>NW_006770215.1:794621-834212 GCF_000442215.2 Lipotes vexillifer
TTCCCTAATCTCAGTCATGGTATATACATTAAAAATAAAATAAAATTCTAGCCCAGCCACACAAAGTTGCAGAAAATCCTCAAGAAAACACAGATTTCCTGAACAAAGAAATGTTATTTCCAATGATTGCTGTATGCATGGATGTATGTGTTTAAGAAAGCTCTGTAGCTTCAACCTCTTCTTTGCAATTCATGAGTAGAAGAGATTGCATGCCTTGCCCTTCACCTGCCCTTGAAGGGAACACAACAATTCTGAACTAGTGACAAAGTTGGTAGATATCCGTTTTATATAACGTGTAAATCTGACTGGGGCAATGCATGTCATTTAAATTTACATTCCCACAAGCAATGTATGAGAGATCTGGTTTCTCTGCATCTTTACCATCATTTAGTATTTTCACTGTTTTTAATTTTGTTTTTATTTTAGCAATTCTGGTAGGTATATACTGATATCTCATTGTGGTATTAATTGCATTTCCCTAAAGGCAAAAATGTTGAACATCTTTTCATGTGCTTATTTGTCATCTGTATATCCTCCTCAGTGAAATATCTGTTCATTTACTTTGCTCATTTTATTATTGGAGGTTTTTTTCAAATGTTGACTTTTTAAGAGTTGTTTGTTTCCTAGATAAAAGTTCTTTCTTGGTTATGTGGTTTGCAAGTATTTTCTCCTTGCTTGTAGCTTGCCTTTTCATCCTTTAAACAGGGTGTTTCACAGAGTAAATATTTCTTTAATTTTGATGAGGTTCAATTTATTTTTTTTTCTTTTATAGATTGTGCTTTCAACATCAAGTCTAAGAAATCTTTTCCTAGCCTTAGATCCTAAAGATTTTCTTTGATTTTTTAGAAGTTATAGTGTTGTGTCTTACATTTAATTCCATAATCCATTCTGAGTTAATTTTTGCATAAAGTTTGAGGTTTAAGTCGGGATTCATTTTTTTGCCTATGGATGTCCAGTTACTTCCTGCATCATTTGTTGAAAAAGCTATACTTCCTCCACTGAATAGCTTTCACATTTCTGTAAAAAAAAAACCAGGGCATATTTGTGTAAGTCTATTTCTAGGTTTTCTATTTTGCTCCATTTTTCTATGTGTTTATCCCTCTACCAGTTCAACGTTCTAATATTTATATCTAATATTACTGTAGCGATATAAATTTGACACAAAAAGAACAAAATCTACTTCTTCTCAAGATGTAAATTGAAACTATTTTCCAAATATATCACTATGTTGTTCTCTGAAACATAAATAAAAGTTGATTTTTAAGGAAACAATTCCATCCCTAGAAAAAGCTGAAAATTTACTTGCCATTTTATACCTTTCAATTTCATGAGCCAAATAATGTTAGTTTGAAATGTTTCTGTTAAAGCAAAAAAAGATTAATATGCCAACATGAAAAAAATAAACCCCAAACCTGAATAAAAAATACATATCTAAAGGTTGAGAAAAATTACTAGGAAAAAATATACAACTAAGAAATAATTAAGTTTTTCAAAAACTCTGACATAGATAAAGAAACAACAGACAACAAATAAACCTTTGGTGTTTATGATATACAGAATGCCCATAGCCTCTTGGACAAGTCTGTCATTACATGATCTTAATTTTATAACTGAGAAAACTGAGACACAGAAAGTTTAAAAATTTAAAGGATTAAAGTTCTAATCAAACTGTTGTTAGTTAAGGTGAGCATGGACTCTACCATAGTTTCAAATCTACTTCTTAGTCCACTCTGCTATAATTTTCTATTAGTGAGAAAGAGACCAAATTTTGAATATTAAAGTATCATACTAAGAAAATACTGCACATTTCTGTCTATTAGTGAGAAAGAGACCAAATTTTGAATATTAAAGTATCATACTAAGAAAATACTGCACATACTCCTGTAGCAGTGACACTGCTTCAGTCACTCTACAGCCAACACACACCTTTATCATTTTCTTACTTTAAGCAGAAAAGAGCTTCACATTTTATTGATGATATATGTATTGAAGGAACATTTGTTAAGCCCCACTTTTTGCCGTTCCCTTAGCGATGGTGAGTAAGATACCATCTCTGCCACCTATGGATTTTGCCATTTAGTTGAAATAAAAATGTTATATTCTATGTTTTACCAGAGAGCATTTTGGTGGCTTACAATGATACAAAACTTTATTTTAAACATGGAGCACAGGCTCCGGACGCGCAGGCCCAGCAGCCACGGCTCACAGGCCCAGCCGCTCTGCGGCATGTGGGATCTTCCTGGACCGGGACACGAACCTGTGTCCCCTGCATCAGCAGGCGGACTCTCAACCACTGCGCCACCAGGGAAGCCCCAAAACTTTATTTTAAAGTAAATGAGTAGTTTCTGATTTAAAATGACAGACTGAGCATGTGCATTTGTCTCCCTTACTCCTGAGACTTCATTACAATGATGGGAAAGGAATTTTTTTGAGGAAATGAAACCATAAATAGTGAGCGGAGTGGAGAAAAAAACATGATCACATAAATTATTTCAAAGCATTTTTAGAATAGTTGAAGGATTTAAAAGTCTAATGAATAAAACAGAGGCGATACAGACGGGTATGAGAACAAGAAGAAAGAGATTTTAAACAAGAAACAGTAGATTTAAACCAGGAATTCACTGAAAAACAATACAGGATGATAGTCATGCAGCGAAACTAGAAAGCAATTAGACAAATTAGAAGGGAAAATGACGGGGCTAAAAGAAAAATGATTTTTAAAGGAATAAAAAGAATTTCATGAGTAAATAGTATGAAAAGATGACTATAAGATACTGGCAGTGAATAGTGGGAAAAGGTCTTCTACTTTTAGTTATAAGTTCTTTTATTTTTTAGGAAGAAGCAAATATCTTGATATAATATTTTTAAATGGAGTTAAGTATAAAAGAAGGAAAAATAAGACCAAGATTCTCAATACTGAGACTAATGCAGTAAGGTATATGTAGTACTAGTTAGTACAGATATATCCCTGAGTGTTTTAGCAGCAGAATTTGAAGTTATAATCCCTGAAAATCTTCTGGAAATAGTCACTTAGAAGTTTATCAGATTTGTGAGTAGACATGTGAGCTGGAATTAGAATTGGCATTTGCTTGTGAAAACAAGCCACTTTTAGAGGTGGCCTAATAGAGACACCTAACACAACAGAAATTCATCCTTCCTCTACTCTGTGATGAGCTGAATGATAACCTTTCAGACAGGATTAAGATTCTATTTAGAAAATGATTTCAACCCCGTCCTAATGCGTAGCAAGCAAAGTAGCAGTTAAGGCCCTAGGATTTACTTCATCTAGCTTGGCAGAGCAAGTTTTAGTCTCAGATATTAACGTGAAGAAGAAAGCATGTGCTGTCATTTGGATCTGCCCACCTTGGTTCCACTCCAATACTACCTGGACAGCAAAGTCTAGTTGGAAGCTATGAAAAAAGACAAAGGGAAGGAGATCTAAAGAAAATGTTACTGAAGATAGGGCTCACCATTATGCTTAGCTAGTGGGGAGTGAGCAATCCTCTAAGCAGTCATATATGAGTCTGAAGAACATATAGTTTTAGGTGGCATAAAGCTTGACTTCAACATGACTCATTCCTGGTTCTCTCTCTCATAGTGCTGAGGACATTAAAACGGAACCTGAGATAAGGTTCTTGGATAACTGGGACTCCACTGGAGATTAAATATTACTCAAAGAATTCAAGAATCCAGTCTCTTATCTGTCTCTTATAATAGCTCCATAAGACCAGAGATGAGATCAAACACCAGAGAGAGATCAAAGATCAGACACAGATAGAATTGAACAAGAAAAGAACTAAATGTACACACTTTTATTAACAGCCTATTTAAAAGCCTATTTCAAAGAAATAAGAAAAAAATGACATAAAAGGAGACATTGGGATATTATAAGGCAACAGTGTGATGGTGATAAACTGTAACTTCCTGCCTTTTTCCAGTCGGTATTGCAGAGCTGTGATAGAGCTTTGACTCGGCTCTCTGTATGGCTCGCTAAAGGTCTGGTGTACAGAGGTTATGAGCATTTCGCTAAGTGAGGATGATGCATCTCCAAGTCCAATAGCCTTCTCCATGTAAGACGATTCATGAGAACTATTCTCACAGTAGTTTTGACAAAAACTGCCTCATCAATCTGTGTTTTAATACACAGGTTCCTTGCTACCTGTGAATTCCATCATCAGACAGTATTTGCTATAAGTACAGTTGATGATATGCTTAAGTGAACCAACAGCATGTTGCAACTGTTACAGTGTTTCCCTCTGTTTAACCCATCCTTTATAAGAGGCCCACCAGATTTTCTATTAAAATACACTTTCCCTGTCAAGTCAAAAACTTGACTGATCACCCATAGAAAAAAACTTTGAACTCTAGAGTTGCATTCATGACCTTATACTATTGGTATCAATTAACTTTTGCAACCTTATTTCCTACTTTACTTTTTCATGAATGCTAATATACAACTAAATTAATCTACTTGCTAATACCCATCATGTACATCATGTACATATTCATCTCCGTTTTTTCCCCCTAACTGTCCCTCAGCATGTAATGCTTTTAACAATGCATTTCCTTTCTCTCAAAATCTTTCCAGGGCCTTCTATGGATATCTTTTTTCTTAATCCTTTCCTTAAGTAAAATATAACTGCCCTTTCCTTTCTCCCTCTTTAGTATGTTCTTTGCACTTTTACAGAACATTTGCGATTTTAAGTTAACATCATCTTTGGTTATTTAATAATATACTTTACTAATGGTGGCAAATATTTGCCACACTGATCCAAACACATGTGGAGTAATTATTTTTTTACTTGGGGATAAACTGAAAAAAAAATGTTTTGAATTTAGAAGAAGGAAACTAGAATGATACACTATTTAGAAACTTTGTCATGAGAGAAAGGATGGAGGAACAGGCCATTGGTATTTGGAGAAGAAAATCATAAAATAAAAAATATCAGATAGCTTCAAATGTTCAAAGGAACAACACTCTATGTTTTTGAAATATTGTTATGTAAAGGGCCAGCTACTAGGTGCAGTAGCATTGATCCTGTCTTCATGAGTTGGTATAAGGACCAATGGGTGCAAGATTCAGAAGCAGATTTTCGCTGAATTTAAGAAAGAGCTTTGTTGCCAAACTCAGAGACGGAAAGGACTGCCTTCTGAGGTGCTGCACTAGCAGGCTCAGATTGTGTATATAATGGAAGCTGCAGAATCATCTCTTAAGACTACCACAGAAGTAATTCTTACATAAGATGGCCTGTGTGACTTCTACGTTTCCTTCAAATGCTAAGATTCATTCTAAAGATTCTAGCCACGTCTACACTAAGCTTTTCATGACAGCATCTGACATAGAATGTGCTCCTGTGCTGTGTACCTGCTGAAACTAATTTAGATCTATATAGAATGGTCAAGAGCCCAATACAGGATGACATAAAATGCCAAGAAATAGCATCCTAATTAGATAAGAAAGATCACATTAGGTTGCTCTCTGTTATTTTAATACTTGGTTTTCCATTCACTTGTACTTAATATTAGTCTAGAAAGTCAACAGGAAAAAGAAGAATCTAGTCATGAATCTGTAACCCTTAAATATTTAAAATATGTGAATAGTTGTTTATAATTTACCAACATTTGATCAGATTTTAGAAGAAAATTAATTCATTAAAAAGTCTTATAAAACAGAATGCACTTTTTGTACATTCAATATCATAAATACAATTTATCATCAGATCTTGAGCAAATGAAAGTATAAACCTTTTCAAGAAAATCTTTTCCACAAAAGGCTTTACCATGAGTAACAACTAATTTAATTTTTTAAGAGTATCTTTTTTAAAAATTTTATTTTATTTATTTTTTATACAGCAGGTTCTTATTAGTTATCCATTTTATACATATTAGTGTGTACATGTCAATCCCAGTCTCCCAGTTCATCCCCCCACCCCCCCATCCCTGCCACTTTCCCCCCTTGGTGTCCATACATTTGTTCTCTACATCTGTGTCTCTATTTCTGCCTTGCAAACCGGATGGCATTCTAATTTGGGTCCCAAACCGCTGCCTCGCCAAAACCTCTGGTTTGTTTCATTTAAGGTAAGCCTGACAAGCTCCGGGTCTATGGAGCATGCCAGAACCCTTACTTCTCGTCTGTTCAAAGAGACCAATGTGAGCAAAGACATGGGCTGGGGGAGAGTGTCTGGTGACTAGATCATGTTTTAGAAAGACAACTGTGATTACCATGTCCATATTGAGGAGGAACTGGACAGAGTCCAGTTGGAGGCAGGCCCACTGATTTATCTTTGGAGATAACAAAGGTGAGAGGTAACAAAGATTTAAAGGAGGATGGGGAAAAAATGTGAATTGGAAAGGGCACAGACAAAAAGTACCCTCCCCTTCTTTTTCATATCACTTGGCCTGAACTAATGTCGACTTTCAGCATCTCTGGGCTGGATTGCTATAAAATTGTCTCCTAAATTCCCACTTTTCCAAGTTCTTTCTTTAAGATTATCCCACTCCATAGATATTGGTGGGCTGAAGTCATGAACAAATGAATTATATCACATTAGTTTTTCAATTGGACATTTTCCATGATTTGTTCTCTGACTTAAAATACTCATTGATTCTCCAGTCTTCATAAAATACAGTTTAAATCCAAAGTCCATCCCACTTTGACCCCAGCCTATCAGATCTCTCCAGCTTATCTTTCTTGCCTACCTTACATCAACTCATCACATGAGACTGCCTAGACTTATAACATATCCAAAATGCAATGTATGAATTTTCACTCTATACTTAGCTGCACTGTTTCCCTCCCTATGTATCTCTATATACCAAATCATGTCATTCTTGAAGATATGCTCAATCTTTAACTCTTACATAAAACATTTATAGCATTTTAGTCCACACACCACAACTCCCTCTTCTGAACTATTAAACAATTTCTGTCTGTAAAAATTTATTTTGCCATTTATAGAACCAATTTTAATAATATAAGGATATGACTGGTAGGCAGAAATAAGATGTACTGTTTAAAAGCATGATTGTCTTTATAAGGTGTAATTTACATCCACTTTTTGTCTTTTACTTAATTCATCGATGGCTATCTTATTCAGATTTGCATAAAAATGTTTTTAAATGGGGTTTATTGATGGCTGTTTAAAAATTCAACTTCCTTCTTTTCTCCTACCAAACACTGGTTAGTTCATATCAGGTATATTAGCATAATATTTTGGTTTATATATCAGCCTGGTAGCTTCATAAAACATGCTTTTTTAAGCATGTCTGATCTTTAACTCTGAAGCATATTTACATTTCCACTGACTCTGTTTTCCTAGGTCTTGCTGTAAATTTCCTGTGTGGTTCCCAAATGTAACCCATCACAGCTATATGAGTTAGCACTGCATAATTTTCTTAAGATGAGCAGCTGCAGCTGCCTGATTCTATTAATTTTCTCATCAGACTATGTTAGTATCACTTTAAAATAGGAGCTAACCTTTTTAACATGGCACATTGTATACTTATTTGTTAAACAATTTGCTTTATTTTCTACTGTATATCATGACTACTTGCAATAAAATTTTTATGATAAAAATACTATGTTCCCAATGGTAAAATGTGTAAAATGCAGAAAGTAGGAAAAGGAAAATTTCTCCACAGTCCTACCACTCTCATATAGTCATTGCTTACATTCCAATGCATTTTCTTCTCCTCTTTGTTTAACATATTATTAACATAAATGTGATCATATTTTCATACATTCATTTCTATCACACACTTAAGATTATTAATAATCATTGCCCATATTATCACAAACTCTTTGCAAACATTACTCCTAGCAGTTGAAAGATCATCCATCATAGAAACATCTTGGTGCTGCAGGGTTCTTCCTCACAAGGATCTATATTCTCCTTCAGCTCATGGATTCTGAGTCTGAGAACTATCTCAGGTCAGGAAACTAGGTATAATATTCTAACTTTATATTCGGATAGCTGCCTTCATTCCTTTTCTCTTTTTTCTCGTTTAATATTTTAAGCAACATTTATTGTCTTCCTACCTTTCTTTCCCATAGGAACACCATGTTTAATAACCATATCCATAGCTCCCTTAGGGCTAGGCCCTTATGATTGCCACTCCAACCTTGCCACTCATTATAATAACTGCACCCAACATACTTCTGGGTGTTTAAATGCCATCACCTAGCCAGCAGTATTTCTGAATCCTGTCAACCCCATTGTTCAGGAAATCCTTTCACTGAGTTTCTTTAATGTACTAGGTTTCTTTACCATAGTCCTTTTGATTACTAATTCCCCTGCAGCTTTCACATGTCTTAGATATTGCACTCTCCAGTGTATGTTCTCCCATGAGTATCCCACCCTATTTCACCACTATGAAAGTTTTAAGAATTGCAGGTCTATAACATGCTTTTAGTCCACCCAGGACCAATGATATGATCCTCCTTGCCAGCCAATTGGTGAGTTATTTAGCGGAACTGTTATCTTGCCATTGAGGAAGTCTTCATCTAGTTGGAAACAGTGAGGAGAGATATGTATATTAATCATGTAAATACAAGTCTCTTCATGTATTTCAACAGAAAATATCTGTGATATTCCCAAGAGTGAAAATCCCCAAAATCTTACATCCTAAGAACAAACCAACGAGTTCCACATGTTATAAATCACAATACTTTTTATTATCACATTTAACCATTATCTTACAACTTGGAAGAACAAATGTAGTGACTATAAACTTCAAAGAGAAAATTACCCACTTAATTTCTTAAAAGATGCATTATTTTCAGAAGAAGGGGGTGGGAGACTTTCTTCCCACTTAATTTTAGTTGGTGAGTTTTGCATGATCTGCCAAGTTAGGTTGATTAATTATATTATATAACCACTGTATTTTGTTCTAAAGACGTAATCTTCTTGTTACATAGTTTATTTATATTATCTTCTCCAGCATATGGGGCAGGGAAGAAGTGCATGGTCAGGACTGACTGTAACCAAGTGACTTCTCTGACTAGGTATCATGCCAATCTCTTTCATATACGTTACCTTGTTTAATCCTCAAAATAACACCAGGTGGAAGGGATCACTCCCATTTTATATGTGGTAACAATGACCACGATCAGTTAAGTAGTCTATCTAAAGTTGAAATCTGGATGTGGCTGAGACAAGACTTAAGCCCAGGAATGCTTGCTTCTAAAGTCTGACCTATTTAGCACTTGTCAGGGGAGAGACAATTCTGCTTTCAACTATATCCTATATAATTTTTGTCCAAATACCTCTTTATGAAGAAAGCATATAATCAAACCATGACTTTCCTAGCAGTTTTTGTGGGTGAAAGAAGACAATCTCTTTCTTCCTTACATGGCCTTATGATGAAACACAAATCACAGTGTCATTTCTCTTACCCTATATCCAACTTAGGAATGTTTTTGTGTTTTTAAAATTAGGATATAAATAACTTATGGGAAGATTCCAAGAATAAAGGAAAGAGAGGTGATAGTTCTAATTCCAATGCCGATACATGAGTTTCCAGTAAACAATTCCAAAAAAACAGGAGCTAAATAATAAAGGGAAAGCCTTAAAAGGAAAACCTTGGACCACGTGAATAATGTAGCCTTGATTCAAACATAGAAACTATGAGACTCAGGGAAAATGAAGAAAACCTCTACTTCCGTGAGTACCGTGACCTATTCTAAGAGGTAGAGGGGCTAACTTTAAAGGCAGTGATGACAAGAGAAAACCAGAACTGCAAAGCGGAAAAGACAAACCGCAGCAATGGAGCTCTCCGTGGTGCTGCCTAAGGCTGCACCTTACTTAATCACCTGCACTTAGGCTGATTTCAATTCAGCCTAAGCCTACTTTGATGGTTTCTATGCAGCACTGAGGTCACATTAGCTCTTTTCTGAGTTAAGGCACTTTCCAGATCCAAATATCTATGAAACTAGAAAACAGCCTGTTATGATTTACAGCGGAGTGCTTTTACCCTCCTTTCACTGACTAAATTATAGCTCTAAGTTTAGCATATAGTCGTAACCCATTATGATGCTGATTAACTACCCCCTGTTGAGACAGTAGGCCTCAAACACCACTAAATGTAGCTTGTTTACCAGTTCTGTTGCAGCCCATCGTGGTCTTGCGTGGGGTAGAATGTGCTTTTCTTAGCCATCTTAGGAGAGACAATGGTCTGACTGGTAGCATCTTTTTGAGGTTTTCTTTTAAAACCAAGTGATAAAATTGCCTATCTGCCTGAATTTCCTCTTACTTGAAAATAAGCCTGGTTTTCTAAGCTTTAGCGTCTTAGTTCATAATAATTTGCAAATAATTATGGGTATATCTCTTGGAATATTTTTGGGTTTTTGGAAATAAATTTACTCCATATTTAATCCTAGAAAAATATCTCTGCGGATTTAAAGAACATAATAATAAAAGCTATTACTACATAGAAGAAGAATTTCTCCCTTAGATCATTATCTATAGATAAAAATGATGGCTCATGACCTTCATTTCTTTCGTCTTGTGGTCCTAAACTAGAAAATGGTTGCTTTGGGCTTCCCTCGTGGCGCAGTGGTTGAGAGTCCGCCTGCCGATGCAGGGGAGACGGGTTCGTGCCCCGGTCCGGGAAGATGCCACGTGACGCGGAGCGGCTGGGCCCGTGAGCCATGGCTGCTGAGCCTGCGCATCCGGAGCCTGTGCTTCGCAATGGTAGAGACCACAACAGTGAGAGGCCCGCGTACCGCAAAAAAAAAAAGAAAAAAGAAAAAAAAAAGAAAATGGTTGTTTTAAGGAGCTAAGGAGCTTCCAAGTCAATAAGGCAGACTGAATAAGCACACTTTCCTCACCTCCTTCCACAAATTTAAATGACAGTAAATGGTACAAACTATAATAAATTTACAACACTGAAAACTAAATGAGGCAAAGTAACTTTATTAAATCAGATATTTGATAAAATTTTAGAAGATGAAAAATACATGTGGTTCTAACTTCCACTTCCAGAAAGACAGAATAATCAAATCATACTTTTCCCTATTCTTCTCATTGAGTATAACTAAAAAACCTGGGCAGTATACATAAAACAAACATAAGAAGACTATAAATGGTGAAAAGAAAAAGGCAGACCAGCTAGAGACTTTGAGGCCCAAAGAATGAAATACTAGCACATTCCCCGGACTTGATTTTGCCTCAGATATCCCAGATTTATAGCTCAGGAAACTGGCAACTGGAAACAGGCACAGACAAAAAAGCCCTAACTAAAGCTTGCTCTCACTGGCCAAAGGACCAGGAAAGACAGATACTAGCAACACACAAAATTTTTAGGCAATAACTACTCTACTCCAGCCAAGCACTAGAGGAAAAGAAAAAAACAAAAACAAAAACATGTGACCTCACTCTCACCCACACCAGCAAAGGATGAAAGCACCCTCATCAAGCTGTGATGAGGTATCCCAGCTCCCACCAGGGTCATGTAAGAGAAGACTGAGTACGTAGCCAGGACTTTCATCCCTATTATATCAATGTTAATATCCTGGTTGTGAGATTGCACAATATTTTTGCAAGATGTTACCATCGAGGAAAACATATATGAGATCTCTCTGCACTGTTTCTTACAACTGCACGTGAATCTACATTAATTTCAAAATAAAAATGAAAAGTTTAATTAAAAAACATGTGATCCAGAAACATTATGATACACAAGGATTAAGACCACAGATACAACGTCCACGCAATAGTAATACCAGAAAAGGGATCATAGAAAAATTGAAAGGAAAGAATAACAAAAATGTTTCTGTTTCTAACTGAAGGATTCATTAAGGTGTGGAAGACACAAGAAGATCTGCTCCCAAATGCATGCTTGTAAACGCCAAAGATGGAAAAAAGATCCTAAAATCTTTTACAGGTACCTACAAAGTAACAAAAATTTGTCTGAATCCAGGCTTCTTATCAGAAATAATGGATGCCTAACAACCATAAAATAATGATTTCAAAGTACTGAGGGAAATTATTTTGAATCTATATATCTAGACAAAACCATTAACCGATGTGAAAAAATAAACACACTTTAGAGAATGCAAGTGCTCTGCAATTTAATCTCCCTCGTACTCCTTCAGGTGGAAAAAAAAAATATATATATATATATAAATGTGTGTGTAAACAAAACAAAAAAGAGAGAAAAGAATTCAAGGACTTGAGGAAAGGAAATCTAAGACACAGCAAATATTACACAAGAATGAAATCTGAAAGTCTTCTAGAATGACAGCTCTAATACAGACCTAATAAACAAGAGGAAAAAGTCATAACAGGAAATAAAGAGCTCCTAGAATACCTTCAAGAGGAAAGTGGATTCCTTATGGTACACAATATGATTGAAAAACTAGGTACTGATAGTATAACTTTTACTTTATTAATTTATGTACTAAAATTATATTGACTTTTTGCATGCTTTCACTAGATGACTAAACAATAAGTAAAACTTCAACTGGTTTTTAAAGCACTTGATAGTTTTAAAGCACTTGACAAAATGGTGAAAGCTGGTGGACTCTGCATCCTAAAATTTGACATTGATTTCAGTCTTTAAGCCTATGCAACAAGACTCTACAGTGAAATCCTTTCAGTGTTTCAGCAGCTAGTATTCTTTTTTGGGGAGTTTCTCAAGGTAGGTAATCTCGAATTTTTTTAAAAGTCATATTCTCATTTTATGAAAATTAAACCCCCAATTCAGAGGATTTCTAACTTTCAAGGTAAAGCAACAAAAATATCACTATAGCTGTCTTACATGTAGTCTTAAGACGCTAGAAGAACGATTTACTATTTTTCTCCTTGTAAAATCGGGATCTTAGGAGCGCTGAACTGATTGAATTGCAGCTGTGTTACCTTTGTTATGGGGATATAGCTATAGTGACCCACGTACATAGAAACTGCCAGCACCCCTACCTACGCAAAGCTAGTCGGGTACAGAGATTGCAGTAAGTACACAGAATGGATTGTAGGAAAACTGCATTTATTTCTTTGTGCTTAAATGTTGGAATAAAACTTTCTTGAAACACTGTCTAATTATCACCTCTTCCTTTCAGAGAACATAAGCAAACATGCTATAAAGAGCTGATAAAAGAGTCATCATAGGTATTTTAGGGAATCAGCATATTGTGAAGGAGAGGACGAGGTGTCCACCACTCCTTTTCTTCCTAGAATCACAGACTACATTTCTTCATCTCCTTTATAGTTATGGGTGTCGACTTGACTGAGTTTTCTAGCCAACAGAATTCAAAATCAAATAAACAATGTACACTGTTTTCAGGTTTGGCCCATAGACATGTATCATACGTGATCTTCCATGCTTTTTCACCTTATAGGGAAATGCAATGAAAGTGACCAAAGTGACCCGGGAAAACCACACATAGAAAACGGCGGGGCAACAAAGTGGAAGGAACATGGGTTACTGACTCACTAGGAGAAGCACCATACCTTGATCAAAGCACCCTATTTGATTTCACCGTGAGATGGTTGAGCAAATGCACACATTTTCGTTTGTTTGTTACAGCAGCTATCATTACCTTATATAACTACCTCACACTCACCCACATCTTAAAATTCCAACTGACTGAGGCCTTTCAAAATGCAGTTGACCCCAGGCCATAGAAACACATTACTTTTAATTGTGCATCAAACAGAAGCCCAGGATTAATACAAGGAGGCATTCCTCTTATTAGTTTATTGTGACTTCTCCAATTGCTGATATGAAGAAAATTAAGCCCATTAAAAACAAATCCTCAGAATAGTTCAAATGAAGAATAAAGAGTATTTTAATTTCCAGCTCAATCTTAAGAGAATATAACAAGAGTGCTACTCATGGATGGGACAGAAGAATCACTTACCTCCAAGATTCTGGCAATATGGTACCAGAATTTTAAAACTTAAGAAAACAAAAATGACACTTTAATTTGAGATTTCAAAAGATTTTGATTTAGATGTCCAGGAGGGTACATTTATGAAGGTGAAATGACTAAACATTTGAAAGATAAGCATGTCAGTTTTGTCAACATCTGTAGGAAAATCTGAGAGCACTGGGGTCTTAAACTAATTTTTTCCAGTTTTATCAAGGCATGATTGACAAAAATTGGATATATTTAAGGTATACAGCATGATATTTTGGTCTACACATACATTGTAAAATAATTGCCACAATCAGGCAATATCTATCACCTCACATAATTACCTTTTTTTATGTGTGTGTGTGTGGTAAAAACAGTTGAGATCTACTCTCTTAGCAAATTTCAAGTATACAACACATTATTATTAACTATAGTCACCATTCTGTCCATTAGGTCTCCAGGATTTATTCATCTTGTAACTGAAATGTTGTACCCTTTGACCAGCATCTCCCCATTTCCCCAACCTCCCGACCCCTGGTAACCACCATTCTCTTCCCTGTTACTAAGAATTTGACTTTGTAGATCCCACGTGTAAGTGAGATCATGCAGTACTTGTCTTTCAGTGTCTGGCTTACTTCACTTAGCATAATGTCCTCAAGGTTCACCCGTATTGTTGCAAACAGCAGGATTCCTTTCTTTTTTAAGGTTGTATCTAAACTCATTTTTTTAAGATAAATGAATGTTCACATTTTGCCATTTTGATTTGAAGAGAGTGAAAAAAATGAAGTTCTACTGGGAGAGAAGAATATATCAAGATGCGTTTACATTGATAATAAAAAGAATAAGAGAGAACTTGCAGTTACTCATCTTTTTTGTTCTCCAGTTAAGGACTTGTCTTAACATAGCCAATAAAATGAAATGTAGAATAGCTCATATGGTTTGTTCAGTTTTTCATTATAGGTGGTTACATTCTATCCATTCATCATTATCTCAATGACTCAAACAGAAAGATTATTAGCTTCCTTCCCTTTTTTTTTTTTTTTTGCGGTACGCGGGCCTCTCACTGTTGTGGCCTCTCCCGTTGCGGAGCACAGGCTCCGGACGCGCAGGCTCAGAGGCCATGGCTCTCGGGCCCAGCCGCTCCATGGCATGTGGGATCTTCCCGGACCGGGGCACGAACCCGTGTCCCCTGCATCGGCAGGCGGACTCTCAACCACTGCGCCACCAGGGAAGCCCCTTCCTTCCCTTTTGTTGCTTAAATTATTTGGCTATTAGAAGAAAAATGATAACTAGTCTCTTTTTCAGTGGTTGAAAGTGTACAGGTATTAAATTTTATGGATAATTACTGATACTCCTTACTTTAATTCAGTAAGTGTATGTTAAGTAAGTCTAGAACACTCATCTCTTTATTTTTTTTTCAAGGTTGACAGCTACTTCCTATAACTAGACATTTTAAATGGATTTAGCTGCTAATCAAAAAAAAAAAAAAACCCAGCAATTTTAATGCAAGAAAAATAGTGAGATATATGCACATACACATGTATGTAGGTACATGTATGTGTTATGTGTATGTGTATATATGTACATATATATGCAGAATTAACCAGTCCTGTTAGCAAAGTTTATATAGTCCTTAGCCTGCTTGCTGAACTGAATATTATATATAGCTTTTACATGTCTATTGTCAGATTTTAAAAAGACTTCCAACGTCCTACTTCTGGGGACTAAACCTCTCAGCCAAGCCACATTCTCATACCATGAAATCAAGCAACTTTAGGGTTTTCACTCATTTTGTTTTAAGTTAAGAAACAACTGAAAGGAAGCACACTTAGTTCAGACAGCTATGCATGTGATGAACAAAATGTCACTTTTTTTTTTTTTTTTTTTTTTTTTTTTCTTGCGTTATGCGGGCCTCTCACTGTTGTGGCCTCTCCCATTTGCGGAGCACAGGCTCCGGACGCGCAGGCCCAGCGGCCATGGCTCACGGGCCCAGCCGCTCCGCGGCATGTGGGATCTTCCCGAAACGGGGCACGAACCCGCGTCTCCTGCATCGGCAGGCGGACTCTCAAGCACTGCGCCACCAGGGAAGCCCCTCACTTTTTTTTTACACACTGCCCTTGTCACTGTTTCTCAACATGGTTCTGACGGTGCATACAAAATGTGGAAATAAATGCTCCCACCTCCAGGCTGTCTGAATAAATACAGTTCATGAGTCCGTGTGTTCATTTTCAAAAAGACAGGTATTGTTTCAGACCTCTACCATAAATGCACCATCATGCTGCCTTAAATTTACAAGGCAGCTTGCATGCAAGAGGTTTCTGCTATTGTCAGAAGCATTATAAGCCTGAAAACTATTGGCAGGTTAAAAACCATTGCAAAAAACACTGTTGAAAAGCAGAGTCCTTTTGTCTTATTATGAAAGCCTAATTTACTCAATATCACACTGACTTCCTTTTTAATATTCTCCTATAACTGTCCTACACACACACACACACACACACACACACACACACACACATGCACACACACATGTGCAATTTTAAAGCTAGCAGGAGCTGTGGGTAAGATCGGGAAGACTGAATAAGCTAACGCTAGACTGAAGTTAATGGCACTCCTCACCCGCTAGCCCTGGACAGGGATGTTCCAAGTCATTAGCATAGCCTCTGTTTTTGGCAAGATCCCCTAGGTAGGACTGGGCTTCCAAACAGTCAGAGCCAGAATTTGTAGTTGGCAGCACTTTCTGCCTTCCACATGAATGACCAGAGCTCTCAGAGCTAGCAGATTGGTGGCTGCTAGTAACACTGGACCCTTGAGTCAAAAGAAAGGGCCAGCATTAAGTACTGTGAATTGATTACATATTCTGTATTCTTTCACAAGTCCTATTTATTAAGGGCTCTTACATTATCTGGCACTGATTTAGGTACTTTGTGACGGCCCTACATCTGAGTCTTAGGTAGCAATTCAAAGAGCTATTCAATTCTTTGTTACAGCCAAACCCCTTGTCAGCAAGCTACCTCTTGACTACATTATGTACTTTTCAGCAGATGGAGTTTGGGGATTCCTGTGAGATTGTGAAAGCAATAGCACAGAGACTCAGCAGAACAGAGCTAAGGGGGAATAACAGGTAAATACATCCAAAGGGCAACAAACAACAAAGGTAGGGTCAGGATATGTTTAAAAAAATCACAAATAAGAGATTCTGGATTCATAAGAGAGTTTGAGTTTTTCACTACCAAAGAGTTTTAAGAATGGTAATATTTTATAAGAAAAATATTAAAATAGAGCAACAGAAACCAAAAAATATTAAAAGCATACTGCTTCATTATAAATTCAGTCTAAGCTGTTCTAGGTATTTCCAAACATTTCATGTTTTAATTGGCTTCCCCGGCAGATATCTTAGAGTCAACAAGTCACATCCACTTAATCTTGTATTGATTTTCTAAGATGCTTCCTGTTACTATGACTACCTTAATCAATTAAATTCTTGTAAGGTGCAAGACAATTTTCTCTTTCTCTTTTCCTTCCGGCTAAGAATGAATACTTTATTTCCACAAAATATATCTGATGTTGCCTCTTATCTATCAAGGAGCCGCACTGTGTTGGTAAAAAATCTTTTATGCCTTTCATTTAAAAAAAAATGTTTGAAGATTCTGCAAAGAGAAAGCGTACAGAATTGCCTTGGACTGGTATAATGAGTGGCTTACCAATTTGTGGCTGTGAGGATAAAAGTTCTCTTTGGCTAGAAGAAAGTGCCTTGCCCTTGCCCTTCATCACAGGGAACTGGGAGGTTGGTAGTCACTCAAAGAGACCACTCACTGGGAAGAAGAAAATGGTTCTGCCACTTGGTGTCCAAAAATGTGCAAGGTCAGCCATTTGTGACTATTTTAGTACTGTACTATTCCCACAAAGAAATTTCACCTGTACTGAAATGTGAGGATTTTTGGCATGGGGGAGGAAAGTTACTTTACCTGAGGCTACCCATTTTTTCTTAGGCACAGCTCTGGAAACAACAGAAACAAGGGGGCATGGGAGGCACAAACTGTTGGATGTAAAATAAGCTCAAGGATGTATTGTACAACAGGAGGAGTATAGCCAATATTTTGTAATAACTGTAAATGGAAAGTAACCTTTAAAATTGTATCATTTTTTTAATTAACAGAAAACCAGAAACAATAAGATTCAGGAAAGACATTCATTCTTTGGAATCAGACAACCTGGACTCAAGCCTTGAGGTCAGTTGAGAAAATTCAGGTAAGTGTCTTAAACTCCCTGAAGTTTCATTATCTGTCCTACAAAATGGGATCAATGTAAGTACCTCCAGGGTAGTCTGGGTGTTCTCTATATCTAAGCCCTCTCCTTTGATCCAAGTCAATTCTTCTACCCAACAGATCTTTCCAAAGAAGAAGAGTGACCAGGTCACTTTCCTGTCCCAAATGTCCCCATGTCTGGAGTACACAGGTCAAACCACACAGCATGCCTTCCTCCAGCCCATAGGGCCAGGTCTCAGCCCGCCCTTCCCAGATCACCTCTGGTCATTTGTTTCAATTCATTTCTCACTCTAGCCATATCGAAACTGATTTATCACGTACTTTCAATGCTTTAGACCTGTCTGTTCAAGTCACCTCCCCCAAAGTTTCCCTGCCCCAAATGCTCTTCCTGTCCTTATCCCCTTAGCAAACTCTTGCTCCTCCCTCAAGGCCAAAGCTACCTCCACAGGGCTTCCCTGGTGGCGCAGTGGTTGACAGTCCGCCTGCAGATGCAGGGGACGCGGGTTCGTGCCCCGGTCCGAGAGGATCCTGCATGCTGCGAAGCAGCTGGGCCCGTGAGCCATGGCCGCTGGGCCTGCGCGTCCGGAGCCTGTGCTCCGCAGCGGGAGTGGCCACAGCGGTGGGGGGCCCGTGTACCGCAAAAAAAAAAAAAAAAAAAAAGCTATCTCCACAATCACCACCTTTCCAACTGTGCCTGGAGTTTCTCCCAAAAGAAACGAAGATTAATTTTCACCAGGTGAAAAACATCTCATGTTTTGTTTGGCTTCCAGCGAGAAAAAAATATATGATTTGGCATCTAAAATGAAAATATCTAGATGCTATTTAACCACAAAGTGATTTTTTAAAAATGGAATCTGTGTATCTATAATCTGAGCATTAAAAGCAAAATACGATATTTTTCAGATTCCCAAAGTCAATCATCTTTAAGTCTTCACAGCCTAGGTAGTCACTGAATTGTGAGAAAAACAGCACACGTCCAGAAAAATATGCCACTTGAAAAATGAGCTTACCTACATCAATTACTTTGATCATTAATATCACCTGCTAGGTGTATTATTTCTAATGTAATACTTTAAAATTGGTATAAATGAATAGACTGACATCCAAGCAAGTTAAGTAATTTGCCCATATATTTGATATGTGGCAGGGCTGCCAACCAAACCCAGGTCTGTCTGCCCCTATAGCCCATTTCCATCCTTCAACAGTGTCTCTCTATTGGCCTTCCACTGTGATCACAGGTGGATCTTACAGCAATGGTCTCTGTGTTTTTATCCAAAGTATAAGGTGCTATCTCTAGCTGGGTCACTCAAAATACCTGAGGAAAAAGGGGATTGGTGTATGCAGGTAGAGAGGTTATACAGTCACCTCTGTATAAAGGAAGAGAGATGGGCCCTCTTCAAAACACAGTTACATCCCTTAATAATACACATCATTAAATTAAGTTTCCCCCTTGGCACTAGACCCACTGGTAGCTTTTCTTACTTTTGGTTTAATTCCCTAGGATATGTTTTTGTTTGCCTAAATAAAAGTAACATATTATAGCAGAATGATACAAATTATCACTGAGTTATTAAAAATATTCTCACCTCTTAATTTCCCTGACTGGGTTAATTGGAAGGGGTTTATTATTGTGGTTTTGGTGGTGGTCTTAGTGATGGTGGTAGTTTTGTTTAACAATCTAAAATTGTGCATATGTGTGTTTACTTCAAACACTTTACGGTTTCATGCTAATCTCAAAAAAAAAAGTTTATTCATGCTCTGCGTGAAACATATCAATGCACAATAATATTTCTCACATAGTAAGTGCAAAATAAAACACTCTTAATTAGAAAAGTCAGAAAACGTTACTTCAGTATGAAAGTAAATATGAAATCACACGTCACAATGGAACACACAATGGAACATTTATAGTACATCTTATATTCTTATTCAGAATCACCATTGTTTATAGATATCGATATACACATAGACACAGATATAGACATAGATATAGAGCATTTAAAAATTAATTTGAACTAATTTAAAAGTTAGTAACATGTCAAATTTATTCCCAGGAGGATCTCCCTTCTTTTAAGTGGCTTCCCAATTGGCAACCAGGAGGAATCAACCCTGCTTACTCAGTCTGGGTCCTGGGATCAAGGAAAGGGGATGAGGACAGTGATGGGGAATAGAGATAAGGCAGTTCAGCAGAGGTCCCTGCAGAGAGGGGGACCATTTCCCTCTCTAACACAAGCACAGAGGTTTAATCTGACTGTAGCTCCTGTTGTGCTGACTCTCAGCACTTAAAAAGTTCTGATCGGAGCCATGGGTAATGGGGAAGCTCCCAAACGTGTCCAAGTGGTCAGTTTTTTCCTCCACCGAGGACTTATCATACTACTATTAAATGACTCCATAAAGTGTATAAATTAGCAAACAGCAAGATATTGAGTCTATCCTTGAGTTGTTTGTTTTTTTCAATTTTTTGGAAATCATATGAGTTCTCCAGTTCTTCATATGCTGAAGGCCTAGACTACCCCTCATGCCAGTTAAATTGGGATCACGATTATAAAAGGCTAGGTTGCCATTCTGTGTTAAGTAATATGGTTGGTGGTGACCAATTTTCTCTATAAAGTGAAGAACACTTTACACGCCGATGGCAGGGGGGCAGAATTAGGACTGACTCTACATGATACACACATTTCCAAGCACTGTGTCTCCCCATGCCCTCCCAACTCTTATTAACGGTCTCTGTGGAGTTAAAAAGAAAGTGTAGCTCAAGATAAGGCAGGAGCAAGGCTGACTCACCAAGAGCAGCTCAGGAAACCTGCATCAGGGAAAGCCTATCAGAGAAAAGGATCAGTGTGTCTTATTCACTCCAGAGGCAAAACCCAAACTGTGAATTCAATTTGGTTAAGATGTCCTGCTGCTTGGAGAAGTGACCTTTTTTTAGGGGGCCAGCATCCTTCAATTTAGGTGCCTATAGACACAGTCAGAAATTACTGTGAAGCAGAGATCTAGATAATTTTGGTTGTTCTACTTAAAAAAAAAAAAAATCTAGCATCCTGAACTAATGAATGACAACGATAAAAGTAGTTATTTTGTGATATTTTCAGTGATAAACGTTATAAAAACTAACTGCTGCAAACTTCTAAAAAGCATGTTGAACATACTGAGAATAAATACTGAATAACCTCACTTAAGAATTAATTTGCAAATCTTTTAAGAATTTAAATTTTATTCCATAAATAGTATATATAAAGTAGCATAAAGCAAAGCAGAGAGCAGAAAAAAGACACCTTAAAACTTAAAAAGAAATCATCGATATTAGGTTTATAACATGCCACTAAATAATAACTGATTTTCCATTTTATAATTCCCAACCAGTTAAATGCCATTCATTGGAAGATGCACCATTCCTCTGTCAACTCCACATCATAGCCCTTCCACAATAAAAAAAAAAAAAAAAAAAAAAAAAGAAAACCCCCAATTAAGTCTAAAGAAGTAATTCAAAACAGTGATTCCATATCTTAGATACCAAAAAACATATTGATTGATTGGCTTTCCAACAGTTGTTGGGCAACTAAATGGAACAATGAAGCAAACATTTAGCTAATTAACAACTATACACAGAAAAGGAAAGAAAAACAAACAAACAAAAGCCTAGATAGCTAATAATTAAAATCCAGAAGATGTTGCTTGTTCTGATTATCAAGCTAAAAATCCCAGATCATCACTGGCACTTATAGACATAGTGAGGGCTTAGTGCCAAGTATCACAAGCTTCCATTCATTAAAAGGCCCACATCTTCTAGCTTTTCTTCTATGATCCTTTGTCCAGTTAGTGTTTGTGCTTGAAAACTAGTTTTTAAAATGTGCTTTTATTATTCCTTAAGTAAGATCTTCTGTTGTTCTACCACAGATAAGCCAAACATGGGAGACTGAGAAACTGGGTAATTTGTAAATCATTACCTGAAGGCCTTCGATAGCCAAGCGCAGCATGCTTGGTGTAAGTTTAGAGGCTTGCTTGAAGGTGAAGTTACTCCAGTCTATGATCAAAACAAATCCATTCACTTGAAGCTCAGGATCTTCAATCATGGCTTCTAAAGAAAGTAAGATGGCACGCAAAATATCCACCAGTGTGTACCTATCAGCAACAGAAAAGTGCTGCATTAAATCTGACAATCACTTTTGTAGAAGCTATAGAAAGTTGTGAAGCATACTAAAAATTCCCTTTTAAAATACATCAGGAATCTTAAGGAAATGATTTTGTTTAAAAATCTTCTTTTAAGATGAAGTTTACTTTATTCGCTATACTCAGGGAACATATTAGAATTTAACATGCATTCTACCAAAACAAATTCCAATGCTTTTGAAAATACTACAATTTGTTTCCTTTTCCTTTCCTTCTAGGCCTTGCTATGAGTTTATAAAATCTCATTTCAACAACCCTAAAAGCTAGGCATGGTACTTTTAAATAGCTCAAGAATGCTCTCAGTAGTACTGACATTTCATATCTTCACATGTGGAAAATTTGAGAATGAGATTTGAAGGAGTTTCATCAATAAACAACACTATATGTAAACAGTTATGATTGAAAGTGTCAACAGATTTTAATTGTACTGAGTTTATATCATAAAGGTAAAAGAAAAGAAAAGAAAAAAGGAAAGGTGGGATAGACAGAAAGAAAGGGAAATCAATGAAAATAAAAGGGAAACTGTACCTGTCTGTTATTACATAGGCCATCCAAATTTAGGGGTCAAGACTTTATCTTTTTCTACCTTGCAACTTAGCACAGTGTCTGGCACACTGTAAAAACCCCATAAATGCTCTTTACTTTCTTCTAAAATGGAACTAGACTAGAGTGCAAAGACACTAATTGTACATTAAGACACTGCCTCAACGAAGGCAGCGGAAGTAGGAAGAAAAGAAGCCAAATTTGAGAAGTATTTTAGAGGTAAACTTTTTAAAATTTAATACTTAATTAAATGTGAGGGCTAAGATTGAGGGAAGAGTATAAGATGACACACAGATTCTAGCTTCATTCTGATTAGATGGTAAAAATCTTTCATCAAAATCAATAGTGCAAAAAGAGGATACAGTTGAGGATGGCTGGAAATGTGGAATTTGGAATAGTATCCGTTGTACTTGAGAAACATGTAGTATACCCAGAAAGATATATCAAGTAAACATCTGAAAAAGTAAATTCCAAACTCAGGAGAGAGCTTAAGATTGAAAATCCCAGAATCAAAAGCACACCAATCCTACGTTCAAGGAAGTGAAGGGGGTAATGCAATCTGAGCTGAGAAGAAAATGAGATAATTACTCTAAGAGGGAATCCCAGCATTTCAAGAGGGATTAGTAAGTTTATGGAAGATGTTAACAATTTTCCATTTTTAGCAGCCTGCATTTCAAGTTTACTTTTCTGCTCAGACATTCAGGTGGAGGTATCTGGGAAAAGCGAGAGAAAGAAATCCTGACCTCAGGGAAGAGGTGGTGTGGGGAGGGGGGTGGATTAGGAGTGGAAATCTTTGGGATTCAGTGGAAGCGATGGGCTCACCAGGAAGATGCATGAGACAGTGAGCACATGTGAGGGAGTAGTTCTATTTTGACTTCTAAAAACATTTGGAGGCGAATGGAGAAAGTGTAGTAGTTCAGAAAGGAAGGAATAATTAACAGTGAAACCTCAGGCAATTTCTCACTTTCTCTGGGCCTCATTTCCTCATCTGTAAAATCAGTAGTTTGGAAAAGAATCTCTTTAGGGTCCCAGCATTAATCAAGCAAAGGGCGTGGTGTCAGAAGACTTCAAGACAGAATCTTCCTGTCCCTTATTAGCCGTGTGGCCCTGGACATGTCAATGATTTATCATTCTGAGGCTTAGTTCCTTTAAATGAGAGTATCTATGATTATCTCACTGCATCTCACTGGCAGTGGCAAGGTGAGAGAAGGGGGTATGGGAAGGGAAATCAGAGACATGATTCAGGTGAAAGCATTTGCACAATGCTAGGTATGTAGCATGTGTTCAGTAAATGTTGGTTGGAATACACACAGAGCACACTTTTTACTGTAATGGTAACCACAGACATAGTGCACTAGGCAGGGTATAATCAGAACTAAATAATATTTGCTTGTAAATTTTACTTAAAAATTAACAATAATCTTTAGATAGCTTATTACTACTCTGAAAGGCAAGGATCAAGAGATTATTTTTAAATCTCTGGAAAGTATACAGGGTATTTATAGGCCTAAGGCTATGGCATCCCAAAATACTACATAAGCACATGAGATAAAATTTTTTGTAGAGCTCTGTTAGTTGTCTTTAAATCTGTGAAATATGAATGACTGAATACCTTTATCTGTCACTTCATGGCTGGCTCATCTCCTTTTTAAACATAATGGCCTAACACAGTATTGTGACCAAAAGCCTATAAGCCTACACAGACTGGAAAGTTGGAGCAGGAAGGCTATAGTTCTGGTTAAAATTTAGAACTACCCCCTCTAAAAAAGTATTCACTTTAATTTCTGAAGTTCATAATAATATCACAGTTAAGAAAATTAAAAATTAGAACAATCCAATTTAGAACTTGCCCCCATTATGATCATTCTTACATTTCCTATAAGAATGACAAATAGCATTAATACCAAACAGCCTTAAGTGAAAGTGCAATCTGAAATCGGCTTTGGAAGAATGATGCACTGTATGTATGAAGAATAAACCATGGCACCAGTAGGGCTGAAAACAAGAGGCAATTTGTTTTAAGTAACACATTTTAAGTTTGGTTTTTCCAAAACTGTGTCAAATCAAGAGAGAAACTTATATACATATCATTATTCCAAAGGAAAGAAAATAAGGCAAATCCCAGCATCATCAATAGAGAAAAGCAGGTCTGCAAAGTTTTCAAGGGTAAATCTAACAATGTTTTCTTAATTTAATATCTTCTTCCAAAAAGAGAATTAAGTGGTTTTTATATAAATTATACTAATGTATAAGTTTAATAAAAGAAACATAAAAACATCCTAGCTAACTGAATTCAAAGGGCAGGTCAAAACCACTCTTGAGGGCTTCCCTGGTGGCCCAGTGATTGGGAGTCCGCCTGCTGGTGTGGAGGACACGGGTTCGAGCCCTGGTCTGGGAGGATCCCACGTGCCGCGGAGCGGCTGAGCCCGTGCGCCACAAGTACTGAGCCTGCACACTAGAGCCCACAAGCCACAACTGCTGAAGCCCGCACGCCTGGAGCCTGTACTCTGCAGCAGGAGAGGCCACTGCAACGAGAAGCCCGTGCACTGCAGCGAACAGTGGGCCCCGCTCGCCGTGGCTAGAGAAAGCCCGCATGCAGCAGCGAAGACCCAACTCAGCCAAAAATAAATAAATTAATTAATAATAATTTTTTAAAAAAGGGCTTCCCTGGTGGCACAGTGGTTGAGAGTCCGCCTGCTGATGCAGGGGACACGGGTTCGTGCCCCGGTCCGGGAAGATCCCACATGCCGCGGAGCGGCTGAGCCCCTGAGCCATGGCCACTGAGCCTGCGCGTCCGGAGCCTGTGCTCCGCAACGGGAGAGGCCACAACAGTGAGAGGCCCGCGTACCGCAAAAAAAACACCAAAAAAATAAACAAACAAACAAAACACTCTTGACACTCCAATACTCTGTTGCCAAACATGTCACATTACTACCATTAGCAGCTCAGCAGGTTATTCCTAAGCAGAACATTATTACATGAGACCTTGCCAAAGTCTGCAAAATATCTTCCAAAGAAACGGAGCATTTTCTGTCTTCAGGAATCCTACTTTCATTATTCTCTTTGAAATTAATTTTGAACTGTTGTATTTTACAAATTAGACGTCACTACAATAAGTATTTCACAAGCTCATGTTTGGGGTTTACACCCCAATTATTAGCTCTACCATTGCTATTCTTCCCTTCTATGTTGAAAGAAAGCCATAAACAATAAACTAGCCCGTTAATGGAGCTCTTGGCTCCTGACTGTGCTTCCCAAAGCAGCATTAGGTAAAGCCTGAACCTGAAATCAACTTGGAGAGGATGAAATAATGACACCAGTACACCTGGGACTATGTAGACCACTGCTCTTGAAGGAAGTCAAAGCTGCTATAATATGTAAAAAAAAAAAAAAAAAAAAAAAAAAATTCTCCTATTTAGTACCAGTGTGATCAAGAGCAGGGAAGCTTCTCCTGCCTCTGGCCTTACAAGGTTTTGGGGAGCTACCTAGCCTATGCTTCTCTCCTGGGGTTCACAACGTCTCATCCCTTACTAGAGCTTACAATCAGTGCAAAGAGCAACTAAATCACAAACAGACCATTTCCTTCCTGCTCTCCAGCCCTTTCTTTTAGCCTGACAAGGAAAAACTGGCATCTTGGCATCACACTGAGCAGCACAAGAGCAAGCAGCTTCCCCTCTGTCACTAAATCAATCAGCCATTATTAAATTCTTCATTAAGGCTGCCCCCAACCCTCAGTTTTCATTATGCCACATTTTCTAATGTCTGAGGCACTTTGTGTTAGAAAGGTGCTAGGAGAAGGGACAAAGGAGAAGAATTACTTTTATTAATGCCTCAGAGTATCATTAGTGCTAAAGTCAATGAATTCACCAAGGCATTTTATATTACTGAGTGGTAATAATAATATCTCTATCTGTGTAATCGTTTAAGATTTCCAAAGCAATTTCAAACGCATTATCTTAATCTCAAAATAAGCCCAAAGTCTCTGTGCCTGGCTTAGTTCCTATTATTTTGGAGATGAGGACACAGATGAGGTCTCAGAGAATTTAGACAGTTTGTCCAAAATCACTATGGGAGTAAAAGTGGAAGCCTAGATGAGAAGCTGGGTCTTTCTGACACCCCAGTGCTCTCCACTCCTTATGGTGCCTAGACCTAGAACCGAGTTTGATGAACAGCTGTTCTGCTTTCTCATGTCTCAGTGGCATACTGTGTGTCAGAAGATGGATCAGAAAGTCGATACCAACATGGCGCCAGGCCAGTTACCAGGTTAGCTCCAACCTGGTCCCAGCAAGGGGCTTTGGTGGAAGAAAAGTAACAAGACATTTGTAAAAGTCAGGATGGCAACAGGCTAAGTCTACAAACCTTGGAGGAAATATGAAATCCAAAATAATTGTCTGGTTTGTATCACTAGGCACAGATTAGTTGTCTCAGCCTTGCTTTAATTTTACTGCTGTGGAAATGTAGGTGCGTAAGGACAAAAGAATCCTTGTACATGAAACATCTAGAGGAAAAATGTCATTCTTTGGAAAAAAAAAGGTTAAAAAATGTGCGCCGGCTGCCACCAAAATAAAATAAAATGAAATAAAACAAAGTTGTGCTGGAAAAATACAAACATTGAAAAGGCAACTCTTCCTCAGGGCAGAATAAGTGTTTGCTTAGCTGCTTAATACAGTCTTTGTCTTCAGAATATTTATTCTACCAACTTAAATTTCTGTGCCTAATGGTCTACGTTCTGATGTTTAATCAAGATTTTCTAAAACATAGATGAATTTTTTATTTATCAGAGCTTGCTTTTTTTATAATTATATTTAATTGTCTTTTCCCAGATTTATGTTGGTTAACCATCTGTACACACAAAATAAGTTTGACCAATTCACTTACTAGCTGTGAGGTTATGGGTGGAATAATTGCTCTGTGCCTCAGTTTCCACATCTGCAAAATGTGGATATTAACAGAACCTACCTCGTATGTATGTGATAAAGATTTAATAAATTAATGTTTATAAAGTGCTTAGAATAGTGCCTGACACATAGCATATGCTATAAAAGTGTTTCAACATGAATGAATGAATTAAATAATTAATTAAAATGAAAAAATAAAAGGTTGAATTACATTACCCGAGCAGGTGATTTTCTTTCTATACAACACTGAGCAGCCTGCTGCCCCTGCCCTGAACTTCCAGCAGTACCCCCATTTAGCACTTAATGACCTCTCTGGAGTTATTTAGCTTTTTGTGTTTTTTCTTCCTGGAGAGGTTGTATGTTCCTTGATGGTACAAAGAATGTGTCATGTGTCTTTTTTTGCACCTAGCACATATTAATGTCCACATATGTAGCAAATGCTGGGAAAAAGTATACTTTTTAAAACATTGATTTGAATCAAGTACTATTCTATTCACTCATTTTACTCGATGTTGTAAGGACCCAACCAACGTACAGGGACATCTTTTCCCTCATGTCAATAGTGCCACTTACTATGTTAATGAAATATATGTACCTGCCTTCAATGATGTAAAAGAATTCAATCTTTTGCCCAGAATGGAGGAAATATAGTAATTTACTAAGGATAATTTAATAATTTACTAATTGTTGGCTCATGTTTTAAAATATCTTTACACATTTTTTGAGACATCCTTTCAGAGCACTTTAGTAACATCAAATCTGTTGCTTCTTTTCAACTTTGTTTGAAGTTGCATATTTGAAACATGAAAATAGCCTGGTTTGGGCCAGACCCAATCAACATCCTGCTGAAGTTTGGAACTCTTGGTCATTTGCTGTTATTTCAGGGTTATTTCACTAATTACTGCATAATTACCCTAATTTGTAGAGACTGTCCTATTTTTTTTTAAGAGATTTGTCCCAATATTTCGCTAACATTTCTCAGGACAATTTTTTTTTCTCTCCCATTTTCCATGGTATGAACCAAGGGCATAGTTTGAAGTAAGCTGCAGTTCCCAGAGTATTTGTTTAAAGAGCAGCCCTATAAGGAAGCAATACAGAAGCCCTGCTGGGACAGAAACCCCATGGAACCCACATCTGCATTCCTAGTATTGACCTAATCTCAAAATCAGCCATAATACAGCATAGCAGTGCTTCTAGGCTTTCGAAGGTAAGGATTCCTGACCCTGCCAGGATATGTGACACCAAGAAACAAAAAGTTGAGAAATATTTAAATATTTTAATAAACAGAGCCAAAAAGACTTGAAAAATCAGTCCAAAAAAATGAAGCCTCTTTTTTGGCTTGATTTTTTGTTTTTAAAATTATCAAGTAAGAGGGTTTCTCCCTAATTAACTAGTTAATTGCCCTTGTCTGTTTTAATCTATCTCTAATCATTTTATTTTATTTTATTTTATATTTTATTTTATTTTATTTTAGTGCACTTCCACAGAAGAGTAAAGCTTTGTGGCTGAGAATAAAGCAAATATGTATAGTCTATGGCTATTATTTAAAAATTTTAAGCTACCATCATCATAACCTTCTTTCATTTGAAGATTGGCTACATTATTTTAATAAATGAGAGCATAGTCATAATTAAAACTGAAGCTTCAAATAGCTGGCCATTTGTATAATATTTTCCTTTGTATGAAAAAGCCACACAATAGGAACGAACAAACTGACAGCAGTACATTTTTTAGGCAAATTCCAGGATAAGTTAGAGGATCATAGCATTGTCTCACCAATCAGTCTTTGAGCTCTTTCAGAGTTTCAGTACTATAAGTGATAATCAATATCCATTATGACAAGTCAGACATGGTACAAGACGGTCAGTACTTTCTGAATTGCCACTATATTAGAAGCATTTTAACTTGGCTGTATTTAATTGTTTTCTAATGGCTGTTAATCAGATTCCAGATAAATTGTTTGGTTACAATTGGTTGTTTGTGGTACTAAGTATAGAGAAGTCATTTATAAGTCTAAGAAGGTAAAATATCACTTGCAGGCTAACTGACAAATTACAGGCCACATATCAGAATACATGTCATCATTATGTTTCAGGTAACACAGTTTACTCATGAATATTCCCAATAATTACATGCCAGTGAATTTCGACTTCTCAGATACCTGCTCTCACACCCTAGGGTCTAGACCACAATCTACTTTCGTTCCAAACTTCCTTTTCTTAAGGTGGTATAATCTATTCTAGCTTCTTGGTACATTATCATCACACTCTGTTGATGAAATCAGGTGGACAATTTGAAGGTATCTGCTAAGTCCTAAGCAGGGCACTGTCACTCAGGAAAGCAAGACAGCATGTAATATATGGAGGACTACTGCATCACAGTGCTGCAGGGTAACAATCCGTTTGTTTTTAATTTTGTGGAATTTACTTTTGTTTTCAGAAATTATGTTAGACGATTTGAAAAAAAAATAAAATAAAATTGTGTGAATCTTTGCCAAGGATAGCCTGCTCAATAAACGTAACAAATCATCTGAAACCTGTTCTATGTTTTTTTAAAAAAGAACCACAGACCACACTGAAAGTCATTTTGACATTTCAGTATTTCAAATATTTTTTTAGCTGTATTAGAAGGTGGGTACACTGTAAATATTATACCTCAGTCTCCTGAAGATTCCATATTTCTTGTAAAGGCTTTGGAAACGGTCCAGTTACTTGCAATAACCTGAAACTGACCTGCACTATACTGCAATAGGAAGAGACACTATTTTATTTATAGTCACCATCTCACACACATTTACTGTTTCCAGTCTCCTGAGAAGCACAGAAAACTGTCCTAAAAATTCAATATAGGAGAAAGTATATATCAGATAACTTCTTGCTTAGAATTCTTTTTTAAAAAAATGCATAACTCAATTTAACTCAACAAACATTTACTGAACATTAACTCTAGTTCAGGTGCTGTTAAAATGACATGAGGCTTAGTCTTTTTTTGTTATACAAAACTCTTTACAAAGTTTTTCAAAATTCACAAAAAAATCTTGATATTCTCTTTGGGAAGTTGGAAATAAGCTGTTATCCAAATAAAGGGGGACATTTTCTTCTACCTCATTTCTGGAATTTCCCTGTGCAATCCTGGACAATTCCCACCTAATCTTTCTTTAAAACAATGCTCTTTTGTCTCTTCTTTTTTTTTTTTTTTTGCAGCACGCGGGCCTCTCACCGTTGTGGCCTCTCCTGCTGCGGAGCACAGGCTCCGAACGCGCAGGCTCAGCAGCCATGGCTCACGGGCCCAGCCGCTCCGTGGCATGTGGGATCTTTCCGGGCTGGGGCACAAACCCGTGTCCCCTGCATCGGCAGGCGGACTCTCAACCACTGTGCCACCAGGGAAGCCCTATTTTGTCTCTTTTAATAGTGTTATTATTATTTTTTTTTAGTTGTTGAAAGCCAGGTAATTCACTGAACAGCTCTAGAAGGTGGTTAGAATTATGTTCAGATGTGCAGTCTTCTGCAGGGACCCAGGTTGTTTGGACTGGTGGGATCAGAGCAGGAAGGTGAGAACACCTCACTCACAGAACAGGGGAGGGATGAGGAGTAAGAGAATTTGGCACATGGCATATCCAGCTAACAGAGCAATCGTAAGGTAAACACCTAGGGAAGGTGGCAGAGACTTCTGTAGGAGTCAAGTCAGATAAGCCTTGAAAATGTACAGTGGAGGAAGGAAGGGGATTCAGGCCAAAGGCAGTAAAAGAGCTGGTGACACTCTGGGCACTGTCAGAAAGGCAGTTGTCCTACTGGTTTCAGAGCAGGGCAGAGACAGTTCTTAGGCACATCTCCCAAGGATAAAGGTTTACAGAGGATGCCAAGACGGGGGACCTGCTTATCCACTAGTCCTTGTATATGTACATGTAGATACGGGATGGGGGGCCCAGGCAGGGAAAAGGAGGGAGGGGCTTTTTAAAAAAAATATAGGAGGAGGAAACTCAACTGAATTTTAGATAAGCTCCAAATAACTTGTATACCTTTTGATCTTGAAGCACTAAAACTTCTTGATCATACCTGTTCATTTCCAACCACAGAAACTGAATTCACAATTATTAGTCTATAGGCCCTGTAAGGTATTTTTACAGGACATGGCTTTTCATTTTTACAGGACATGGCTTTTCACATGTACAAAGTTTTAATATTTAAGATTTTGTGTAGATTTAAAGAAATAGTTCTACATATCAATTAATAAGTCCCCTCCCATTGTAGATTTCCAGGGAGATATATTTTGATTACTAGTAACTTATCCTTTACATGAAAACATGAGATAGACAACTAAAACATAGTTTCTTTAGTAAGTCCAAAATAATCACCTTTCCACATACATGAGAACTACAAGAGGCTTTCATCTTAATTAGGTTTATAAATCAATGTCAATATTAGCTCACTTATAGAAATAAATGGAAATAGGTTTGATGTATGTTCATGTCTCCCTAAGGGCAATCTGTTTCCCTAATGATATCTTTAACAAACCTTGAGACATATTTAAATATACAATTTCCACAGCTCCCATTTCATGGCAACTCAATAAACTAAGTTCCAGTCTAACTCGTGAAATACTAGGTTCTTTCTTGAATAAAATTTTTCTGCTTTGATATACACAATAATTGGTTTGCATAACCCTACAATGTACTTCTTAGATGAAATTAAAACTTTTTAAAGAGAAATTGTGGTCAAAGGATGGCATTTCATGAGCCTTTAAACTTTGCTACCTGATAAAGAGTAGAGTAAAATCTCTATAATTAACCAAAGTAAGAGACAGAAAGAGAATTCCATTCCCCTCAATGGCTAACTCTATGAGTTTCTTAGCATCATGATTCTTCAGGTAGTAGTTTATATCTGCCTAAAAAATAATTGTAGTTCTCAACGTAGAATTACAGGGAAAAGGAGACCAACTGAAGGGTTAAACGCCTGTTAAAAATATTAATTTGCATTCTAAAATTCCAAGACTCTGAGAAGCCTATCTAGAGACCTGTAAGATCCACAAGATTTCTCAGTAACTGTAAAAGTCTTTTAAAGTTGCTCCAGAGATGGTTTAAACTAACCAGATGCATCAAAAATCACCATTCACGGCACTAAAAATACAATGATGTTTTAACAACAAGCTTCTTGTGATTCATAATTCTGGTAACGCTTTTAAGTTCCATGACATTTATTTAACTTCAAACTTAATTGAAACTACCTTACACAAAGGTCTTTTATAATTTCTTATATCTTTCAATCTGAGAAAATAATTCCTCCAGCTGAGAAAGTAGAAGAGCCATTGTCTGGTTTTTTTTTTTCTATTGTCACGTAGATGAAGTAAGAATATTAGTTCTCCTCTGTTAAAAAGCCAGAGAGCTCAAAAGGTCTACCAACTGACAGATCTGAACATTTTTCACTTCCTTCCAAATGATGAAAAATCACATCAGACAGGAAACACATTCTTTAGATTAGTGACAGGTGTAGAACGAGCAGACAAGTCAGCCTTTATTTTCAGGGTCGGCAGCATATGCTCAGCAGCAGAGGGGACAACTCTTCCTTTTTATTGAAGTGACACACATGATATTATTCCTTCATCTACACATCACCAAGCAGAAAAGTTTCCAAGCAATAAAACTACTTGATCTTGGTTGAATGCCAGGGTAGTCTTAAAAAAATAAAACCTCAGTACTAAAGAGAGAGAGGAAGGGGAAGTGGTGGAGGACGATGATGGTGATGAGTCCAGTTTAAGAATTTCTTTAGGAAAAAAAAAGAATTTCTTCAGGAGGAAGGAGGGAAAGTTGTCTCCATTCTCATACTCATTTCTCCATAGAACAGTAAACTTACTTAGGAGTTGAAAAAATTAGCAGCTTTATTTAGAAGCTGAATGATTTAGATTATACAGCACAATAATATGGTTCATGAAGCACCTAACGCTGCAGTAGAAAACAGGTGCTAGTGAAGTAAGAGTTTCAAAGGTAAAGATAAAAGTCCCCCCCGCAGGGTGCCCACCAAAAATGCATTTCTTCGTTCCCATTTCTCTTCCCACCCACCCCAAGCCAAATAAACAGTAACATCAAAGCTGTAAAGCTATGACACTACTCAAGATAAATTCTGGAAAATGGGAGAGTAAAAGAAGCCCTAGTACAAGTTCGGATTTAGGACTTACCTGCTCTGATCCCAGTTGGCAGCGAAAAGGACTAGAATCTTCCTGCCATAGTGGTCCAGATTGGCTAGGCCCCCAGGGAAGCCATCCTTCAGTGCCTGCTTGATGCCTGGATCAGTGGCCTTGAAGCTTTTGAACATGTCCAGGTTCTGCTGCCGGTACTCAAAGTACTGGGCCAGGAGGCGGAAAGCCTCGAAGTGATGAAACTTCCTGGCCCGCAAGAAGCGTAAGATGAAGGCATCATCTGTGCGGAGAAAGCCAATGTCCGGCCTGGTGATGACCATATCCCTCACCTCCTGGATGTCCTGGTGCAGTGTGTCTGGGTTCTCATTGAGCTCCAGGCGGGCTTTCTCCAGCGTCTCAGGAGAGAGACCAGCCTGTAAATGAGTCATTGTTCTGCTTGTTCCTGAGCCCTGCCTTTCTCTTGCTGGCTGTCCCACCGCACCGCTGGCCCTGGTCACTGCCACACGCCGGCCTCCAGACCTCGCTGCTGCCTGCTTTCTCTTCTTTACAGGAAACGATTTGTCTTGGTGTCCAGTCAAGTACCCTGTTGCTCCTGCTTCCCCACACCTTTTCTATGAAGGATATAAACTTCTTTGCCCACCACCTAAAAACAACGTCCCACTTTAGTTCCCTTGTCCCTTTCCTTTAAAGAGATGTGGACCTCTGGCGGCCCAGCACTCCTCTTCTAGTCCTTTCTCTCTGCTAACAAAACACCCCTAACTGCACCCCGCACAGGTGGGGCTGATCTTGGTGCTGTCCTCTTCTCTTCCGAGATGTAACAGAAACAGCCCCCATGCACATCTCAGCCCCAGCACTGTGATGCTTCTGCGGTCCCTACTGAAGGATGCTCCTGCCAGGGATAACGATGGAAATTCTGATTAATAATAAGGCGGCTCTTCAGCGCGGAGCTCAGGGCGGGGGAGAGAGCGTCTTTGCCAGAAGAAAAAAGAGAGAAAGAGAAAGAGGGGGGAAGGAGCTTATTTCTCCTTCTACTTATTCAAAGATGCTATTTCTAAGACATTTGTGGGATTCCATTTAAAATGACTGTGATCCAGTTAGGCGGAGGCTCTGCAGATAGCGCACCTTCCCTCCTCCCCTCCTGGATGCACCGTGATCTCATAAGGCACCAGAAGGGGTTTTGGTGGCGTTGGCCCCAGCGTGGGCTCCCCCCTCAACCCCACCCCCAACTTCTGCCTTCCTCTAGCCCTTTATTTCAACGGACTTGCTGCGGAGAGGTTGGGGGGAGGGATCTCGCCGGGAAGGTACATTGCAAATGCAGGGCTGGGGGAGAAGAGGGTGGGAAAAAGGAGCGGAGGATAAAACCTTTTCTGTAATACCCCAAAGCGAGAGAGAAGAAAGAGCAGCCGGCTCCTACCAGCAAACCCGGAGGCGGGGACGCTAAGCAAGGCGGCCCTCCCCGGCATCCATCGGCCGCGGCTTCGGAGGCGGCGGCGGCGATAGCAGCATCAGCCCCTCTCGGTGGGTTGGAGCGAGCAGAGAACGGCAGCTGGGACCCGGGCAGGAGACGCTCTGGGGAGCGGCCCTGACCACATCGTCCGCGAGCAGCCCGCTTCCTCTCCCCGCAGGAGGGGTGGGGGGAGCAGAGCTAGGGCCACCGGTGACCCAGGTTCTCGCCCGGCCCTGCCATTCTCGCCTCCGGGAGAGGAGAAGGAAGGGGGCGAGACTCGAACGCCTGGATGGAGAAGGCCACGCGGGTAGCCGCCGCCTTTGTGCGCCCGGAGCCGCCGGGACCGTGGGCGCGACGGGGCGGCGGCAGCGGGGCGCGGGCCTCACCCTGGGCGCTGCCCGGCGGCCGCAGTCGGACGCGCCCCTCCGGGCTGCTGCTGCGGCGGCGACGGCGGCTGCGGCTGCCGCTGCTCAAAGAGGACGCGGCTCAGCCCAACTCCTCTCTAATTATCCCAGCACAGATCTCGCTGCGACGTAAGCACTCACTCAGCTCGCGCACGCCCTCGGCTGCTCTCTCCCTGACTCGTTTGGGTAGGATCGCAGTTTCCGTGGCATTCAGATATCCCGAGCCCCAAGTTGAGCCGGCTGCTGGTCCCCACTGCCGGGATGGCCGCTCGGGCGGACATGGCCTGGCCGGGCGGAGCAGCGACGCCTTGCAGCCTCCCCACGCCCCGCTCTCACCCTTTGTGTGCGAGACCCCGGCGCTGCCCGGCGGCAAGGAGCTGTAGCAGATGGTAATTCACAGTGACATACATTTTCTAGTTCCGGTAGGAGGTAATTTTGATGTGGAAGGAGTACGGAAACATTGTGTCCTTTCCACATTTTGTTGTTGACAGAGAGGTTGAATTTAGTAAAGAAGACCAGAGTGGTTCCAAAGCATTGTGCTGATGATTCAGTCTCCGGAGGAACTTATATGGATAGAATTTCGACCATAAACTCTGGCTGCTAAATTCCTGTTGAAGAGGATGGAAATGAGCATGGGGTGGGGCGGGGGCGTGGGTGGGACCAGTTCTCAGAGGAAGGAAAAACAGGCGCTCCTTGACTTCCTTCTCATCTCATAATAAAACACACATTTCTGGAGATGCATATGATGGTTCCCTCCGTTTTATACATCTGTACACAAGAATCATCATAAATGAGCAGAAGTCTTTGAGCTTGAGATGACTGTCTAGGGGTTTGAGAAAAAGCAATGTTTTCTATTTTCAAAGGACAGCATGTTACTGAGCAAGCATGTCACCAAGAGCAACTTTTGGCTTACAGACTGTCGAATCGGGGTCCTGAGTTCAGGTTAACTCAATGCAACAAATATTTACTGAGCTCCACTGTGTGTGAGCCATTGTCCTAGATTCTATGGATAGGTGGTCTTGAAGATAAGAAAACATCGTCATATTTGATGGCTATTAGTATCTTCAGATTACAGGCACACACTTTGTTATTGTTCTTAAGGTGACGGTGTTGACAAAGAGAAAGAAGTGGGATGGAAGACCTATACCACTTTATTAATTAAAGTAGTGCAAAGTAATGTAGGAACCAGAATAAGAAAATTAATTATACACACACACGAAGTCATTATCCTCAGGGAATTTACATTTTAAATGGGGGAGATGGAAAACAAACCATATAGATATATGTGTATTACATATATATGCACTATATGTATTCAAGGTCCTTCTAGGACTTCATGTGATTATGACTCTCAAGAGCATTCTGAATGCAATATGAACTGTTAAAAAATTTTGGTTCTCATTTCAAAAAAAATGGAAAAATTCAGTTTAGACCAGTATTCAGTTTCCAACCGAAGAAAATGTCTTATATCAATTGTATAAAGAGGTTTTAGCCATCACCAATATGGAGAGACAGTTCTCCCGGGGTCTTGTGTTTCTGCGTGTCTTATGAGCACGGCACTAGCTATCCTTTTTTCGAGACTATCCTTTCAAGGCTGTATGCATAGTCAACAGCCCTGGAAGAGCCTTGGCAGCTGGAGATAGTACCTCCATCTAAACGAAGGGTAGGTTTGCTTTGAGCTTTAGAAGATAGTATCTCTCTCTCTCTTTCCTGAGCAAAGGGCAAGCAGGCTTATTTGGTTTCCTTCAACTCAGAGCTACTCTCCTGTAACGTCACCCACCGTGTATGCAAATATAACCTGACTTCTCTTAGGCTTGTGGGAATTGGGGCTCAGGAAACCAGCCCCAAATAAGCTGTTGCTCAGAGTGCTTTCTGCATCTGAGTCTTTCATCTCTAACTCAGGAGTTGTGCATCCATGAAACTGTGGACAGCTCACTTGTTAGCTTACAAATAGGGTTAAATCTCAAATCCTTCAAGGTGCTTAAAATGCAGTTGCTTAATTTTGTTCTCTGAGATGGAAATACTAGACTATATCTTTAGAAAGGAGTTTATAAAATAAAATTAAACTTGTTGGTCATTGGTATGGTGTGACCTATATTTAGTGATGATATTTTCATTATATATCAATAATAGAATTGCCTCAAATAAGGTTCATTTTAACATATCAGTATATGATCTAAATAGCTTCTGTTATGCAGTAGCATCGTTGGAGTTGGTCAGTTATATTTACAAACTATTTAGTCCTGCAATGATCCTACTTTTATTCTGTCTCCCTTGTACATTTGAAACCAAATTAAACATGTAAAGCCGTCTAAGAATTAAACAAGGTGTTTATCCAGATGACACTAGAGCATTTGATTCTCATTCAATATTAACTCACTTTGCCAAATTAATACAAAGTAATGTAGAAACTAGAATATGAAAATAAGTTAGTTAAACAAAGAGATTAATTAAATCGTAATCAGAAAATAATTAAATCAAGGACTTCAGGTGTTTTCAAGCAAACTGAAAGGACATTTTGTTTTACTGCGGTATTTAAAAATGGATAGAGTGAGTGATTATGCTTTAAAGCATTTTATCCCATTTGCTGTTCAATACAGTATACATACGAAAAGGGGCAAAAAACAAGATGTACAGTTCAATGATATATTATAAAACAAACACCTGTGTAAATACCCACCCAGGTAAAGGAACAGAACATTGCAAAAAAACCCCATCTTCTCCCCTCATAGCTACTGGCCTCTCTTCCCAACAAAGAAAGCCATTCTGTCTTCATTTTGAAAGCAATCACTTCCTCATTTTTCTTTAAAAATTTACAAACTAAAGAGCGATGCACTGCAAATTAGTTTTTTGTTCTTTAAGTTAAATAAATGTAATCATTCATATGTAATTTTGTGGTTGGCCACTTTCATTCAATATTATGTTTGTGAGATTCACCTATCTTGTTGCATGTAGTTCATTCATAGTCAGTGATGATGCATGGAATTTCATTTTATAAACAACATACTTATCGATTCTCCTGCTGATGGAAATTTGGGCTGTTTTGTACTTCGGGCTCTTAGGACTCATGACGTATAAACATATTGGTACAAGTCTCTTAGTGCACGTGGACATACCTAGGAATGAAATTGCTGGGTCTTGTGGGATATGCGTCTTCAAATTCAGTAAACAATGCCAAATTATTCATATCCAAATGATTGCGCCATTTCACCTTCCCCCAGCAGTGTATGAGGTTTCTCACTGTGCGACGGTTCTCATAAGTTCTTACTAGTGTCCATGATTTTAACTGTATTTTAATTGCAGCCATGATCTGATTTTGAACAGGGGAATTGCATGGTGACTTTCCTATGCATTTCTGTGGTTACTACTGAGGTTAGCTAGTTTTTATATATTTGGCCATTTGTGTAACCTTTTTTGTGAAGCGTCAACTTCTTGAAATTTTGCCCATTTTTATAGTGGATTGTTTATTATTGTTGGAGTTCTTTATAGATTCGGAATATGAGCTCCTTGTCAGTTACACATGTTACAACTATCTTCTTCCAGTCTGTAGCTTGCATTTTTACTCTCTTAATAGTGTCTTTTGATTAACATAATTAAAAATTTTAATGTAATTTAAATTTTCCCCTATGAATAGTGTTTTTTGTGTCCTGTTCAAGAATATCTTAAACAGGTCACCGAGATATTCTCTCACACTACCTTCTAGAAGTTTTGCTGCTTTTGCCTTTCACATTTAGACCTGCAATCACTTGAGACTGGGTTTAGTGCATGGTGTAAGAAAGGGATCAACCATTGTTTTTTTCCTATAAGAATAACCAGTGGACTCAGCACCATTTACTGAGACTATTTATTGAAAAGACTATCTGTTTTTCCTGCT
>NW_006770215.1:834222-841070 GCF_000442215.2 Lipotes vexillifer
CACAAAATAACTGTCCATATATGCATGGATCTTAACTCTATATAAACTATAAGCCCCACAAGACCTCATTGTTTTATACAACTAATATTTCTCAGTGGTTCTCAAAGTGTGGGCCCCAGGCCAGTAGCATTAGCATCACCTGGGAACTTGTTAGAAATGTAAATTCCCACCCCTGACATATTGAATCAGAAATCCTGGTGAGGGAGCTCAAAATGTCATCTGGCCAGCCTTTCAGGCATTCCTAATTTACACTAAAGCTTGACAATTGTTGCTTTATATTTACACACATATTTATTCTTTTTGTTGTTCTTCATTCCAATGTCATTGTCACAATGATCTCTATTGCGGTAGTTAATAGGCAAGATTCTTTCCTCCAGAGGTTTATCTTGTTTTGCTTTCTCTCTCTTTTTCTCACATATAGGTAGTACTACCGATAAAGAGTATGGCCTTTAATAGCATTGCATAGACTAGGTGTTGCAGATGTAGTTGACAAATTCTCATTTCATCTTAGTGTTTTATTACCAGTGATATCACACCTTCACAGAAACCAGTAATGGGAAATTGATCCAGCTATCCTCCTGATGATACAAATGTTTCCCAGAGACCCCATTTGATACAGTGAGGGGAATTGTACTGCTCTCCCTTCTTTCAGAGAAGTAAACGTACTCAAGGAGGTGATTACATTAAATCTTATTAACCTGACAGGTTTTATTAAATTTATAATACATATTATATATAACTATTTAAATTATTATTTCATATCACAGATCTATATTAAATTAATTGTTAGTTGTTTTATTTTATTTTGCAAAGTTGCTCTCTACTTTTAAATAAGTTTTTATAAAGGGATTTGCCTGGATCACTTAATTCTATGTGTCAATATTTCCAATATAGCTGGGCAGGTGAAACTAGATTAAAATAATCATTAAGGACCACCTCAAGGAAAAACACTCCATAAAAGGTTTAAGAGGGGTGTGTGTGTGGGGGGGTGGGTGTGTGTGTGTGAAGGTCTGATTGGATGTATATGAACCTCAGCTATTTATAATACAATCAGCAGCTGGGTGCTCACTCCCTGGGCAGCAGTTTATTATAAGCAACACTAACACCCCTAAAATGAGTCCCCCGAATATGAATACTAAAGAGTCTATCAGGGTGAAGATACCTCAATTAAAAAAATGTGGAAAACTACTATTTTGCTGAATTTCCCAGAGTTGTCACTTCTTAAATAAAGGCAGTGTATCCAGGCTTGTCAATGGCAGTGAACATGCCTGTGACTAAATGTCATCCTGTTGCTAGTGTCTCATCAGTAGATAAGAACAAATTCAGTTCTGCTTCATTGCTCTTATTTTGAGGCATGTAATTTCAGTTATAACATATTTTCATACCAACTGCTCAAACTTGGATTTCTTTCATTTTTGTTCTCCAAAATATTGAGAATGCTGTTATTGCACCATATCTCTTAATAATCATCTAATAGGACCTGGGTTTGTTCTAATGGAACATAATTAGCTAAACTTCATGAAAGTTTGAAGTAAATTTTATACAACAAGCACATGGAAACCATATGTATGTCTGCCCTGCCTATAGTCCCAGTACTTAGCACACATCAAATGCTCCAAAGGCCCCAAGTGGAAGAAAAGTAAAACTTGTGGAGTTAAAAAAAATCCCTACATGTTCCAACTGTAGGCGATTTTTTTAAAGTGGAAATAGTGCACATAATATACAAGTGAAATATTTTAGATTTTTGAAACCAGTTGTCTTTGACATTTGACTGAATGTTATAAAGTTGTTTTCTAGGATTTCTTCTTGCAGTCCAGTTAAATCATCCTTTGAATGTACTTTCCTTAGATTTCTATTGGTTCAATTCCTCTCAGGCTACAGTTACAAATATTCCTGTGACTTTTCCAAACTCTTTATCTTCTGGCTTACTAAAGAGGATTTATATAATAGAAGAAAGTCTTGAAACTGTCCAGCTGGATACGTGTTGATGGCTTATTAAGATGACACTCTTACTGATACAAAGAGTGCTTTAAAAAATCATACTGTTAAGTCATGGACCGATCCTCACATGAAGTTTGAAAAAAAAAAATGTTTAAAGTTGGGAGTGGAGTTTCAGTTCTATGCAAATTCATTTATTCTTCACTAAATATTTATTGAGAACCAATGTAGACCCTGTGCTAGGCAACTTTCTGCTTCCTTTTTAGCTCACCGCTGTAGAATATACTGGAGCTAAATTATCTGAACTGTTAGAGGATTATTTTGCAAAAGCGTCATTTTTAGGGTTATATGGCAAAGGTCATTTTTCTAGTTTCAGATGGACACAGGTCTGTAAATTCAAACAGAATCCTTTGGGGTAATGACCACTATCAGTGATACTGTGGATTTTCAAATTGGTACCTTAACCTAAAGAGCATCCTTTTAGCATCTCTTTAGGAGCAGCTAAATTTTTCTCAACCATCCAAAACAGGTTTTCTCAAGCTATTTTAGATATTGTCCCATGAACCAATAAATAAGATAGAACTTTGGGTATTGTGCAATCCCTGGAATGCTTGCTTATCTAGTATACTTCCACTCAAATAAGTATATTATAAAAGAGGATTGAGTTATAAGAATACAACCTGGGATCCTTACAAAGTATGTCTGTTGGCTCCCTGTAATTAAGAGTGACTGGTCTTGGCTTCATCAATTGAAGTGAAGTTTAGCTAGTTTCTGTATCTGAATAATTAGACGTCTTTGATAGTACTTTTGATGACAGTTTTCTCTTTAGCGATGTAAGCAGATACCTTACTTTCTCTGTCTCTTGTTGACCCAGCTTCTCACAGCTGAATCCAGTGTTAGCTGCTTCTGAAGATTCTGGTCCTTCTCAGCCTCCCAGATCAATCAGAACAAAAGTAAAGTGTCAACCAGAGTTTCCAAATTCAAATGGCATTAGGGACCCAGCAGCTGGTATCTTAAACTGTGAAGCAGCCTGTGTAAGGCCACAGGGAGTGTTGGTAACTGTGGAAAAATTTGAAACTCAATGTTCAGACCTTCTGGTTTGTTTCCACACTATGCAAGCCACCAGAACATCTGCTGGGCTTCCAGTTTGTATCCCTTGACATAAGCTAATATTTTCTGCCTAAGCTATTCCTCTGTCATGCTTCAAACCTGAGGTTTTGTGGACCATTCACTGCAACTCCCAGACCCTCAAGTTGTGCTGCCCCACTGACCTCCCCTGCCCTTCAGCTTTAGCAGCCAAACTCCCTGGGACATGGTATGCTGGAAGCTCACTGCCATACATTCGCTAAGTCACAGCACCTCAGATCTCCCTCATATTTGACCCACAGGTGGACCCAGTCCACGGGATTGAACTGCAAAGCATGCCCCAGACACTTCCACACTGACTAGCCATCTGTTATTCTCCTTTGCTGGTTCTGGTTGCTGTCCTTGTGGCTAGAACATTGCCTTGTATCTGAAACCAAGCATCAGTCCTCATTAAAACCTTCTCCAGAAGTTGACCAGAAGCTCTCTGACTTCTGAATGTTCTCCCACCAGTCTAAGCACTGGAGGCTGCACCTTGACTGCCTGGACACACAGCCAGGTGCCAGGACCTAAGGGCACATCTCTCCACCAAACACTGTGTGGAAAAGATATAGGCCCTTCTGGAGAAGCAGCCGGAGCCCAGCAGCATCTCAGAGAACAGATTTTCTGACTCCATCTTTCTTCTTTATCCAGCCAACATTGTTCCTGAGTCTACCAAAATTACAATTCAAGGCAAAATATACCCTGAATAGGCCAGAATAGGCCTTCTGTTTTCCACTCACTGGATTATGCAAGTTTCTCCTCATATTTCAAGAAACTGATGGGGAGCTTGGTGTTGGCCACCAGATGGAAAGCCATCTGTAATACACAGGCCAAGATGTGCTGCCCTGTAAAACTGGGATTTGGCCCAGTCAACCTGCTAGCTGCCCATTTTCATACTACTTGGTTGCAAAGGTTAAAAGACATATTTACTATAAATACTTCCCCACACCTCAGCAACTTTGCTGCATGTGCCTGTCAAGTTACTATGCAAAAAGATTTGAACAACTCTCACAATGAGGCAAAATATAAGAAAATAACATCATAATGAGAAAAAAAATTGTTAGTAGCAATTTTCTCCAATTAGAATTTTCAAATTCTCTATTGCTAGAACACTAATCACTGAAAATAATATCCTACTTCTATCTTCTAATCCCGTAATCCTCCAGAAGCTACAAGACAGGACTCTAAAGATAGTTGCAAGTTTTCTGGGATCCAAGTTACAAAGGAATATTAAAATACTTTGACGTATATTCATTGTGGAACAGAAGAAATAAAACACTGATGTCATGATTTCAAAATTAAACAATAAGTGACTTCATATGGCTGTAAGAATTCCTAAAATATGAAACAACTGAGGGAAAAAATGTATGGCTCAAATCTTCAAGATACCCCCTGTTTCAAATGAATAGATTTACTCACCATCCCCTATAATCGTTTTATACTTTCTTCCATTGCCATCCATTATTTCCTGCTCACGACTTCATAGTGGAGCTCAAGTCAAAGATGTGGTCTGGCTTGCCAGCAGAAGGAGCTACAAACTCGCTAGAGCTTGACTAACATCCAGGGACCAAAAGCACAGTGGTCACGTGGGGTCTGGGCTATCTAAAGCCAGTTGAAAGTAGGGTTGCCTGATTTAGAAAAAGACAAAACAAAATACACTCAGATAAATTTGATTTTCAGATAAATAACTAACATTTTTAGCATAAATATGTCCCATGAAATAATTGATATATATTTATAGTAAAAAAAATTAAATCCAAATCTAACCAGATAGCCTATATATTATCCGGTAGGCTTAGTTGAAAACTCTGTTGCCTACAGAGGGGAAGAAAGAAACTTTAACAGTAAAAGACAGGGCCTATTTATCAATACCAGAAATGGAAGCAGGGAAGAAATAAGGGAAGGAGCTGGTGAATAAGACCAGGCTCATACTGACGGCACTGCACCCGTCAGGTCATGTGATCCAATGTCTGCAGGAGAGTGGGCTGCAGGACTGTGGGGTAGCTGTGTGGGTAATAGGAGCAGTGGATTCAGGAGGCATTTTCCATTGGAATTCACTATGCATGTCTGCAGCCTGGGAAGCCCGTCGTTTGATTTATCTGGTCTATCTTTTGTGATTGCCTTGACTCTTGTAGGGAAGGCAGAGGCTCTAGGATATTGCTCTGTCTCATGCAAGGGAATCGAGAGGTTAGAGAATTAGAAGTTCAAAGAGGGCTCCCCTGGTGGCACAGTGGTTGAGAGTCCGCCTGCCGATGCGGGGGACATGCGTTCATGCCCTGGCCCGGGAATGATCCCACATCCCACATGCCGCAGAGCGGCAGGGCCCGTGAGCCATGGCCACTTAGCCTGCGCGTCTGGAGCCTGTGCTCCGCAATGGGAGAGGCCACAACAGTGAGAGGCCCGCATACAGCAAAAAAAAAAAAAAAAAAAGTTCAGAGAAACTCAGTGGATGTTTGAGTTAAATGTGTTTTTGAGTATAATCCCAGCCTTTGGGGTGTGCTGTGGTTTAAAGGACCTGGAAACAGCAGTCACAACTGTGTCCACTTGCATCCACGTGAGATGTTTGGGCTTCCTGAAGAAAAGGATTAAATCTTATTTGTTTTGACTTCCCAACCTCTGATACAATCATGTCTCAAAGGAGCTGCAGTGGATGTTTATGTTGATTTGATGTTTTGTGATTATGAGACTGAAAATTATTTTTCTCCAAAGACAAGAAATGGGACTTTCAGAGCTTCAGGACCTGTATATTTGTTTCAAAAACAATCAATGAATCAAAATGTAATTGAGACTTTTAAAAAGAGGGGGGAAGTAAACTGGTAAAAATAATTGCATCTCTTTATTAATATAAAGCTGAAATATTTCACTTTGAACACTAAAAACTATTGAAGCTAAATCTTTGCAAGACCAAATACTCCTGTCCTATAGGAAATGGTTAGCTCTACTCTGGTGACAGAGTGATTTTAATGTGACCAGGATTTAAGTCATTGGATACGTAAGGAGTGCCATGTGGAGAAGCAATGAACTTTATTACCATCTGGTGATGTGCTTCTAGAATTATGTACCATCCTGTCCCCTTTTTATCTCACACCACTACCCAGTGCCTTGACTTGTACTACTGAGAGACTCACCTGCATAAACAGCACTGCCTTTCCACCAAGTGAACTGCAGCATTCACAAGGAAGACTGGTGTTTCAGCCTATGATGCTTAACCCCGGAAAAAATCATTTTGAGCATAAAATACCATATTAGGCACCACGAGAATAAGGAAATGGCAGGAAATTAGGAACATCAGTCAAAGCAAGAGCTTTAGTTTAGCTCATAAGCTTTATCTTTTATGATAATGCTCAGGCTGCCTGGTTTACATGAAAACTTACTTAGCTTGTATGCCTTAAACCACCTTCTAAAATTCACTTTACTGTTTGTATAAAAGTATATTTTAAACTTCCTCAAACTTGAGAATTTCTCATAGTGTCAAATAATAGATCAACATTATACTAATCCCTATTAGCCATCATTTTCCATGAAAATGACACAATGAGAATGTATTCTTAGTTTATCTCCTGCAGAGGAGTCACCAAATTCATGACATTGGTAACTGTTCAGGTGAAGGCAGGGAGATAAAATCAAAGAGGGGCATCATGGGGCTTTAAGTAATTTGGCACTATTTTATTTTTTAGTATATCAGTGGATATAAGGGTTACCTCATAATGTGCTTTCTATTTCTATGTCTTAAATGTTTCACAATAAGCTTTTTTTTTTTTTTTTTTTTTTTTTTTTTTTTTTTA
>NW_006770215.1:841080-847613 GCF_000442215.2 Lipotes vexillifer
TTGCGATATGTGGGCCTCTCACTGTCGTGGCCTTTCCCGTTGCCGGGCGCGCAAGCTCAGCGGCCACGGCTCACGGGCCCAGCCGCTACGCGGCATGTGGGATCCTCCCAGACCGGGGCACGAACCCGTATCCCCTGCATCGGCAGGCGGACTCTCAACCACTGCGCCACCAGGGAGGCCCCACAATAAGCTTTTAAGAAAGAAGAAATCAGAGTCGCTTCAATCATACACATACTTTGGTGACTCGTTTATACAGGTCAAGGTATGTGATGCACATTTGTTTAGTATGATTTTTGCTTTTAGGCACATAATCACCCATCTTCTCTGATGTTTCCATATTCATCCAACTACAAATCAAAGAAAAATATTTTGATGAGCTATCAAAATGGCTTTATATATATATTTTTAAATGTTATTGTTTGTGGGGTTCTTCAACCTCATAAACCTCTGACTACCACCCTATCTCCTCTCCTTTAAACTTGTTGACAAGGCTGTTTAAAGTCACCATCTCCTCTTGGTCATCCTCCACTCACCCTCAACCCTGCCCTCTGACTTGCTGCATTAAAGTTGGGCTCACCATGCATTAGTGGTTGTCACGAACAAATTCTTGCTAAATATTACTTAATCTCTGTAACATTTGCACTGTTAATATCCCCACATTTTTTTTTTTTTTTTTTTGCAGTACGCGGACCTTTCACTGTTGTGGCCACTCCCGTTGTGGAGCACAGGCTCCGGACGCGCAGGCTCAGCGGCCATGGCTCACGGGCCCAGCCGCTCCGCGGCATGTGGGATTTTCCCGGACCGGGGCATGAACCCGTGTCCCCTGCATCAGCAGGCGGACTCTCAACCACTGCGCCACCAGGGAAGCCCATCCCCACATTTCTTGACATATTCTCCAGACATCTTTGGGCTTCTGTGATCTGATATTTATTTGGCTTCTCTCTTCTGAGTCCTGCTTCCACCGCTTATTAGCCGTTTCCCTTGACAATTTTACTCTAAGCCTATTTTTACCTATAAGCCTAATTTTCTTCACTGTAAAGACTACTCATTGCAGCATTACTTGGACTGCTTATTGTATCCATACGATGAAATACCGGCAGCTGTTTTAAAATATAAAGTAAACCAGTTGTGATCATCTGGAAAAATTAAGTTGCACAAAAGTAACACAATCTTTAAAAAAAAAAAAATTATCAATCACAACAAAAATATGCAGAGAGAAGGAAAACTTAGAGGGATATGTGCTAAACTTTACTGAAAGTTATTTTGCAGTATGGATTATATAATACAGTTACCTTCTAATTATGTATTTATATCATTGTGAATTTTGTAAAAGCATACATTATTCTGATAGTTGTAAAATGTGAAAGACAAGGTGAGAAATAGGGATGTAATATACTTCATTGTATTGTCCAATTAATTAAATGATACAGCACTTAGCACCATCTATGGTATATGGTAAGCCCACAACAAATGTTAACCATTATTATTATTATTATCTCTCTGCACCTTTGTAGTTTCATTATTCTTTTCCCAATCCTAAAACATTTCTGTTCCTCAGGGTTGCATTTTCAGCTTCCTATCACTCTATATGCTTCCCCTGACATTCCTATGCCAATGACTTACACCTCTCTATCCAAATTTCCCGGAAGAGCTCCAGACCCACCTACCAGTCTTGAGCTTATTTCTACTTGTAGATCCTTTAGCCTAAAAATGCAACATGCATAAAACTGTAGTCTTGGGCTTCCCTGGTGGCGCAGTGGTTGACAGTCCGCCTGCCGATGCCGGTGACACAGGTTCGTGCCCCGGTCCGGGAGGATCCCGCATGCCACGGAGCGGCTGGGCCCGTGAGCCATGGCCGCTGAGCCTGTGCGTCCGGAGCCTGTGCTCCACAGCGGGAGAGGCCACAGCAGTGAGAGGCCCGCGTAACGCAAAACAAAACTGTAGTCTTCACGTTGACCTTCCATAAGTACTCTGCCTCTGGGTTCCCTATTTCAGTGACTGGTAACCCCATCAAGCCATTTTGTAAGCCGAACCTGAAGGTCAACCACTGTTCTGCCATCATCCTTCACTACCGATCCCATGGTTCAGTCAATTCTTGCCCTGTATCTCTCTTTAAAAAAAAATATATATATATATATATGTTTTTATTTTATTTTTGGCTGCGTTGGGTCTTCGTTGCTGCGCGCGGGCTTTCTCTAGTTGCGGCGAGCGGGGGCTACTCTTCGTTGTGGTGCACGGGTTTCTCACTGTGGTGGCTTCTCTTGTTGTGGAGCACAGGCTCTAGGCACGTGGGCTCAGTAGTTGTGACGCACGGGCTTAATTGCTCCACGGCATGTGGGATCTTCCCGGACCAGGAATAGAACCCATGTGCCCTGCATTGGCAGGCGGATTCTTAACTACTTTGCCACCAGGGAATTCCTCTCCATATCTCTTTAGTAGCTCTAGGGACCATCCACTTCCTTCCAATGCCATTGTCATTCCCTTGGTTACATCACATATGTAACCACCTCATGTTAGTCTCATTGTCCCAGCTTTATACCAATTTATTTATTCAACAAGCATTTACTGAGCAGAGGTTATAGCCAGCGAGGAAAAAGATAAGAAAATTTGCAGTCACAACTTCTGTTTCCAACCATGTCGGCTTTATTATTCTTATTTCGTATAATATCACACACATATTATTCACATTTGATGTTTTTTTAAGAACACAAGCCTTTTCATGCAATCATATTGTGGATGACAATGATATGACAGTGATAGTATGGTTGGTCTTGAAGACACAGTGTAGATGAAAACCAGCCTAGAGTAGGACTGTGTGATTTCAGGAAAGGCTTCCTGGAGGAAGTAACATTTGGGCTGAAATCTAAATTATGAATAGGTGCTGCCTGGACAAAGAAGAAGAGAAGTGTCCCAGGTAAGAAGCTGCATTGTAACATACTGACATACTGAGAATTTTCAATGTCGCAGAAGCCAGACTTCTTAGCATGAGTCATTCTGTTCTAGTGCACCTGAAATTTGGAACCAAGGTAGAAGAAACAGAAGCAAATCCCTGTAAACTGTGTAAGGAGATTAGACTCTGTCCTAAGGAAATGGAAGCCATCACACAATTGAAAGCAGAATGTCACATAGCAAGATGACTGCCCTAACCACAGTGGTGCCAGTTTCTGCCCTTCAATCAGAGTGAACTTTGTATCTCCTCCTGAAGCCCCTTAAACAGATCTTTTTCCCTCAGTTTAAAGTCCAAATATTATCTGACCCTTTCATACTGCTCTACTCATTTCTCTTGTCATTCACTCAGCTTCAGTAAAATCAATCTCCTAGCACATCCTTGAAAGTAAAAGTACTGCACAGTCTCGCTTCTGAGCCTTTCCACACTCTGCTCCCTAATTCTGGTACATATGCTTTTTCTATTCTTCACTGCAGGGGTAACAACCACTAATCATTCAGGGCTCAGTTTGAAATCAACCTCATTATACGACCCACCCACCTCTGTCCACCATTGAGCTGTGCTCCTACTCTGTACTCATAACAATGTATGGTAACCTTACTGTATCATATATCATGCTCCAGTGTAATTGCCAGCTTTCTCCTTGTTTATCCTGTTCCCTAGTATGCATAAGTTCTGTAAAGTTAGGGCTTTGTCTTGTAGGGATGTGATAAACATATGTTGAAATAATGAAACACCATTTGGTTTTCTGGTTTAAAGAATATACCAGGTTTCTCAATGAATTAAAAAACTTAAATAAATATATCAAAGAAAATAATATAATCACAGTAATTTAAAACAGATAAGAAAAAGAGTTGTGAATTATATGGTAGAAATTAGATGAATAATGTCTGAGTCAAGAAACCAGATATTAATTGTCTTTCTTACTTGCTATGTTATTAGGTTAGGTTATTTAAGATCTTTTAACCACTTTTTCTTCACTTGTAAAGTAAAGGTGTTCACTTAGATGATTTCTTACACTTCTTTCAAATTTAAAATCCTCTACGCAGATAATAACAAATGTAGGTAGCATCTATGTAAAGTATGAATGTTTCCCAGATTATTTAACTAGCAATATGGTTTGTTTACTTCTTTTCAGTTGTGTAAAATGAGAGTAAATGAAATAATGTATATATTATTAGCTATAATATATAATGGCTATATTATTAGTCACTATGATTTGATTAAATATCTTTCATACTCTCTTTATAAAGTGGTTTGTTTTTGTGATTTTGATACTGAATGAAAAATTTAATTCTTAAATAAAATTGAAGTGGAAAACAAGTTTGTCTCAACTCTAAATGATGTCTTGAAACCCACTGTTAAGTCAGCTCTAAGTAATTCAATTTTAATTACCAGAATTCAATCTTAGATAGAAATTCACTTTTCAGTTGAATGGCCTTTTTTCTCTGACTCTGTATCTTTTATTAGTAACTTTTTATACATTAGCTTCTTTGATTAGAGCAATATAGAAGCTGGCATGGAGAATTCAAAAAGTTAGTATTATACTCTTTCAAATGAGTATGATTTAATGTCAGTATGTTGTTATGTGGCTATAGATATAGAATTTCCAGTTTTAAATGAAAAAGGTAATATCACCTTTGAGAATCTACCACAAACTGTCAGAGCAAAATTAAAAGCAATTCATCAAAGAGCATACTGACTGCCTTAGTAGAATGGACATTGATTATGTCCCAATTAAAGCAAACATGACTCACACTGAATGGAAATCAATTGACTATCTGTATGATAAGCGTGATCCTCCCGTCGCTGTCTAGGACAATGGAGCTATGAAGGTGGTTGGGGAGAGAGATGTGCTTCATCTGTATGCCACACAGCACTGTAGTGAAGTTCCAGAAAGCTGAGGATGGTCCCAAAGAATGTGTGGCCAAGGAAAAAACAGACACAGCACACCATTCATGCCCCACTCCACTTAGGTACTAGCTGGCCTGAGGAAGGTACTATAGAGGAAACCCTCTAACATGCTGGCCCCAGGGAGATCCAGAGCTTCTCCATGGAAGAAGCCTGCACTTAGGGGAGCATCTGAGTGAAGGGCAAAGGAGGCCCGTTCTCCCATTATAGCCAGGGGGTGTGCAATACAAGGACAGAAGCATAAAGTACGCGCTTCTGTTGGGTGCAGAAGCACCCAACATCTGTTGGGTGCAGATGTATCTCTCACCAGCCCTCACAGCAATGGGAATTCCACAACACATCCGCTCTATGCTGCTGTGATACACTCAAAGATTCCCCAAAAGCATTTTTAAAATGGAAAAAATAAATTCTGAGGTTCTTCTCAGTTTGTTACATAGCACTAGAGTGTGAGAGCAACGGCATTAAATCTGATCAGCTCCATTTATTAGTTGCTGTAAACCTTTTATGGTTTGTACAGACGATTGAATATTGCAGTGTGATGAGACAAGAGCGACCACTGTGGTGCCAGAGTAAGCTCTCTGGGTTGTGTGAATTCAGGAACCCTCACACAAACCACGAGAGCAGCTGCTTTGACTAAAAAGCTTACTGTAATTCTATGCCATTTTTTCCCCACAAAAACTGTTTAATTCTACAATGTTATATAGTGCATTTAGCAAAACTGCTGATTAAAACCCTCTTTTTTCTTTTTATTTGTAGATTTTTTTCTATTGTCAATTAGAAATATGCTACATATTATCACCTTCTTACCTTCTTTTGAGGTTGTAGATAAAAAGAAGAAAGGAAAAACCTATGTTGATTGTTTTTTAGACTTCATATTTTTTTCATGCATTTTTTTAGTGGTATCTCTGGTCAAGAGTATGATATTTGATTTTTTTTAAGCTCTTGACACAAACTGCCACCTACTAGTCTAACATTTTGTTTCTCTCCCACTCTTCTTTTCCTCTGGTCTTAATAGCTCCTTCCTCTGTCCTTGCTTATTTGTTCCTCTATTAAAGTATATATTTTATTCTGTCTAGCAGCAGATCTTTTTTTTTTTTTTTGCATGTTTTTCTCTGTGATGGAATTTCAAACTCTTAAAGGGCAGTGCCCATGGCTTTTTCATCTTTGCATCCCTCGCAGCCACAAGATACGGTACTCTCCAAAGACAAAATTCAGTTTTCTGTGTGTCTAATTGAACCAAGTTTAACTTAACCAGTCCAAAATATTCTTACTTTAAGAAAATTATTTAGGGAAAAATATAATTTCTTGCAAACAGTAAATCACTGCAGCCACCATGAACGACAAGTGATCAACAAAAGTTCATGTGAGGAGATCCATTTAGTCACCATGTTAGGCAGCAAAAATGCCCTAAGCTCACAGGTTGCAGATGAGGTGCAAAGATCTGACATTTAGGGCTTTCCTGGTGGCACAGTGGTTGAGAGTCCGCCTGCCGATGCAGGGGACACGGGTTCGTGCCCTGGTCCGGGAAGATCCCACATGTCGCGGAGCGGCTGGGCCCGTGAGCCATGGCCGCTGAGCCTGAGCGTTCGGAGCCTGTGCTCCGCAACGGGAGAGGCCACAACGGTGAGAGGCCCGCGTACCGCAAAAAAAAAAAAAAAAAAAAAAAAAAACAAGA
>NW_006770215.1:847761-899772 GCF_000442215.2 Lipotes vexillifer
GCCAAGGGCATCCTGGTCGGCGTTCTGCCTATTTTCATAGGCTTTAAATGCAATTCCAAAACAAAAAAAAAAAAAAAAAAAAAAAAAATCTGACATTTAACCTAAGCAGTAGTGTGAAAATAGAGTATTTTTCTTGCTATTACTACATAATGATAAAGCCTCTAAATGAAGAAAGAAAATGCCTGTCAATTATATGGTGCTTTATTGGCAAAATACTAAAATGTCAAATGGTCTAAATGTATACTTTATATCACTATATATTCAATTGCTATTGCTAAATAGCTACCTGCTCAACATTAGTTGAGCAAAACACTTGGTGAAGTGACTCAACTCTATACATTTCATACAACAATCTGACATTGTACAGATAATGTTTTTAATTCATGTTTTACAGAATTTTTCTTCCATGTGACACATATTTATTCAGTGCTTTTATGCTAACTTTCTATAAAAGGTGCCATTCTACCTGAGGTCTACAAAGTCAGTTTGCATTCTCTGTATGTTGCACCCTTATAACAACCCAGTATTTGTCTCTGAGGTAAAAGACATTTTAAAATTTCCACTTTAGAAATGAGAACTAAGGGACTTCCATGGTGGTGCAGTGGTTAAGAATCTGCCTACCAATGCAGGGGACACAGGTTCGAGCCCTGGTCCAGGAAGATCCCATGTGCTGCAGAGCAACTAAGCCCATGCACCACACAACTGAGCCTGTGCTCTAGAGCCCGTGCACCACAACTACTGAAGTCCACGAGCCTAGAGCCCGAGCTCTGCCACAAGAGAAGCCACCGCAAATGAGAAGCCCATGCACTGCAACGAAGAGTAGCCTCCGTTCACGGCAACTAGGGAAAGCCCACAGGCAGCAAAGAAGACCCAATGCAGCCAAAAAATAAAATTAATTAATTAATTAAGTTAAAAAAAAGAAATGAGAACTGAGGGCACAGAGGTGAAGGTGCATGACTGAAATCCCATTGTTAATATGTGTCTGAGTCAGGATTGTAACTCAAGGGAACGAGAAGCTTGCCAAGGCTCCTTTTCACTCTCTACTACTTGAGCATATCTAGAGGGATAACTCTGATTTTCTTTTAATTTTTATATATTTATTTTTGGTTGTGTTGGGTCCTTGTTGCTCCGCGCGGGCTTTCTCTAGTTGCTGCGAACGGGGGCTACTCTTCATTGCGGTGCGCGGGCTTCTCATTGCGGTGGTTTCTCTTGTTGCGTAGCACGGGCTCTAGGCGTGCGGGCTTCAGTAGTCGTGGCACGTGGGCTCAGTAGTTGTGGCTCACGGCTTCTAGAGCGCAGGCTCAGTAGTTGTGGTGCACGGGCTTAGTTGCTCTGCGGCATGTGGAATCTTCCCGGACCAGGGATCGAACCCGTCTTCCCTGCGTTGACAGGAGGATTCTTAACCACTGCGCCACCAGGGAAGTCCCAGCTGTGATTTTCATATTCATTTGAATGTTTTTCTTGCACAATTCTTACTTTTTAGCAAGAGCTTTATGTAAATGAAATTATTTACAAGCGAAATGACAGGTGTCTGGGATTTACTTTAAAGCATGTGCTAGGAAAAAAATGGAGATTAGTGGAAAGTTTAAAAACATTTGGGATAATGTTGATAATTATTGAAACTGGGTAATGGATATAAGGGACTTTGTTTTGCTATTCTCTCTAATTTTGTATATGTTTGAAAATCCCCATAATGAAAAGTTAAAGAAAATATAGAGGATTTTGAAACTCACACTTGGGAGCATAGATGGTAAATTAGCCAAGTAAATGGTTCCTTGCGATGCTGACAAGAGGATAATTTTGGAGAAAGTCCAAGATTATAGTTCTTAGAGTTTCAGACCTGGATAGTCCATTTAAATTCATCCCCTTTCAATAGACAAAACTTTCACTTTTCAGAATGTTCACTGATTATTCAAATTATTCCATGGACTAAAAGAAAAACAGCCTAAGGGAAAATTATGCATAAAGAAGCAAACATTAAAATTTCTTCTCAGGACAATGGATAAGAAGAACTATGTGGAAAAGGGAAATGATAAGAAAATACAACTTGAATATATTATTTTCAAATTCTTTGAAACCATGACTTGGCACCCTCAAAATTTAAGACTTTAATGGAACTTAGAATATATTGTTTTAAATAATTCAAGAATAAAACCAAAAATATGTAAAAATTTAATATAGTGTTGAGGAGAAAAATGAAGTTTGACCTTGAAAATCATGATGTTGCACAACTACTTTACTCTGAGACCCTTACATGATAATACAGGTGAAGGGTGACACAGGAAAATGACTACAGATGCTTTATGATTGCACCACAGTGTAGGTGTGACAGCCCTTAGCATGTCACATGTGAAGGGAAGGAATATAAAGTAAAAATATAAAAGTAAAAATGGAGATGAAAAACGTCAGGCTCGCTGCTACTCATAGTGCACAAAAGAAATATTTAACCCAAGAGATTAAATGTCCCCTGGAGAATCTGCTAGTACTAGTCAATCAAGACAATTTTCCCAGTTTCTTCTAAAAAGATACAGAGCTGAACTTTCTGTGGAGAGTAGCTAATTACCTTAAATGATTTATGGCCACCTCTTCAAGTATTTAATAATATTTTGTGTCTGTCAAAGTAGGCAGAAGTTAAAAGAAAAGAGTGCAAACATTGGGTCTATAATTGTTTCTGCATTAACTAAGGACAATAGAATTCACATTTTTCTGTCAGGAGGTCAAGAGCATACCACACAAACAGTTAAGAAGAAGAGCGTATGTTTAAGTCACATCAGGAGAGACAAAATATGAACATTATTGGGCTTCCCTTGTGGCGCAGTGGTTGAGAGTCCGCCTGCCGATGCAGGGGACACGGGTTCGTGCCCCGGTCCGGGAAGATCCCACATGCCGTGGAGCAGCTGGGCCCGAGAGCCATGGCCGCTGAGCCTGCGCGTCCGGAGCCTGGGCTCCGCAACGGGAGAGGCCACAACAGTGAGAGGCCCGCGTACTGCAACAACAACAAAAAAGAACATTATTAATGATTCTAGTTGCTCCCTTTATCTTCAAGCAATAGCACAAGATGCTGTGAATCAATGTTAATATTTTTATTGCTTTTGAGATGCTGTAGTGATTTTGTCAATCATGTAAGGCAGGCTAACTTTAACATAGATTTTTCTCATAGTGGAGCCCTCTTTGGATTTTTCTCTCACGTGTTTTTAGAGAGCAGATTCTGCAATTATGCTGCTGTGTTTGAATTCTTCCACACCCTAGCTGGAGCAAGTTGCTTAAATTTTCTGCTCTTAATTTTCGTATCAGTAAATGAACATAATTTTACCTACTTTAATAAGATTGTTGTGAGGGTCATTTTAGGTAACACATAAAGAGCTTAGATAAGTATTTGACATGTACTTAAGAAATGGTAGTTAATAACATTATGCTCTATATAACATACATTCCTTTTTCCTAAAGTAAGTTTTCTATTTTAAATGAAAACTAGTTGTCATAGGCCAACACATCCCAGCCTCTGATGCTGAAATAGTCTTGTTTCCTCAGGAGTCAAAGATCCTGTTTTAATAGAGTAGATTGTTTAACTTACCCAGAATCTAACTCTGTTCTTCCTTTTAACAGAACTCAATTGTTTTTTCTGTTTGTTTGTTTTTGTTTTTGTTTTTGTTTTTGTTTTTGTTTTGCAGTACGGGGGCCTCTCACTGTCGTGGCCTCTCCCGTTGCGCAGAGCACAGGCTCCGGACGCGCAGGCTCAGAGGCCATGGCTCACGGGCCTAGCCGCTCCGCGGCATGTGGGATCTTCCCAGACCAGGGCACAAACCCGTGTCCCCTGCATCGGCAGGCGGACTCTCAACCACTGCACCACCAGGGAAGCCGTCAATTGTTTTTTTATTTGTTTTTATTGTGGTAAAAAACATATAACATGAAATCCACCCTCTTAACAAATTTTTGAGTGTACAGTACAGTATTAACTATATACACATTGTTGTACAGCAAATCCCTAGAACTTTTTCATCTTGCATGAATGAAACTATATCCATCGAACCCACAACTCCGCATCTCCCCTTCCCCTTAGCCCCAGGCAACCATCAATCTACTTCCTGCTTCTATGAGTTTGACTACTTTAGATACCTTATATAACTGGAATAACAGTGTTTATCCTTTGACTGGCTTATTTCACTTAGCATAATGTCCTCAAGTTTCATCTATATTGTAGCATATGACAAGAATTTCTTATTTTTGAGGATCAGTAATATTCTGTTGCATGTGCATACCACATTTTCTTTATCCGCTCATCTATCAATGAATATTTAATTTGTTTCCACGTCTTGGCTATTGTGAATAATGCTGCAATGAACATGAGAAGGCAAATATCTCTTTCAGTTTTTTGGGGAATATACCCAGAAATGAGATATGGGGCTGGATCATATGGTAATTTTATTTTTAATTTTTTGAAGAAACTTCACACAGTTTGCCATAGTGGCTATACCATCTTACGTTGCCACTAGGAGTGCACAAGAGTACCAATTTCCCCACATCATGGCTTGTTATTTTGCTTTTATTTATAATGGCCAGCCTAGCAGATATGAGGTGGTATCTCCGTATGGTTTTGATTTTCATTTACCTGATAATTAGTGTTATTGAGCATCTTTTTATATACCTTTTGGCCATTTGTATGTCCTCTTTGGAGAAATGTCTATCCAAGTCCTTTACCTAATTTTTAATTGGGTTATTTGTTTTTGCGCTATTAAGTTGTAGGAGTTTCTTATGTTTTTTGGATATTAACCTTTTATCATATATATATATATAGTTTGCAATATTTTCCCTTATTCAGTATGTTACCTTTTCACTTTGTTGATTGTTTCCTTTGCTGTGCAAAACATTTTAGTTTGAGGTAGTCCTACTTATATATTTTTGCTTTTGTTGCTTGCACTTTTGGTGTCATGTCTAATAAATCATTGCCAAGACCAATGTTGTGAAGCTTTGCCACAGTGTTTTCTTTTAGGATTTTTATAGTTTCAGGCCTTACTTTTAAGTCTTCAATCCATGCTGAGTTGATTTTGTGTGTGGTATAAGATAAGAGTTCAGTTTTATTCTTTTGTATGTGGATATCCAGCTTTCCCAACACAGTTTGTTGAAGAGATTGTCTTTTCCCCACTGTGTAGCCTTGGCAGTTGTTGACTGTATTTGATTGTATATACCTAAATTTATTTCTAGTCTCTCTATTCTATTCCATTAGTTTATAGGTCTGTCTTTATGCCAGTACTACACTGTTTTGAATACTACGGTATTGTCATATGTTTTGAAGTCAGAAAGTGTGAGGTCTCCAGCTTTATTCTTTATCAAGATTCTTTTGGCTATGCAGGATCCTTTGTCATTCCATATGAATTTTAGGCTTATTTTTTCTCTTTCTATGAAATATGCCATTAGAATTTTAATAGGGATTACATTGAATATGTAGATCACTTTGGGTAGCATGGAAATTTTAACAATATTAATTCTTCCAATCTGTGAACATGGAACATCTTTCTATTTATTTGTCTTTAATTTCTTTTATAATTTTTGAAGTTTTCAGTGTACAAATCTTTCACCTCCTGGTTAAGTCTATACCTAACTATTTTGTACTTTTAGATGCTATTATAAATAGGGCTGTTTTCTTAATTTACTTTGGGGATTATTCATTTTTATTATATAGAAATGCAATTGATTTTTATGTGTTGATTTTATATCTCACAGTTTTACTGAATTAATTTATTGGATCTAACAGGTTTTTGTTGTTGTTGCTAGTCTTTAGGGTTTTCTACATATAAAATCATGTCATCTGTGAACAGAAATAATCTGAATTCTTACTTTTCAATTTTGATGATTTTATTTCTTTTTCTTCCCTGATTGCTCTAACTAGGACTTTCAGTACTATGTTGAATAGAAGTGGTAACAGTGGGCATCATTGCCTTATTCCTGATCTCAGAGGAAAAGCTTTCACGTTTTCACCATTGAGATTATGCTAGCTGTGGGTTCTTCATATTATGGCCTTTACTATACTGACATAAATTTTTCTATTCACAGTTTGTTGAGTGTCTTTAAGAAAGTGTGTTGAATTTCGTCAAATGTTTTTTCTTCCTCTATTGACCATGTGACTTTATCCTTTGTTCTGTTAATGTTGTGTCTCTGGTGGGGAAGGAGGTTTGGGGGATTCCTATTCTGCCATCTGGCCCTAACAGAACTTAACTTAATGCTTTATGCACTCCATCCCACTCAGTCCCTGACTTTCAAGGGAACTGACTCTACCACCAGCTCCTGGAGGTGGGCCTGACCCCACTAAAGATCATCTCATCTCTTTGGCTAGTGATGAGATTTATTGGGTTCCATGATGATGAGATTTTACTGGAGCTAATGTAATTCAAGGAAAGGACTGCTATCCCGCTGGAAGGTTCTGGGAAAGTCTGCCTTCCTCTTCTGGGAGAGCCTCCCAAAACAATGTTCTCTGTCACTCCCCTTGCATGTGAACAGGGAAGTATGCTCAATTGCTATTCACAGGCATCTTATGACCATGAGAGAACTGGCTTTAAGTTGAAACCCAAACTGTGTGTGACTGCACAGAGAGACCAAAGGAGCCTGAGTCCTTGATAACATATTTGGTTCAGTGAATCTATCAACACTGAAGCCCACCCTTAGCTTTGAATTTCATGCAATGTGAATTTTTATTGTGTAAGTTTGAATCATAAATTCTAATAGTTGCAGACCAAAGCATTATGGGATGAATTGGAGAACGTCATTAATATAGCTAAAGCTCAGTTCTCGGATCTGTAAAGTCCTTGTAATGATTAAATATGATAATGTTTTATATATACTGCTATGTATAAAATAGATAACTAGTGAGAACCTACTATATAGCACAGGGAACTCTACCCAATGATCTGTGGTGATCTAAATGGGAAGGAAATCTAAAAAAGAGTGGATATATGTATATATATAGTTGATTCACTTTGTTGTACAGCAAAAACTAACACCGCATTGTAAAGCAACTGTACTCAATAAAAAAAATTTTTAAGATATGATAATGTGTTTAAAGCTTCTATCGGTGTCATGCACATTCAGTTCTCAATACGTATTAGTTCCCTCTTCTTTCTTGTATACTGAGGCTCAGCATTTCTTTCCCCACATACCCCTAGACTTGTTAAGGAAAGTGCTTTCTATTTTTTGTTTCCTAAGGTAAAAAAAAAAATCTCACATCTGTTTCCAGAAGAAAAGGATACAATTCCTCAACAAGAAAAATGTTTTTTGTCTTTTGTTCCCAGTAACAAGATTAGTACAAATCCCTTGTCAATTCCCACCCTCTACGCCCCAATTTTTCTACAAAATTTTAAATTTACATGCCTGACAGCATTGTTAATAAAAATTGGAATATAGGAACATAGGATCCAGAGCTGACAGCTCGTTTGAAGTCTAAGACCAGAAAGAGTGTTCTCTCACCAAACTGTACAGACTATGTTCAGGCAGTATTTTTTACATAAAAGCAAAGGAGAAAATGTACTAGCATTGTAGGCACTGGAGGAGACCACTGGGTTTTACTCAACCCAAAATACATGAATGCATATGCCAAAGGAGTGGGAGACCTAAGGTCCTGCATATAACCATTTGTAGTTCAAGGAAACAATTGGATCAGTAACTTCTAACCTATAAGTTGTGATTTAAACTTCCATCTTTTTTCGTAGCGACCTTGGAGCATCAATCAGGTGGACACATAATGAGCTAGAACAGATTTAAACTGATACAATAAAAATTTAGTATTTCATGTTCCCTTGTGAAATATTTGTGCATTATGAACTATATCATTATATGGTTTGTGGAGTCATTGGATAAGTGACACTGATACAAATAGTGTCCATTGTGTAACGTAGAGATTTTAAATTTTGTGTGTTGTCAGGCAATGTTTATGATACCTTAAAACGTCCACACAGCTAGTGACAAATTATAATTGAAGAGACAGCTAGCTCTAAAATAACTCTACTATAGATTTTTGCTCTCAGAACACATTATCAAAGACATTTTTCCAAACAACACACATCACTGCCCTTCACTTGTGGATTTAGCTTCCTCCAAGTTGTTTTCACTTCTCTCATTTACATTTTCTTTTTAAACAAGAGTTACACTTCTTTAAGCAGCTTCAGTGAAGCATATAGTTTGGGACTACATGGTTTCACGCAATATTGGCCACGGTACTTTTTAATCCATCGATGTCCATAGCTTTTAAAATGGACCAAAACCCCTGTGGAAAAGAAGCATACAAATCTAACACAGAAAGTTCTGGCTCAGTAGTACATTAAGCTAGATACTCCCTATGTGTAACTATTTGTTGCTAACAAGGCACTTTAAGAAGTTCATTAACTCTGTGAGACTGCTTAATCACACCTCATAAAGGACAGTTTATTTATCCTGCAAACATATAATTCCAGCAATAATTTACTGATTTATATTTGAATCACTATGTTACTCCATTTCATATCTTTCTTCTAGATCTCTGACATAAGCCTCCAATTTAAGAGTGAACAGTTATAATAGGTCAGTAGGTTAAGAATTACTCTAACTAAAACAATTTTATGCCAACTCAAATATTTATTAAACACTTTAGCACCAGGCTAAATTGGGAACAAAGTAATAAAGAAATTATAAGGCACAGTTCCTATTTTAGAATTTAGTTGAGAAAGGAGAATAAAAGTTGTACAGACATATATATTTTTAATATACACACATATATGTATGTACTATATAAAAGCTATACAGAGCATAATTACATATTGTTAAACAGTTATATATAATTGTATAGTGTAGATAGTTATGCTATTATATATTATTTATATATTATACAACATGATTTTAATATGCATCTAATATACATGAAATGAATATTATATTTACAATATACATTTTATGTGTGTATATATACATTACATTTATGTATTTAATATACATATAGTATATATTATATAATATACATTATGTGGTCTATAACAATATAATTTTATGATAAAGTATCAAAATTGAGCTTTTTTTTCATTCATTCAAGCATTTTTGGAGTAGAACAGAGGTTGGCAAACTTTTCTGTAAGGAGCCAGATAGTACATATTTTAGGCCTTGCAATCCATATAGTCTCGGTTGGAACCATTCTATTCTGCAGTTCTGTGATGCACAAATGAATGGGTGTGCCTGTGTTCCAATAAAACAAAAGTTTCTCCTATAACCTTCAAGGCTCTACATGACCTAGCCTCTTGTTTGCTCGCTGTCATCATTCAACACTTGTTTGCTCACAGACATAAGGACTCCTGGTTTGTGGCTGCCACCACAGGGCTTAGTATTCGTTTCTACCTGGAATTCTCTTTCTTCAGATATCTGTATAAATTGTTTCTCCTCCCCCTTCAAGTCTTTGCTCAAATATCACCTTCTAATAAAGCCTTTCTTAGTATGTTATTTACTACCACGGTATGTAGTATTGTCCCAAAATATCCTGTAGCCTTGTCCAAAACTCTGTATTTTGCTCCATGGCTCTGATTTAGCCCAGTGGTTGGGAAAAGCATAGACTCTGGAGCAAAAATGTTTGAGTTGAATTCTAGTTCTTTTATTTACTGACTGTGTAACTTTAGACTAATTATTTTATCTCTCTAGGGCTCATTTTCCTTTACCCATAAAATTAACATACTAACAGTATATAATTCATGGAGCTGTTTGAATTAGTTAATATATAATTCATTTAATATACATAAAATGCCAAATTAATACTGAACTGAATAAAATTTCTAAAATAACAGAGGAATAAAAAGATACTATCCAGCAGAAGGCAGGGAAGGAGAAAAATAAGAAAAGGAAAAAATATATAAAAAGCAGAAAACACAAGATAAGTTGCAAAAATAAAGCCATTGTATTAACTATAATCATTAGCTCCAATATAGGTAAATTGATTAAATCCAGCTATTCAAAAAACAGATTGTTGGGTTAGATTTTTTTAACGAAATCCAGCTCTACACTGCTGGCAAGGAAAACATCCAAAACACTCACACGCATACACAAACATGTACACACACACACATACACATATTGAACTTAAAATGATGGGAGAAGATATATTTTGCAAAAACTAATCAAAAGAAAGCCAAGGTAGCATGTTAATTTTAGACAAAATATGTTATGGAAAAATTCATTATAAGATAAAGAGACACATAAAAATAAAAATACACCTGTATCAGAGAGATATATACAAATGATGAACTTGTATGTACCTATCTTAATCCGTTCAGGTTGTTATAAGAGAATATCATAGCCTGGGTGGCTTATGAACACGAAACATTTATTTATCACAGTTCTGGAAGCTAGAAGTCTGAGATCAGAGTGCCAGTGTGATTGGATGAGAGCCCTCTTCCAGGTTGCAGATTTCTTGTATCTTCACATGGCAGATGGAGCTAGGGAGCTTAGTAGAACCTCTTTCATAAGGGCACAAATTCCATTCATGAGGGCTCCACTCTCATGACTGAAGCACCTCCCAAAGGTGCCACCTCCTAATACCATCACATCGGGTGTTAGGATTTCAAAATATGAATCTGTTGGTGCGGGGAGTTTGACACAAACATTCAGATCATAGCAGTACCTAAGATAAATGTGCAAGGATTTTTATTGTGACACTTTTATAGTAACAAAAAAATTATGACATTCTCTTATTAAAAAATCATGTGATTAAAAAATTCAAATTAAAAATATATTTTATATGCCATGTTTATAAAATATATATATAAATTTATATTTGCATAGAAAAAGAAACTAAAAACACATCAAACATTTATCAATAATTATTATTTTTAAATGGTAGAATTTCAGGGTTTTTAAATTTTTTTCTTAAAAATGTTTTCTAATTTAACATAACGTACATCATTATGTATAATTTTTAAAAGCAGAAAAATAAATCGTTTTAATTCAAAATTTTACCAATAAACAGCAAAAGTTTAAATATATTTGCATCATGACATCAACATTAACCTTTTTTTTTAACATTAAGATTTTTCTAAAGGAACTGCTCATAGAGTGCTTGTAAAACAGCTATTTCCAACTGAATGTTGAACATTTCAGATGTTTCAATTCCTTTTTGCCTCTAACCTGAGTTCAGTACTGCAATTTTAGCTATATATCCATAGTAGAAATCCTTCACGTATTTATTGAGAACATAAATATTCATTAGCATATCTTATTTCCCTCCAGGGTAACATCAATCTATATCAACACTCCAATCTCTCAGTTTCCACACTTCAATTTTGCAGGGATGAGGGTATATTATTTATGTTTTCACACATACATTCTAAACATCTGGGATGAAAACCCCCTGCTCTCATTATCACTCATTTAAATCATTTTGCACAATGCCACAGGAGAAATGGTTTGAGAATAAATAAAATGCACTTTGGTTGTTACATTTTATGATTTAACCAGAAAATGTCTGGACATTTTTTTTTAAGTATGCTGTAAATGCCAGTCATTGTCATTCTAAAAGAACATTTTCTGCATGAATCTGTGATTCTTTCTTAAATAGTCACCTCACCTCAGGTGCTTGCCTAGGCGTTTTCTCTCTCTCTCTCTCACTCTCTCTCTCTCTCTTTCCCCCTCTCTCTCTCTCTTTCTCTCTGGTTCTCCTTTCCATCCCTGTTCTTAAGACTTGTTCTTAAGGCTTGAGTTAAGAAAAGGAGATAAACCTTGAATCGTAGGTAAAATTAGAATTTTGATTTACATTAGATTTCATTTTGAAATGAAAATGACTGAAAACTATGAAATCTTTCCAAAATATCAAGAAGGGGTAGGAAAGATTGATCCTGGAGACTATGTTTGCGTGGTGGTGTTAGGAGAAAATCCCTGTTTCCTGGTCATACCCTACTGAATTCAATCTACATAATGAATCAATTAAAATTCATTCCTAATTATCAGTCCACTCCATGTCGTGCTCACTGTGCTCCACGCAGGTTTTTGTTTCACCAGTGCTTCTAAGTTGACATGAGCTTTAAAGGTCTTTCCTACAGTGTTAAGGTATCTAATCTCCACTTTGTCTCCACCAAAGGAGCTGCACTGCAGTCTTCAAAATGCCAACTTTCCATAGTAATCTGCTGTTACACAAAGAAGAATTCACCCTCACTTTTTCTTACTAAGTCAAATATTTTATGCACTATTCCATCTTTTTAGGATGAAATACTATCCATAAAAATGGATTTCCATATGATTGTCCCACCAGTTCTCCAGAGATGTCCATATATGTCTGATTCCCAGATATGAGTATCGTTTGAACTTAAGCTGGAATTCCCACTATGTCAGTCAAAATCAATACCTCATTAAGTTACTTAATCTGTTTTTTTTTAATAAAAGAGTTATCAGAAAATAGTTCCACACACACATTATGGATAAAATTATAACTGGAAATAATTATTTAAATACACACATACATGTAAAATTATAAATATCATACCACTAAGCACTAGACTATATACCATATATAATTATAATTTTTAGATCTGTATCTTTCTGGAAGTGATATTAAGACAACCTTTTCAAAAAACATCAATAACACTGATATTATTTCACTAACACTAACAACAAATACTCTTTCCACCTTTTGTTGATATTTCCTGTTTCTTGTAACTAGAAACCAACAGATTTCTTCATCAAAACCTCCCATGCTATAGTTGTATGACAGGCATTTAAAAGCCATTATAGGCAATGGGCTGTCCCAAGTTATACAGAGAGGGACTAAAGCATGAAATTAACATCTAACTACAAATGGGTTATGTATGGAAATAGAGTGCAAGGTTAAAAATTATTCCAAGACAAAAACCTAGATATTTTTGCAAAGCAAAAACCTGTGACATCTGTATTGTAATAGAAAAGCTTGGTTTTTTATTTAATATTCAGCCTTGATTTTACTGCTTGTCACTGATTCTAACATTTTAAAGAAAAGTTTCTTCTTCTGTCTTCTTACCTATTCAGGCATCATTATTTATACTCACCAACCCCCCTCAATAAATGTAAGTGCATAATTGGGTATATGCATAATTGCATACATTTATGTATACATGCATGTGCAGCAGTGTAACAGCTATGCCAGAAAAGACTTCCAAGCGGGACCTGTGAGAAATGAAGAGAAGGAGAAAATTAGGTATTTTAAGAATCTACTATCTGACAAGACTAAAGTATCATCAATAAATTATCTCATTTAATTGCCATAGTCTATTAGGATTACTAATATACCCTCTTCTTGCTAATGAGGAAACTGAAATTCAGAGAGGTAAGAAACTCGCTAAAATGTACACACTGGTTAATTACAAAAATGAAATTCAAGCCTACGTCCAACTCCAAAGTCCTTATTCTTTAAATTATACAATAGCTCCTTTTTTGTGCTTGTATTCAATTAGAGTATGGGATGTGTGTGTTTGTCTGAACATATTTTTCTTCAAAAGACATCATGAATAGTAGATGTTTGTACCTAAACAGACAGCATGATCACAAAGGCTGAGAACATTAAATAGATATCCCAAAACACAAGTCTTATCCAGTACTAGGCTTTACTGATGATTTGCAAAAGATATGACAAGTTAAGCAGCATGTCCAGCATAAATATAGCAGAGGCCTTGAACTGATAGACACAGATTGCAGCTGTGGTTCATATATTGCAAATTTGTTTACAATAATCAGACTGAAAAACCAGGTATATGCTTCTAAGTGCATTCTTAAATCAGTAATCAATATATAACAAGTACAACACCCTCATTTGTTTGTAGCTAATTTCTTTAGTCAGTATGAGAAAGGACTTCAAGTTGCAGTCAAAATGACATTAGATATTTCTGAGAAGGAAGGAACATATGAGGTATAACAATTCTGTTAACTTTTTGTCTCTGAAGACTTTATTGTGTAGAGATTGGCTAAAATTTGTATCTGGATCTTGAAAAATATGCAAAGACAGAAATACACTTCTGCCTAAAAACAGAGGATGGTTATGATTATCTATATAATGTATATGTAGATTTATATCAAGTGAATACATTTGCAAATCATTTTAGGTATAATAAAGCTCCTTCAGAATTAAGACATTAACTTACTGATTACTGTTTTAATGTGCCTGGGATAGAGCTTCTGAGACTATGCCTAGAGGAAACAAGAGGCCCTGGAAAGACTCTCAAAAATATTCTTCCTTCTCAGTTATGCCAATTAAAGGTTATTGAGTTTTCAAGATCTCTCTTTGGACCATTAATCATTCGCATCTAAACATGAATTAATCAGCTAATTTTGAAATGTTACAGATTTGCAGATTTAATAGATGAAGAGTATAAGTAAACTAGACATACTCTGAAGAAAGAAAGGCCAGAATAGAGTCTCAGTGTAGGCAATGTGAGAGCAGTGACCAATTTGTGTTTGGAGAAAATTGGGAAAATGTCGATACAGAATAGGAAAGAGAAAGAGAACTAGGTGAACACTCAACACAAATCCAGCATCTTTGCAATTTTGACAATGGCAAATCTTGACGGTGTCCCCAAGATCACACTGCTGTAATCAACATCCCAGCTGTCGTATGTTGTTGGTCCTTGTGTATATCATTCTCCACTTTGTCTGAATTAGTCTTGTCAGCTAAAGAGTAATGGCTTTATAAAGTCAATATCTCTGTATAGAAACAGAGCCATTAAAGTTTCCCCTTGATCCTTTTGTCAGTTCAGAAATGCAAAAAATACATTATCTGTCCGTTAACAGTAAATAATGAGACAGGTAGATTTTAGTATAAATGCAGTTTAGCCTGGAGGAGATATTATGTCTATACCTGAAATAGAATACTCTGCAATAAGAAAGTAATAACATGAGTGAATTAAAAAGATCATGAAAATTAAGAATATGATTACTGAAATAAAAATTCAGCTGAGAATTAGATGATAAAATGAAGATAGCCTCCCAGAAATCATAACAATTAAAAAGAGGCAAAAATGAAAGAGCAAAGATAAAAAATAAAAAAATCTTAGAAGACTGATTCATGCCATCAAACACGTAATTAATAGAAATTCCAGAAAGAGAGAATGAAGAAAAGAAGTGGGAGGAACTTGTCATTTAAGCAATAAAACCAAATATCCCAGAGTGGAAGTAAGTCATAAGACCCTAGATTCAAAGGTGAAAGGCACTGAATGAAAAAACAAAACACAACACTACATTATGAAACTGTAGCACACCAAGAATAAAGAGCATATCTTAAAAACCTACAGAGAATTAAGCTGATCACTTACAAAGTTCTGTATGAAAAGTCTCATCACTGGAACCTGCTTGACATAGACCAATCCTTTCAAAGTCCTGAGGAAGCACTTTTTCATTCCAGGAGTCCAAAAGTAAGCAATTACCAATCTTTTTGAAGGTAAAATTGAGATTTTTCACGCATGCAGGGACCCCAAAATTTTACCTCCACACACTTTTCCTTAAAGGCAATGTGGGCCCCATCATAAAAGGTCTCAGTCAAAAAAACGTGCAGTAGGGCTTTCCCTGGTGGCGCAGTGGTTGAGAGTCCGCCTGCCGATGCAGGGGACACGGGTTTGTGCCCCGGTCCGGGAAGATCCCACATGCAGCAGAGCGGCTGGGCCCGTGAGCCACGGCCGCTGAGCCTGCGCATCCGGAGCCTGCGCGTCCGGAGCCTGAGCTCCGCAACGGGAGAGGCCACAACAGTGCGTACCGCAAAAAAAAAAAAAAACAACCAATATGCAGCAGACACATTGCAATAGCCAATCTTTCCGTTCTTCTTACTTTGAGGTTGGGGCAAGGAGTGGGTAGGTGCCTGCCTTTCTCCCAGATGATCTTGGAATGGTGATCCTAGCTCCTACCTAAGTAAATTTTGATTATTTAAACTAATCATACTAATTCCATTATCCTTGCCAATAATTTGTTTAGGAGTGAGACAAGAGCAGAAGTCTACATAATGGCTTCTAAGGAAGTTTTCCTAAGCCTGAAATAGAGAAATAAAAGAGAGACTGCATATTTCCATGCCTATGTATGACACTTAGAATTGTGGCTTCCATGTTGCCATCCTGACAGCAGCAAGATAGTTGGACAAAAACGATGCACTGAGGCTGGCAGAGCAAAAAGATGGAAAGTAATTACATCCTTGTTTCCACTTAGTTACTGAATTAAACAACCCTAGAATCACTCCATCTAAGGCCTTATTTTGTGTGAGGTGATTATTTTTGTAATTACTTAGCTCATCTGCGTATGGATTTGTTACTTGTAGTCCAAACTATTCTAGTGATACAAAGAAAAAGACGTTGGATAAAGGAAATTTGGGGATAAAATATGAAAAATAGAGAAAGTCTCAAGATAATAGTTACATTGATATAAAAGGTCTAGATGGCAAACAAGGCCAGAAAAATTCAGAAGAGAGCCTCAAGAGAAAAAGGGAAGTTAATATAATGCTTGACTGGTAGATTAAAAAATGAAAATATGATAAACTAAATAATACAAGGAAAAGAATAAAGCAAGGGAAACTTGAGGAAAAGTATAAAACTGTACACAAAAGGAAAAAAGCTCATGGCAAACCACTGGTTCTTTAAAGAACAAGATTTTACTACTCACAATAATGTAAACATTGTTTTCCTTTTGAATTTTTAGAATGAACTTACGGAAAAATTGAACAACTAGTTTTGGTTATAGAGCATAATTTAGATATTATTAACATTACCAATTCAAAAGTTTAGATGACAAAACCCTAAAATGGAAAAGATGAAAAGGAGATTTGAAAACAATGAAATCCTTATCTTATGTATTGAAAAATGAAGATATGCAGTCTAATATAAATGGAAAAAAACAATTGCTTAAGTATAAAAATGTGTTAAAATTTATGTAGTAGGTAACTATAATCGCGATAGAAAATTCCCACCTTAGGGCCTTTGCTTTTGCTATTTTTACTATCTGGAATGTACTGCCCATTTCCATAAGGGGAATCCCTCTACCCAGGTCCCAACTCAAGATCTGTTCCCCAGAGAGCATTCCCTGACAGTCCATGGAAAGCGGTACCATGGTTCGAAGCACATTTTTTCCTAACATTACGATGCTTTATTGTCCTTTCACTCCATTAACATTTGAATGTTCTCATTAATTCATTTACATGCTGATCTCTCTCCTCACAAGACCATATGCTCTTTGAGAGCAGGGACCTTATCTGTCTCATTAATTGCTGTATCCCCACAACCTGGCTCACAGTATCCACACAGTGACTATTTCTTAAATGAATAAATGATGAAGGGGATGAAATAGTGTAAATAAGCCAGCATAACATGAAATCAAAATATGAGGTGTAAAATTGATAACATGAAACATGTCAATGTGAGGATATTATTTAGAGATATAAAGACAACCAGAGAAGAAATAGTTAAAAGATTTAAAAGTGGTTAAGTTGCCTCTTGGAAAGCATTATTAATAGTCCAATGGGAACTTTCTATATATACTGTTTCAGACTATATTTATAATATCTTATGTTTTCTTTGTGATGACATTTAATATCCTCAAACCATTTTTTTTTTTTTTTTTTCCGGTATGCGGGCCTCTCACTGTTGTGGCCTCTCCCATTGCGGAGCACAGGCTACGGACGCGCAGGCTCAGTGGCCATGGCTCACGGGCCCAGCCGCTCCGCGGCATGTGGGATCTTCCCGGACCGGGGCACGAACCCGTGTCCCCTGCATCGGCAGGCGGACTCTCAACCACTGCGCCACCAGGAAAGCCCCTCAATCCCTTTTTTTTAACCTCTTACATTTGTCTTCCTAGTCCTCCCATGCTGAGATTGAAGATCATAAATTGAGGAAGATGGTGCAGCAACTTCATTTCTTAGACAAATGAATATAATACTTGGATAAATCATCATCCTGCAGGCAATGCCCTTATAAAATGTTTTATGCCTTTAAAACATTTTCCAAGGGCTTAAGAACAGAAGTCTGAAACAGACTCATCTACTGAAACGTTGACCTACTGTTAATCTTGACTTTAAACATTACAGAAAACAGGAAATTTAAAGAAAAAGACATTTGTTTATAGGTGTACCACTGTCCCTTACCTATCCATAGAGAATTTGTTTTGTAGATTTCATAATAAAAAGATAATGGTTTCATTTGAATTTAATATTTCTGGGAGAAGTAACAAGGATTCACTTAGTGTTTAAAGATAAGACCTGAAGGAAATATATATTTTTTAATTAAAAAAGTAATTCTTGAAGGATACTGAAACCAAATTGAAATCCCCTGGGGTTTTAATTTCATCCTAGGCCTAAAAGAAATATAACGGAATTTCTTTTTAATTCTATATTATAGGAGACTTAAGACATTTTTCAGTATAACATTACTGTCTGTTTACTCCTAATGTCTTTTATATTGCAACTCCTGCTGTTATGAGGTCAATAGAGTCTCCTATCAAATTGGATAACCTGTGGCCTAACATTGAAGTGTTTGATATGAATTCTTTGATTTGACTTTGAATAGAGTACATGACTAGTGGAACAAAATTCCTTGATGAACTATGTGTACTCTGACTTGCCGTTCTTAATAATACTATTTACTTTCATCAACAATAGTGAGAAACAAATTTTATTGTATAAGACTAAAGTAGATTTCATGGAGAGAAGTGTGGAATATGATAGTAAACAAAGGAGAAACATAAATGAAGTAATTTCAAGCTTTAACATTTCCAGCAAAATCTATACAGAATAGTTAATTGCAAGTTGTCCGAGTTCTGTTTCCTTACTGATTTTCTGTCTAGATGTTCTATCCATTATTGAAAGTTTGGTATTGAAATCTTCTATTATTGTGTTGCTGTCTATTTCTCCCTTCAGTCCTGACAATGTGCTTCATATATTTGGGTACTTTGATGTTGGATGCATATGTATTTATAATTGTTATATCTTCCTGGTAAATTGACCCCTTTATTATTATATACTAACCTTTGCCCTTTTTACAGTTTCGAGTCTTTGTAAAAATTTTTATTGGAGTATAGTTGATTTACAATGTTGTGTTAGTTTCAGGTGTACAGCAGAGTGAATCAGATAGATAGATAGATAGATAGATAGATAGATATCCACTCTTTTTTAGATTCTTTTCCCATATAGATCATTACAGAGTATTGAGTAGAGTTCCCTGTGCTATACAGTAGATCTTTATTAGTTATCTATTTTATATATAGTAGTGTGTATATGTCAATCCCAGTTTCCTAATTTATCCCTCTCCCCCTTCCCCCTTGGTAAGCATAGGATTGTTTTCTACATCTGTGACTCTGTTTTGTAAGTAAGTTCATTTGTACCATTGTTTTAGATTCCACATATAAGCAATATCATATGATATTTGTCTTTCTCTGACTTACTTCACTGTTTTCAGTCATTTTGCCTGTTTTTTAATTTCCTTTTTATTTTTTTTATTGAAGTATACTTGACATACAATATTATATTAGTTTCGGGAGTAAACCCAGTGATTTGAAATTTAAATTCATTATGAATTGATCACTGTGATAAGTCTAGCAATCATCTGTCACCATACGAAGTTATTAAAATATTACTGACTATACTCCCTATGATGTACATTACATCCTTGTGAATCATTTATTTAGAACTTGAAGTTTGTACCTCTTAACCTCTTCATCTATTTTGCCTCACCCTCTGCCACCCTCCCCTCTGGTGACCACCAGGTTGTTCTCTGTATCTATGAATCTGTTTCTGTTTCATTTGTTTGTTTCTTTGTTTTTTCTTTCCAGTCTATATATTTTTATCCATTCATCTATCAATGGACACTTAGGTTACTTCTATATCTTGACTATTGTAAATAATACTACAGTTAACATAAGGGTATATGTACCTTTTTAGATTAGTGTTTTCATTTTCGTCAGGTAAATACCCAGAAGTAGAATTGCTAGATCATATGGTAGTTCAATTTTCAATTTTTGGAGGAACCTACATACTGTATTCCATAGTGACTTCACCAATTTACAGGTCCTCTGCTCATATTTTAATCAGATTGTTTATTTTTTAGATTGAGTTGTGTCAGTTCTTTATATATTTTGGATATTAACCCTTTATCAGATACATCATTTGCAAATATCTTCTCCCATTTAATAGATTGTCTTTTCATTTTGTTGCTTGTTTCCTTCACTGTGCAAAAGCTTTTTAGTTTGGTGTAGTACCATTTGTTTATTTTTGCTTTTGTTGCCAGTGCCTGAGGAGACAAATCAAAAAAATTATTGTTAAGACGGATGTCAAAGATAATACTCTTTAAGTTTTCTTCCAGGAGTTTTATGGTTTCAGGCCTTACATTTGAGTCTTTATCCGTTTTGAGTTTATTTTTGTGTACAGTATAAGAAAGTGGTCCAGTTTGATTCTTTTGCGTGTAGCTGTCCACTTTTCCCAACGGTTATTGAAAAGACTGTCTTTTCCCCCACTGTATATTCTTGGCTTTTATGTCATAAATTACTTGACCGTATTTATGAAGGTTCATTTCTGGGCTCTCTATTCTTTGCCATTGATATATGTGCCTGTTTTTGTGCCAGAACCATACTCTTTTGATTAGTATAGCTTTGTAGCATAGTTTGTAATCAGAGAGTGTAATACTTCCAGCTTCTTTCTCAAGATTATTTTGACTATTTGGCGTCTCTTGTGTTTCCATACAAAATTTATGATTATTTGCTCTAGTTCTGTGAAAAATACCATTGGTATTTTGATAGGAACCACATCAAATTGGTAGATTGCTCGGGGTAGTATGGACATTTTAACAATATTAATTCTTCCAATCCATGAACATGGTATAATTTTCCATATATTTGTGTCATCTTCAGTTTCTTTCATCAATGTCTTATAGTTTTCAGAGTACAGGTCTTTCACCACCTTGGTTAAATTTATTCCTAAGTATTTTATTCTTTTTGATGCAATCGTAAATGGGATTTTTTTTTTTTTTAGTTTCTCTTCCTGATAGTTTGTTATTACTGTACAAAAATAGAACAGATGTTTGTACATTGATGGTGTATCCTGCAATGTTACTGAATTCATTTATCAGTTCTAATAGTTTTTTGGTGAGGTCTTTAGGGTTTTATATATATAGTCATGTCATCTGCAAACAATGACAGTTTTGCTTCTTCCTTTCCAATTTGGATGCTTTTATCTCTTTTTCTTGTCTGATTACTATGGCTAGGACTTCCAATATTATGTTGAGTCAAAGTGGTGATAGTGGGTACTCTTTGTTGTTCCTGATCTTGGGAACAAGTTTTCACAGTTGAGTGTGACGTTAGCTGTGGGTTTGTCATATATGGCCTACATTAAGTTGAGCTATACTTCATCTGTATCCACTTTGTTGAGAGTTTTTATCATAAATGGATGTTGAATTTTGTCAAATTTTTTTCTGCATCTGTTGAAATAATTATATGATTTTCATCTTTTGTTTTGTTAATGTGATATATGACTTTTATTTGCAGATATTAAACCACCCTTGCATTCCTGGAATAAATCCCATTTGATCATAGGGTATGATCCTTTTAATGTTATTGCTGAATTTAGTTGGCTAATATTTTGTTGAAGATTTTTAAATCTCTTGTTTATCAGGGATATTGGCCTGTAATTTTCTTTTTTTGTAGTTCTTTGTTTGGTATTGTTATCAGGGTTATGTTGGCCTTGTAGAATGAGTTGGAAGCATTCCTTTCTTTTTGATTTTTTTGGAATAGTTTGAGAAGGATAAGTATTAACTCTTCTTTAAATTTTTGGTGGAATTCACTTGTAAAGCTGTCTGGTCCTGGACTTTTGTTTATTGGGAGGTTTTTTAATACTAATTTAATTTCATTACTAATGGTTGGTCTGTTTATTTCTTTTTCTGAGGTTTTGCCTTGTTCTTTCATTTGGAAAGTATTCCTTTGTGTCCATATTTTGCCTAACTCTCTGTATTTATTTCTATGTATTAGGCATATCAGCTATGTCTCCTGGTCTTGAAAGAGTAGCCTTATGTAGAAGATGTCCTAAGGGACCCAGTGGCACAATCCTCCCAGTCACCAGTCTCCTGTCCCTTTCCCTTTGTTCTTAGCTGTCTCCACCAAACTATGCAGGGTCTGTCAGTGCTCTTGGTGAGGCAAGACAGAAGCGAGCCCCTCAGACAATGAAGTGAAAGATTGGGATGGTGGAGACATGCTCCATGACTCTCCCTCTCTCCTGGGGAAGAAGCCTCAGGTTCTGTGCCTCACCTCTGTCTCATAGAGCCATGTCAGCCACAATAAGTCACCTGCTCTTTTTGCTTTGTTCTTAACTGAATCTAGGCCTCTGAACTATGTCAATTCCATCAGTCCTTCATGTGAAGTGAGACAGGAAACTGGCCCATAGGGCAGTGCACCAAAAGACTTATTCCATTCTCTTCCCTCCCAGGTGCTGTATTGGGGAGGGGCAGATGGAGGTAAAGTGAGATTGCTGTTCTTACTCATTTCAGTGTGGCTGTTCTTGGTTTTACGCTCATCTGAAGTATAACAATTTTTTTTTTTTTTTGCGGTACGCGGGCCTTTCACTGTTGTGGCTTCTCCCGTTGCGGAGCACAGGCTCCGGACGTGCAGGCTCAGCGGCCATGGCTCACGGGCGCAGCCTCTCCGCGGCATGTGGGATCTTCCCGGACCGGGGCACGGACCCGTGTCCCCCGCATCGGCAGGAGGACTCTCAGCCACTGCGCCACCAGGGAAGCCCTGAAGTATAACAATTTTTAAACTAGATTCTAGACTTCTCATAAAGTTATTTTGATCCATATATTATTGTTAAATTGGTGCTTCTGTTGGGTAACGAGGGCCAGGAGTTCTTATTCTGCCATTTTTGTGGAACTCCTTCTATGAATGTGTATTTTGTAATTTTTTTTTTTTTACATTCCTAGCTAACTTCTACAACTCTAAAGACAAATAGATAGAATTACTTCAGTACATAGTTAAAAGCCTAGTAATTGTGGTCAAACGCCCTATGATTTGGGGGGGGGGTCACCCCCTTTATCTTCATTTAATTTAAATTTTGAGGCAAAAGGTTTTAATATGAATGTTGCTAAAATTACAATTTTTGTTACAATAAAAGCTACTTAAAAGTGGGGGTGGACAATGCTAATATTTTGCTACTTAAATGCCTACTTTATTTAAGTTTATTTAATATAGTTGCTGTTATAGTATTTACTTGTATGAGTTATAATGATAAAATAGAAAGATTTACTTTTAAAAATTTAACTTACTGAACGGTATACATCCAAATGAGTGTTAACATCCAAACTATTCACTTGAAAGGCTAAACACATATGCCAATGCTGTTGCAACCATTTTTGAAAATTCTCCTTTGAAATGTCCTTCCAAGTCAACTTAGAAAACAGTATTCACTGTTTTATAGTTTCATACTTTATTGTAAATCAAAATTCCACATTCTACCAAACATAAAATGAGATGTAAAAAACTATTTTCACTGTGTTAAAGTGTAGAATCTATTGGCAGCACAGCTGAGGTGGATAAATGAACATCTGACAGATGGAGAGCAATAGGTGGTCACTGTACCTGGAACAGTTCAAGGAACAGATGGTATTTGTCTGTGTTTTTGAACAAGAATGAAGAGATGCTTATTTATTTTATTTGAAGTGATATCTAGAAAGATATGAAAGAACAGAAAACTGCCTTAAGAAAATGACATGATGAGCAAACAATGAGGATAAGTAGATTTCATGTGCTACGAAAGGAAAGAGCACATTTTCTTTCAATTAAAAACACTATAATCCAAAGAAGGTTGACTCATAGCCTAAATCAAAATATAAGAAATACATATTTTGAGATGATATAGATCTTCATCTTTTTACTAGCCCAGCTACATAAATACATTTAAGTCAGCTTTATGGTAGAGCCTGTTATGTTTCAGAATACCTTTTGCTCAGTATTTGAATAGTCTTTGCCCTCTTATTCCCTGTGGGTTGCCTAAGTAACAGAAATTAATATGACAACGTAATTGGCCTATGGTGGTAAATGGTGGATGTTGAAGTAAGTTATTTCTCCTTTAAAAGCCTCCCAGGGTACTTCCGTGTCAGTCCAGTGGTTAAGACTCGGCGCTTCCAGTGCAGTGGGTGCAAGTTCAATTCCTGTTCAGGGAACCCGACAGCCTGGTGGCCAAAAAAAAAAAAAAGTAAATAAAATAAATAAAAGCCTTCTAGGACTAGTGGTAAATTAATAGGATATCTTTTTTGAAACCTAAGAACATGTGCATATAACTGAAAGTTATCCTTCAGAGTCTAACATATACTCATTCCAGGGAGGCTGTCAGTAGTCTAAGTATTTTGTGAATTTGTTTTACAATTACCTTTATTCAAGTTCTGAGACCAAAATATATATATATATATATATAACTTTACATTCATATTGTGATTATCATACATATCAATCTAGTAAAATACATTTTTTATTACTTTTGGGAGCCTCCATTGAATGTAATTCTTCACCAAACAAAAGGGGTGGAGATCTGCCACCACTGAAGATTTCTACAAGAATTTGACACCGATTCTGAGGATTCAGACATGAGTTTGAATACTGTCTCTACATTTATAACCATGAGACCTTGGGCAAATATTACTTAAGCTCTCCAAGTCTCAATGTTTCATTTATGAAATAAGAGTGATGATATTACTAACGTTTGAGCCAAAAGTCATGATGCCAGAAGATGGAGAACTAGAAGTAAATTTTATGCATTCTACATACTCAGAGCCATACATATCATACAATACATGGTATGCGTTTAAAGATGTTTATTGACTATATAAATGATGGTTTCATTTTTAAAACTATGGTTCCTGGGTTAAGAGTTTATACATTTTATTAAGAAGATTATAGGAGGATTTTTAAAAAAAGACAATTTGAGAGTTGTTTAAAAATTATAGTGAAAAATACGTGATGGGTAAAGAAGAGGGTGTTTTAGAGAAATGGAGAGCAGAACACGGGAAGAAATTGGAAAACAAATAAGATAGCTTGTTCAAGGTCACAAAAACACCTGAATGCATTCATCAGCCAGGATACGGTATGATAACTTTAGAGCAGGAAGAAAAAGAGGGGCCAAGTGAAAAAGATTTCTAAATCCAGAGTAAAATACAAGTAAAACATTGATTTCAGACCTGAAAACAGTTCTAAACTAGGATGAATGGATGATACTAGGACTTGGGCAGTACTTCCTTGGAAACCATGAGATCTCTGAGAAATATTTCTAGGGTTGTATTGAGAACACTATCTATGTAGAATGTAAATCCAACGTCAGCTGTCCACGTGCACTGAGAAGCAGAAAAAGGCAATCCACTGGGGGCAAGGATGAAGCTGACCTGCTTGAAAAAACCACTGAGAGAGATCTCATGGCTCTGAAAGATGGAGCGAGGAGCACCAAGTCATTGCTGTTCAGCTCCTGGCTCCAGACCCTCCTGAGGACCACCTGCACTTCCAGCTGGGTCAATCCCACAAAGCAACTCTGAATACTTCCAATATTTTCCCAATTTTAGTAAAGCTAATTTCAATGGGTTCCTGTTCTTTGCAACCAGACTCTTTAGCCTATGATAGAAAGATTAATAGAGTGCAACCTTATCAGAATCTATAACACTTTTGGATTCAAACATGCTTGAGTTTTAATTTTGGCTCCACCAGATATCATTTTCCCAAGAACAAATCCAGTATAACAGTACTATTATCCATGGTCCCAGGTAATGAGGTTCAAGTAGGAAGAAGCCGTATCCTTAAGGACCTAGAGGATCCTTAAATAAGATAAGGTTAGAAAACGCTGCATTGAGAAAGGAGGGAAGGAAGGAAGGAAGGAAGGGAGGGAGGAAAAGAGAGAAGTAGATAATAAAAACCTTTTAAAGAGCTGTTTTGGTGGAAAGTTAAGCCAGAAATCAAGGTTTCCTTTGAAGGGTAAAAGAAGTAGAACGGTTGCTGGTACAGAGTGGGTCTGGCTGTTCATACAATTGTTTACTTGATTTTTTATGTTTTAAATTAGTTTAATAAGGAGTTATATGAGTGTGTTTAAACCCTGATGGAAGGAGATAACACCCCCCCAAATTGTCTCATTTTATTAGGTAGAAAAAAAGAAAATTTTGGTGTCAATATACATAATTGGGCTTATAGGTTCATGGGCAACATTTTGAAAATGTTCTGTTTGATGGATTTATTTTCTTTGAGAAGTAACAGACAAGACTATTTGCCCAAAATATGAGGGGGCCTAATAGAAAGGTAGAATGAGAGGTTTAAGAATAGAATAGAACATTTGAAATGTCACCTGTGGAGAAAGAGAACTGACAAGGGGAACATAGTAGAATTCTTGGACAACCTTATGGTCATGGATAGTATGTCCCCAGGTCCATTAATATATACTGACAATTATTTGCTTGATTGTGTAATTACTTCCAACAATACTGAAGACATCAAAAAATGTAAATAGCTGGATTTGTGCAACACGGGGTTAGTCTGTGTGACAAAATAATGGGTCAAAGGAACTCAGTATACATGTAAGGGATGGACTGAAACTGCGCACCATGAAATCTGACCTAGGTTGGAGATGACATGAAAATGGAAAATGTATAAATAAAGTAGATGTAGTAGATATAGATGTAGACTAGAATTCCTGATAAGGCAGAACCAATGGAAAATGAAGAAATTAATATAGTGGCTATTTGTAATATTTTCTGGCTTCAAGGAACCTTTCAAACACCTGTATAATATTTGAGTACTTTCTGCCTTCTGAGTCCTGTTTAGCCAAAGTAGAAACCAAGAATCTTCTCTAAACAAATTTTCTGCTAGAGTATAGCATGTGAACAACAACCAGGTTCATGGTCCTAGAACATCAATTTTAAGGAGTGAGCATTGTGAGGAGGTGGGCAAGAGGGATTTAATTCCTAGCAGCTATATCCGTAAAGATGCCTGGCTTGGGGCTTTCCTGGTGGCGCAGTGGTTGAGAGTCCGCCTGCCGATGCAGGGGACACGGGTTCGTGCCCCGGTCCGGGAAGATCCCACATGCCGCGGAGCAGCTGCCATGGCCGCTGAGCCTGCGCGTCCGGAGCCTGTGCTCCGCAACGGGAGAGGCCAAAGATGCCTGGCTGTTCAAGACAACTGGTGGAGAGTTTTGAGCATCCAGTGACACCAGTGTCATCACTGGTACCAGCAACACCAATGGTACTGAATATTGGCAGTAGGGATATTTTCACTACAACAGTCCCTAATAGGGTCAAACCCCTTTCCTAGTTTCTGGCATTTATTTAGACATGGTTCTCTGGCTTCCTTAAGCTAACTTTTATTTTTCTTTTTTTCTTTTTTCTTTTTTTTTATTTTTTTAACATCTTTATTGGGGTATAATTGCTTCACAATGGTGTGTTAGTTTCTGCTTTATAACAGAGTGAGTCAGTTATACATATATATATGTTCCCATATCTCTTCCCTCTTTGTCTCCCTCCCTCCCACCCTCCCTATCCCACCCCTCCAGACAGCCACAAAGAACCGAGCCGGTTTCCCTGTGCCATGCGGCTGCTTCCCACTGGCTATCTACCTTACGTTTGTTAGTATATATATGTCCATGTCTCTCTCTTGCCCTAACACACCTCACCCTTCCCCCTCCCCATATCCTCAAGTCTGTTCTCCAGTAGGTCTCTGTCTTTATTCCTGTTTTACCCCTAGGTTCTTCATAACATTTTTTTTTTCTTAAATTCCATATATATGTGTTAGCATACGGTATTTGTCCTTCTCTTTCTGACTTACTTCACTCTGTATGACAGACTCTAGATCTATCCACCTCATTACAAATAGCTCAATTTCGTTTCTTTTTATGGCTGAGTAATATTCCATTGTATATATGTGCCACATCTTCTTTATCCATTCAAACTTTTATTTTTCATAAAAAATCCAGATTAGTTTATTTTGTTTGCAATAAAGAATGCTGACTGATATACTGAGTGAGGTAGGCGGAGGGGTGATAGATTGGACCAGTTCTGAGTGCTGATCTGGTCCACAATATGGCAATGGAAATGGGTTACTGAGAAGCTGTAGATGTCAGTACAGGTGAGGCACCTGAAAGATGGGGCAGCCCAGATGTCGGCTCTTCATCCAGAGATGTTGATCTCACCCTGGATCCTGGAAGGGGATGAAAGCAGAGGTTGAAAGAGAAAGAAAGTTGACAACAGCTACAGATAATACAAAAAGCATATGGGAACATATGTATATGTATAGCTGATTCACTTTGTTATAAAGCAGAAACTAACACACCATTGTAAAGCAATTATACTCCAATAAAGATGTAAAAAAAAAAAAGCACAGCTTATTACAAAATCCTCAAAGAAGTAGGAGACTTACATGAAGGAGGAGGATTAATGGTTCCAACATGGTAGTGTGGACCGAGAGCTCATCAACCCCATTCCTTTACCCTAAGATTTGTGGGTAAGATTTGTATTCTTATTCTGAGAGTCTTCAATTGTAATTTAATTCGTAGGCTAGAGTTACCAAATTCAGTAGACCACCTTGAAGCCCCCCCACCCCTATAAACAAAAACTGTGCGAGTGTAAGTTAATTTCACTGTATCATTGTCACTGGCTCATTACCTGAGCTCAAATATTATGTAAAGACTATCCAAAACCCAGGTGTGTAAGATGGGGCTCAGGAAAAAAGTGGATAAAAGCCCAACAGAACCTTCCCACATTAGAAATACTAAAGTGTCCCCACACTTTTATCCTCATTCATATAGTCTCCTGAAGTTAACAAGGCTCAGTTTCACAGGATTTTATATAATAAAAGCGCCAGCCTAACACTAAACTTGGAGACCATGGGAACTTGCACTACATGAATAAATGTCCATCTGAGCAGTGTGCGATCTATGGGGAAAAGGGGAAGAACGCTACCACTTTCCATTCCAAATAAACTTCTGTAGTGATTGCTCTTCCAACAATAAGTGTGCCTGACTTTTTAAATTAAAAAGCCAGTAAAAGTTTGTTGCTTATTTGTTTCTTTTAAAGAAGCAGGTCTTTTTCTCAGGAGTCAATAAAGTCTAATGATTACATCTCTGGATCAGACTGCTGGGTTTTAGCCTGGATCTGCTTCTTCTAGATGTGTGACCTTGGGTGTGTTATTTGAACATCTGATGCCTTCATTTATTTACCTACAAATGAGGCAAATGCTTTCCTACAAGACTTAATAGAGTTAACATAGGTTAAATATTAAAAGAGCACTTGGTATATAACAAGCACTTAATAAATATTAACTATTACTATTATTTCTTTGAAAAGTGATACTTTTCCATTTGTGAGGGTTTTTTCAAATTTTAAGCTCAGTCTTCCCAAGTTTCAAAATGCCATGTTTATTATGTGTATTTTACTACATTGTTATGTTCATTTTCCTGCTCATGTATCAATGCATTTTATACCAGCCTCCCTTAACACTAAGGTCATGAGCATCTGTACTTTTTTAAGCCACCCATCATTTGAAACTTTTCCCTGCATTTTGGGAATTCACACCTTACCACTCATGAGAAAAAGAGCAAACTCTCCCTGATGGAGCTAAACCCACCAGATGCTAATTTTCCAGCTTCCTTTGCAGCTAGGGTGTTCCAAATGTGATCCAGAATTGATCAATCAGATGTACCCAACTTAGACTATGAACAAGAGTCAGTGATTCAAAGATGCAGGGGCCGTGCAAACTCCATTTTGTTGGCAGATATTGGCAACTGGCAGCAAAGCCATTAGGTCTCCAGAGACCTCAGGGACAGCCAGGCAGGGTAGTGCCTGGGGTCTGGTGCCTTGATGAACTGCCGTGAGCTTTGATGGTCAGTGTCAGTGGCACTAGCAGCAGCATCTCCACAGCACTCATTCGGAGCATATACTCTCAGCCTGGTCCTAGCTCATGCCTTGCTCCCTCGTTCCTATTTTCCAAATCCTACACTCAGTAATGTTCCCAATATCCTCTAAGTAAATTCATTTTCTGCTTAAATCTGTCAGAGTTGTTTTCTGAACCTTACAACTAACAGACCTTGACTGATACAATTCAGTTTCATGTACTATTGCATGGTTGAATGTATACTCCCTCAATCAGCCTTCCTCTTTCAGCTCCCTGGGAATATCTGATATAGAAACAAATGTTCTTATACTAGAGCTATAGAAAGAAGTTAAATTAATAGAAAACATACAAAATATTGTTAGTTTCCTATCACTGCTGTAACAAATTATCATAAATTCAGTGACTTAAAAGAAAACAAATTTATTCTATTAGAATTCTGGAGGTCAGAAATCTAAAATAAGAACAGGGTCAAAGTCAAAGTCAAGGTGTTGGAAGGGTGTTTTTCTTCTAGAAGCTCCAGGGGAGAATCTGTTTCTTGCCTCTTCTAACTTCTAGAGGCTGCCTGCATCCCTGTCTCCTGTCCACACCACTGGGATCTCTTGCTTCTTCCATCACAGTTCCTACTGCTGACTAATATTTTACATTCCTCTTACAAGGACCCTTGTGATTACATTTTGGGCCCACTAGGATAATCCAGAATAATTTCCCCATCTCAAGATTCTTAACTTAATCACATTTGCAAAGTCCCTTTTGCCACGTAAGGTGACATTTACAGGTTTCAGGGATTAGGAATGTGGACATCTCTGAGGGACCATTTTTCACTACCACAAACATCTAGACCACTTATTACTAAGTATAGCCTAAATTAAGTAATCTCAGGTCCTCCAGGGACCTCTGACCCCTTTTATATTAGAAAAAGTCCTCGGTCTCCTACAGCTCTCAGCTTACTTCCAGATATAAGTGGTATAAAGATGCTGGCTGCCAGATTCAAACAAACAGAGAAAGTGTTCTTGAGAAGAAGCTAGAGGGAGAAAAAAAGTCACACATAGAGTGGTGTGATCTGTCTCATTCCCTTCCTAGCTTGGTCATAACTCAGAGCGTACGTCACCAAAATATGCATGCCCACATGTTCCAGGCAAAGAGGAAAATTCTATTCAATTTTCTGTCAGTCAGATATATATATAATATTTTATATTATATATATATTTATATATAATATTTTACAATATATATAATGTTTCATATTATTGTGTATATAATATATATATTTGGCAACTATGAATATCAGTATAAGACAACATAGTCCTAATCAAAGTACATCTTTATTTTACACGTGAGGACACTTTCTTATCCCATATACATGCTTTAAGAAGAAGAAACACTTCCTGATGGTCTCATTAGGTATAGAGTTGCCTCTACCTGTTGGGAGCCATAACCATCATGGCACACCTCTTCCTGTTGGACAAATCTACCTTTCATTGACAAAGCATCTCACCCTGTATATGGTCATTCTTCCCTGGTCACCACCACCACCAGGAATGATTTTGCTTTCCTTGAGACAACCCAGTGAGGTTTGCAGAGCTTCATACTGCTTCTCTTCCTGAAGGTCAAGTGTCATTCTCTGAATTTAAGGACTCTCACCTATTCTTTGGTTCCAGTGCATTAGAGTAACTTCTGCCTGCCTTTATTCTTGCTCTGAGTCTCATTCCCTTCTTTTCTTTTGGTTCTGTCAATTCCTGCCTTTGTTTCTTTCCACCAATGAATAAGATACCTCCTTGTTTCATTTCATGATAATTCCTTTGCTTTATCTAGGAATGTGAATTATCCTTAAATACGTGAGGGTGATTATGTGATCAAGAAATTCAAATTATTAGGAGTAGCTCATGGGGAAGAATTTGCAGGAATTCTAGAAATCTCGATGAAGTAGATCTAAGTTTATGTTAGGAAAGACTTTCAAACAGTGCTCTTTAGAGGTCGAAAGAGCTGCCTTACAAGAGAATAATTCATTAGAATTATTCATGCAATGGGAAAGTGGTCATCCATCAGGAATAGTGTTCTAAGCAGAGGAAATTCTATAATGAAATAAATGGTTGGGTCGAAAAATCCTTTGGGATTTCTTCATCTCTAAATTCTATTATACCAAGTCATATGGTACATGTATTAAAATGTGGTTTTTGCCTATAGTTGATACTTATTTTCTATTTACAATACCTCTTTTAGCTTGGTGGTGGCTCTGATTTTGTGTAAAAGTAAATATAAATATAAAAATTAAAGTATATGTTCAATATGGAAATAAAAGGATAGAAACACAAGAAAAATCTACTGTCATTTCTAATCAATGTGAGATTTTCTATAAGGATGCTTATGAAATTAGAGTTGCATTAGTGAAACAGATGATGAATATATGTCTAATGTGTGCTACCTAAGATTTTTGAATTGCCGATTATCTTGAGACAGTTACATGTACTACCAGAGGCCTGAGTAATATAAGTGTGACAGTTAGACATTAGCAAGTTTACCCCTAAGAAAATGTGAGACACAGCAAGTTGAAACCTTAGTACAAAGAGCCAAATGCAACTAGGGAATTGGAGGGTGCAGGAGCCAAAAGAACAGATGGGCAGAAGAGGCAATGAGGTTAGCAACAATTTCTGTGATGGTGAGGCTTCTGTCAGTACTGCCACCATTAATGCTTGCCACCCAGAAAGTCATCATTAGCTTGTATTAAGGTTAATTCTTGAGATTGTACCACATCATCATAATATATCTAGTTCTATTATCATTCATTTTACTTGGAATGCTATTCTAGCAAATACACCTGAATTTAACTTCAGAAAGTTAAGGTTAGGGAACTTTCTAAGCCATGTGCAATACTCAGAGAAGTGCTTTATTGAGTGAATTAGTCACTTGCTCAGAGTGTACACATGTTCCATCTGGGCCTGGTATGAGGTGTAGGATTAGATCTTTGCATGAGGCATTACAGAGAGTTCAGAGTGTCTAGAAGCTTAACTCCATTGGAAAAGGCTACTTAAGAACAAAGTTGGACATAGATCTTTGGAGAACGGGGTGGTCTCCCCTGATCCCCCTTGAGGAAGGCAGAGAGCTCTCTTTCAGCTGCTAACCCTGTGTTCTCTGAAAAAATCTAAAGGGCGTCTACAATTTCGGGAATGATTCTATTCTTGGAGTTCTATGTGGGTTTTTCTTTCTTCAGCTTTACTGACATACAGCACTGTATAAGTTTCAGGTGTACAGCACAAAGATTTAACTTACATACATCATGGAATGATTTTCACAGTAAATTTAGTGAACATCCATCATCTCGTATAGATACAAAATTAAAGAAATAGAAAAACACTTTTTCTTGTGACGAGAGCTCCTAGGATTTACTCTCTTCACAGCTTTCATGTATAACACACAGCAGTGTTCACTAGATTTATCATGTTCTACATCACATCCCTAGTGCTTGTTTATCTTATAACTAGAAGTTTGTATCATTTGACTGCTTTCATCTGTATGTTTTAAATTCTTTTATAATTTTTTAATTTTCTTGATAATTTTTTAAAGTTAGCATAGTGATTCAAATACCCACATTATTACTTAGGTCTGACTTTCAATAACTTATAATCAAATACAATACAGTTGTGCAAATTCGTATCCATAATCAGTTTAATCCAAGCAAAAGGTAAAGTGTGCATGTGCTCTGAATATGTGGCGGGACACCTCAAGGCTCTTGATATAGTTTATAATTCAAAGAAATCCCCCTAATAGCTCACGTAATTGAAAGTAATTTGAATGGGATCCATTTCCCAACCCATGGCAACACTTCTTAGGGGCATCTCATAGTGCTTAGCAGAGGAGCCCAGGGACTCAGCTGAGTGACGAAGGGCAAAAGGAGGTAGGAGGAAACTTGGAATTTCCCACAGACCCATCCCTGATATTTCCGGTGTCTTCTGCTGCGCCTTTTTTTTTTTTTTTTTTTTTTTTTTTTTTTGCGGTACGCGGGCCTCTCACTGTTGTGTCCCGTTGCGGAGCACAGGCTCCGGACGCACAGGCTCAGCGACCATGGCTCACGGGCGCAGCCGCTTCGCAGCATGTGGGATCTTCCCAGACCGGGGCACGAACCCGTGTCCCCTGCATCGGCAGGCGGACTCTCAACCACTGCGCCACCAGGGGCGCCCCAGCGCATTTTTATAACAACAAAAGACTCCTGACTCCACAAACCAGAGAAATCAAGATATACTTTAACTACATGTAACACTAAATATATTTTCATAGAGGGAAAGTGAGATAAGAAATTAGCCAGACTGTTATTTTCTGTAGAAAAATACCCTAGGGTTTCCTAAACAATTAATTTATACATAGACTTTGGGAAAGTAACACACTGCTGAGTTGGAGACTACCTACAATATTTCATTTTTGTTCTAATATGCTTCCGCTGTCTTAGTATCTAAAAAACATACATATGTAATATATAACATCATAATATATAAATAATATACAATAAATAATATGTACAGTTCTACAGGTGCTATTCAAAAAACAAAATTCTCAAACATTTCTGCAAGAGTTCATTTTCACCTAAAAGCATAGCACTGCCCACCTCCTGCTAATCCACACGTGCTAATCCACACGTGCCATGAGGAGCAAGTAGCGTTATCATCCAGACAATGGGGTGGGAAATGATTTTCAATTATCATTCAGACAGATAATTCCTAGGGGAGTGGGGGAGGCCCTTTTGCTTCTCATTGTGATAATGATCTGGATTATTGCTCCAATTCAGTTTTTTTGCCCTGGGAGTAAGGGTTTGGACTCAGAAGCCTCTAAGGCTACAGCAGCTCTACCTTCAGACCCAGAAACCATGGTAACCGACGGCCAATGCAAAGGCAACTTCCTATGGCGCTGTTTATTTTCTAGATCTTTATAGCTGACACTTGAAACACTGTTTACAATCAACCAATCGCACAGATTCTGCAGTGAGCTCACTGCCCTTTATTGATATGACTGGAATGATTAGTTTCCGGATGAATGTGCACATAAGGCAACATTGTAGAAAGAAGAGATTAGTTTTGTGCTGTTCTTTTTTTGCTGTCATCATTATGTGACAAACTATGGTAGCTCTCTCCATTTTATTATTTTAATTAAATTCCCAGGAGGCAGAGAAAAGTGAGGAGATGTAATGTCCTGAACATAAAAACAGATGCTCTTATTTGTTCTAAATATGACATGTATATTTTTCTCATAAAGGAATATCCCAGAGATAATCTGTCTCATGGGCTATAAATAAAATAAAGAATAGGCTTCAGGATATGGTGTGTGTGTATATGGTGAGGAAGGTGGTAAAAACCTAGAATTTTATTAAAGGCCATGAAATGTAGCAGCTTTATTATTATGGGGCTCCACAGTTTTTTAAAGTGTCATTAAATAAACTCCACTAATTAGTATGTAAACCCTCCATTCACAGCACCTAAAAAATATTGAAAGATAGAGTGTAGTAGTTTAAATAACAAATTCCGGAGCCAGACTACCTCAGTCTTCTTCCACATACTGGCTGTGCCACCCTTAGGCAAGCTACTTACCATCTCTCTCGTTCCTCAGTTTCATCACCTCTAAAATGGGGGTAATAATAGCTTCTATTTCTTTGGACACTTATGAGGACTAAATGATTTAATGTATACAATTCATAAATATATCTAGAATTTAGTATTTCATAAGTATTAGCTATTATCATAATTATCATCACCATTATTTTACTATTATTGAACTATTTGGTATAAAATTGGATCCAAAAAATAAAAATGATTTAATATATATAATTCATAAATATACCTAGAATTTAGTGTTTCATAAATGTTAGCTATTATCATCATAATTATCATTACCATTATTTTACTATTATTGAACTATTTGATATAAAATTGGTTCAAAAATAAAATAACTAATTGAAGACCAAAAAGTTAAATAAGTAAATACTAAGGGCTTCCCTGGTGGCGCAGTGGTTGAGAGTTCGCCTGCCGATGCAGGGGACACGGGTTCGTGCCCCAGTCCGGGAAGATCCCACATGCCGCGGAGCGGCTGGGTCCGTGAGCCATGGCCGCTGAGCCTGCGTGTCCGGAGCCTGTGCTCCACAGCGGGAGAGGCCACAACAGTGAGAGGCCCGCGTACAGCAAAAAATAAATAAATAAAATAAATAAATAAATAAATACTAGGGAAAAGGAATTAGATGCACAATTGTTTCAAGTAATCAAAAATAAATTATTGTCTTTTAAACTAGAAAAGATCTTAGAAATTATTTAGTGCAAATGCCATATTGCACAAATGTGAACACCAGATTCAACGGGAGCAGTGGTAGCCCAGGGCCCTGGGGCTGGTCTGTGCTATAGAGGCAGGTTGGGAGAGGCAACTGACTCAAGTGTCCTAATTCCTAGTCTGTTTCTACCCCATAACACTAAACCCCTTTATAACTCTGATGCCATAGGTTAACTATGGTAAACTCAGCTTTCAAGAGATATAAGTTAACTTGCAATAGTAATATATCTAGTAAATAGGATCTACCTATTACTGGTTCTGTTTATGTGTGTGTGCATGCCTAAGTGCAAGTGTACATAGGTGTGTATGTGGCGTTTCTTAATAGCTGTTAATGACAAGATGAACTTCTTAGCTGGCTTCTGGTATATTATATTTTTCAAAGTTATCAATAGGTACAATTCAGTAGCTAAGAGCATCGGCTTTGAAATCAAACAGATCAATACTCCAGTCTTGAATGCTGACTCTGCATTTTAATTGTGCCTCAGTTTTCTTATTTGTAAAATGCGGGTAATAATTATAACTCCTTCATGGCTTTACTCTGAGGATAAAATGAGATAAACTAGATACAGCCCTTAAAGTACCTGACAATAAACAGTAAATACCAGCTATAATTGTTGTTGATGCAGACAACTTCTGATTACAGAGATGTGACCAAATGATTCTTTCGTACTCTTCCAATATATCTATGCTCAGAGATTTTCATTACTAGATTTTACATGTGGTTGGAACCAAATCGAGAATACTCAGTAAAATCTAAGGGGTTTTATAAATACTAGACTTTCTAGAGGTTTGTTGACTCCTGCACTTCTTTCCACCCACAATGTTTAGATCAATAGCGGAGTCTCTACCTTGGTTTCATGAAGAATCATCTGGGGAACTTTTAATTTCCTAGTCTTCACTATAATTAAATTGGAATCTCTGAGTTGGGACCCAGGCATCAGTAGTTTATAAAGCTCCCTGGGTTTCCAGTGTGCAGCCAAGGATGAGAACTGTTAGGTATGATCTAACTGTTAGTTTAGATATTAGGTGTGATTACAGATTCTTTGAATGGCTGGACACACAGATAGATGAAAAGCAAAACTCTTTTTCACTTACTTCTCCAAATGACAGAAGGCTGCCACACAGGGCCACATAGTGTGTTGTACCAGGGACAGGGTTACAGTGTAAACTGGAATTGTAGAAGGAAGTGTATGTTTGGCAACTGGGGTTTGTTTAGCTAGGTTTCGTGGGCTTCCTGGAGATTGGATATATTTGAATAATTCCTTGGGCTCAAGGAAGAAGGGGTCATCCCTGAAAGTTAGGTATCTGGGGCTCTCTCTAGCTGGGTATGTGTGTATTGTAACCCAGTGGTATTGGAGACTGATTAGAGAAATACAGTAGTTGGAGTAGGGGCTTAGCAAACTGCCTGCAAAGGAGAATTGAGAGTTTTTAGTCATGACATCAAAACTGGGTCAAGACAGCATTTGTGAAATACTACAAGAACCACTGTTCTAGATCCTTAAATAAAATGCAATGCTCTTTAAATGTACTCATCCAGTAGTACACTGAAAAATGACCTAGCGCAAAGGATGCCATATTATTGATCAGAAGACTTGAGCGCCGGACAGGACTCTGCCACTTAGCAAATATGGGGCCAAATCATTTAATCTCAGATTTTGTTTCTCTATCTATCAAATGGGCAGGACATCTGCCCTGCAACCTCACGGTGCTGTGATGAGGATCAAACAAATCAATGCCTATGGATAAGTGCTTGGTACTCATTAATGTTCTAAGTGTAAGTAATCATTTTTTATTAGTTATTATTCCTCTTGGCACAAGATAGGAGGTGGCTGAGGTGCACAGATGAGGGAAGGCAGAAAAAAGAAAGATGTTGGTGACTGAAAATAAATGTAGCCTTCCGACCAAGCCTGAAGCCAAAAGCAAGCTCTCTTTCTACTGCCACAAATCCGGGCAGTTAAGGGCCCTCTCCTGAATTGTGGAAAAGTAAGTGTTCTTCCTCAAAGCGGTTGCTCTAATGCATTTCCCCCTTCTGACTTCCCCTGCATTTCCCCAACCTCAAAACACAGCAACCAAGACATCAGATTGCCCTTTACAGCCCTTCTGGATTCAGCCAAGTAAAACCTGACACAAACGGGACACATCTTGCCCTCTGTGCCTCACGTTTCTGATCTGTCTGTAAATCCTGCCCATTTCTCTTCCTTAACATTCTCCCCCTCCCCTCTGCAGCAGCCCTCATCACTTCCCATTTGGAAACCTGACAGACTCTCCAGCCTCCAAACCTTCCCCCAGACCAGCCAATCCTCTGGCCTCAGGGTGATATTTCTAAATTATAAATCTGCTCTAGTCTCTCCATAGCTTAAAATCTTTACTTCAAGTTTCTGGAAAGCAGCATTCAGTTTCACCCTTTATGGCTTTTTTGTAGTTTCCTCTGTCCCAGAATATACTTCCTACCCTTATCCATGAGAAAAATTTTGGTGAAGAGAAACCAATTTCTTACTTTAATATTTGTGGGGGATGGAGGTTGATTACTTTTTATATTTTAGGAATTAAGTTGATTGGATGCTTAATTATTGTATTAAGCAGATTTGCTCTTTATTCAGCATATCATACAGCCTTTTAAAAATACTGCCACGCTGCTCTTAGAATTGACGATGGAATATGGAATGAAAAGCTTTCCAACCGAATACGAAACTTGAATAGGATGTGGTAGACAAAAGTTTAAGATGGCCCCAAGATTCCCAGCCCCTGGTGTACACACATCTTCTCCCAGTTATTCAATCAAACCTTACTCTAGGTGCTGCTGTGAAGGGATTTTGTACATGTAATTAAGATCCCAAGTCAGTCAACCTTAAAATACGGAGAGTGTTAGATGGGCCTGATCTAGTCATGTGAGCCTTTTAAAAGCAGAGCATTTTCTTTGCCATGTGGCAGAGGAAGAAGCCGAAGATTAAAGCACAAGAATGATTTGACCAGCATACCACCACGAGCTTGAAGACGGAGGGGGTCATGTAGCAAAGAATGCAGGTGACATATCAGAGCTCAGAGCAGCCCCTGGCTAATAGCCAGCATGGAGATGGAGATCTCAGTCTTGGAGCTGAAAGGAACTGAATTTTACCAATGGTTAAGAATGAAGTTGGAAGATTTTTCCCCAGAGCCTTCAGATGAAAACTCTATCTAGCTGACATCTTGGTTTCAATCTTGAGATACCCTGAGGAGGGAATCCAGCCATGACAGGCAGACTTCTGACCTAGAGAACTCTGAACTAATAAATGGGTGCTGTTTTAAGCCACTGAGTTTCATAATTCATTACACAGCCAGAGAAAAATAATACAAAGAGCTTTTCAATATATTGAAAACAACTGCTCTCTGTCATCCCTTTCTTTTTTTTTTTTTTTTTTTTTTTGATTCAAAGCCAAGCAGTCTGACCCAAGAGCTCACGCTCTTACCTTCTTGGCTAGTTCTTTTCTTTTTTTTTTTTTTTTTAATTTTTTTTAAATTAATTAATTACTTTATTTATTTTGGGCTGTGTTGGGTCTTCGTTTCTGTGCGAGGGCTTTCTCTAGTTGTGGCAAGCGGGGGCCACTCTTCATCACGGTGCGCGGGCCTCTCACTGTTGTCATCCCTTTCTTAATGTTTTTCTCTTCCCTTTGTGCACCTGGCTTAGAGAGCCCTTGTTTTCATCATACTGATTGAGAGTAAATAACCTTACTTATTCGTAAATTTATTTTAAAAATGCCAGGAGTGACCCCTAAAAAGGCAATAGAATTTCCGTGGACATGCACATATCTCCCTGGTCTCCACCATGTCAGTCCCCATTACCTCCCAACTTTGAACCTGGACAGAGTACAAGTGTTGTGTACAGTGGGGAGGCTCGGAGAAGCATTAAGAAACTCACCCAATGTACCACAGCAAACAATACAACTTGGACTTAAATGTCAAGCTGAATTTAAATCCAGCTCTGCCCCTAACTAATCATATGACCTTTGGCAGATTTCTTTTTCTGGATCTATAACAGTGATTCTCAACTTGGCTGCACATTAGAATCTTATGGGAACTTAAAAAAAAAATTCTGATATCCAAACAATACCCAGACTAATTTAACCCGAATATCTGAGGGTGCACCCAGCCATCAGTAATTTTTAAGGTTCCCAGGTGATTCCAATGTGCAACCAAGTTGGGAACTACTGGTCTATAAAAGAGAACTCAGACTGTACGACATCAAAATCCTCTTCCAGTTGTAACAGTCTATGAGTTTTTCTTTAACAAACATAAATTAACACGCAATATTTCAATGATGAGGAGGAAAAGCGGGTCAATTATCATTTAAAGCTGCAATTCACTACAGCTCTGTATGTCCCTGAGTTGGCATAATTTCAATCCAGAGGACATGCCCATTTTATTATTTCAGCAACTGCCTTAATAGGATAGTTTGGACATAAGAGTTAATCTTCTGTGTTTATGACTTTGTCAAGGGTAGAATACAGAACAAAAGGTGTTCTGTCTCTGTACAGAACAGAGGTAAATGTGTGTTGGTATGGTGGGGACAGAGAAGGAGAAGGGGAAAGAGAAAAGCAAAAGAATTATCTCTATTAAATATATATATATATATATATATATATATATATATATGAAAGTGAGAGAAAAGAGAAAGACTGAAAACTAGATAGACAATGACATATCCTTGATAATGAACTGAAGGACATGTCAATGCTGAGATGTAATAATAACTCTATTTTGCAAAACATTCTGTAAAATTGACTATTACATAAAAAGCCTTGTGGGAATATAGGAGTGTTTTAGGGACATCAAGATGGAAAAAACGATGGTTGTTTTTCTTAGCTTACTAGACACAAGGCAGAGAGCAGAAAACAGCTCTGTGAAAGGAAACACTATTAAAATTTAGAGTTTGCAAGACACATAAAATTGAAACAAAAAATTATCATGAGAAATTAAGTCCTTTGGAATTCCAGAAATCGTGGGGGGAAGGGGGGGCACTAGCATTCCCACTGAATATGGATTGAGGGAGCTAGAACTTATGTCACGCCTCTCGGTACTCCAGTTTGCTGATCTGTAAGACGGCTTCAATAACGGAACCCACTTCATAGGATTACTTATAGATGAAATAATTTAATAGTTATAAATCACTAAAAATAACATTGGGCACATGGTATTATATAAATGTTTATTACATAAAAAAATAAATGAGGGACTTCCCTCGTGGTTCAGTGGGTAAGACTCTGTGCTCCCAATGCAGGGGATCCGGGTCCGGGAAGTAGATCCCGCAGCATGCCTCAACTAAGAGTTTGCATGCTGCAACTGAGTCCACACGCCACAACTGAGTCCACATGCCACAACTGAGACCTAGTGCAGCCTGAATAAATTAACAAATAAATAAATATTTTTTAAAAATTAAAAGAAAACGAGATGAGCTAAATAACAGAGGATAGTTAAAACAGTGTGGTGCTGGCAGAGGACTAGGCAGATAAATCAATGGTACAAATTCAAATGTACACACAGACTTGGATATGTAATCAGTCAGTATGTGATGAAGATCACATTTCTCCTCAGTGAGGAAAGAATGGAGTATTCAGTAAGTGGTGTTGGGATCGCAGCTCCTTCTGATGTTTCTTCCCATTTCTTGGTGCACCAAAGCTCTGAAAAGAAGACACTAAGCTCAGATTGACCTCACTTTGTCCTCTCAAGCACTGACCTAGCTAAATAATTTATAGATATAATTAAATGTATGGACTGTGATCTCTCAGCCTGCAAACTGAGATTGTTAAAGCCCTCAGCTCTTTCCATTGTATTCTTTTGTATATTTGCCTTTAACTCTATCTTCAGAATTGGAAACCGCTTTAGACATAATGAACATGTAACTACATCAAAACCTAGAGCTGGGGCTTCCCTGGTGGCGCAGTGGTTGAGAGTCCGCCTGCCGATGCAGGGGACACGGGTTCGTGCCCCGGTCCGGGAAGATCCCACATGCCACGGAGCAGCTGGGCCCGTGAGCCATGGCCGCTGAGCCTGCGCGTCTGGAGCCTGTGCTCCGCAACGGGAGAGGCCACAACAGTGAGAGGACCGCGTACCGCAAAAAAAAAATCCTAGAGCTGTATATCATATATCCCTGGCCTAGATGTTTTTAGCATGTTTAATGTTTAGATTTTTAGTGTAAGCAGTAAACACTCTTCCTTATACAGCCTTGCTTTTCCAGTGTAGAGCAGATTAAGCTGCTAACGGAGAAGTTTAAACTAGCCACATCTTCTGGAGCCACAGGCAAAGCAGGATTAATGGTCCCCTGAGAGCATCCACCCCAAGCCAAGAGGAGGCTATATATTTCTCAGTAGTGATATTCAGTAGTCAGAGAAGCAGGGAAGGAGGTCCAGTTAATACACTGGTCTATCTATTAGTAACTCTTGAGGCTGCTGCATTGCATTTAGAAAATTACTACATACATTCATTGCCAAAGACAACACTGCTATAGCCCCTTTTGGGTGTAATGAATCCCCGGAAGAAAGATCGATGATGTCACTTTTAACATACTATCCTCATATGCTTTCATGTACATGATGAAATAAAGCAAAAGCACAAATATTTCTAAGAGCTCTGGACAACATCTTGCCTAGTATACACCAGGCTCATATGGTAAAGAATAAAATTACTATAGCTTGTTTTAGGGACAAAGTCTGTGAATCTTTGCAGGGTATTTTTCGATCTAGGTACAAAGACTAAATGTTTAAACTGTATCATTTAATAATATTCCAGAAATCCTTGAATCTATGATGTTTGACCTGCTTGCTATCTTTCACCTTTTTCTACCCCAATATTCTCCTGCCCTCATCCAGATAATTCTGCAATGATTGTCATGATAAATTTAACATTGTGTACCTTTCACTCAGTGAATGTGAGGTTGCAGTTCTCCGGTGTGTTCCCTTCCCCTGGCCTCATAGTGCACCCTGCTGGGCTCCCTCGGGAATGCCATCTTCTCTTAGACAAGCTTCCTATATACATTAATGGATGAAACCTAGCCTCTAGTGCTATGATCCCCAAACTTCTTCCTCCTTTTCCTTGGTTCCCAGACTGACCCATCTAATAAAGATTTAGATTATTAACAGTTTTTGCAAAAGTTTGTGCTTGTCCCAGTGCAATGGACTAAATGTTTGAGTCCACCCCCAAAATTTGTATGTTGAAACCTAATCACCAATGTGATGGTATTTAGAGGTGGGGCTTTTAGGAAGTAATTAGGTCATGAGAGAGGAGCCCTCATGAATGGGATTAGTGCCCTTACAAGGAGAGACAGGAGAAAGACATCTCTGTCATGACCATGTGAACACACAGTGAGAAATCAGCTGTGTACAAACCAGGAAGTGGGCTCTCACCAGACACCAGATCTGCTTGGTGGCCTTGGACTTCCAGCCTCCAGAACTGTGAGAAATAAATGTTTGTTGTTTAAGCCAACCAGTCTATGGTATTTTTGTGATAGCAGCCAGAAGTGAGTATCAAGGGACTAAAAGCAAGTTTCTGAATGTTAAAATTATTTTTGTTTATCTTGTAGTGCACAAATAGCCATGCCTAGATTCTACCTGGGAGGTAGCCTAGTTGGCACTGCGATAGCAATCAAAAAATTGTAGCCCCACCAGGGAACTCCATAGTGACTGGTGGTGGTGCTGAAATTCTATTCTTTATCTCGTCTTAATCCAACAGCTATGATGTGTCCCTGCTTGCCTTTTCCACCAGAAATCCCAAAGTAATCTCTTTCAAGATGATTGTCCTTCCCATACCCCATCTATTCTTCAATTACTGTTAAATTTGCTCTTTTGATTGTTCCTTTCTGTTTCTCTTGCCTCCTCTACTCTTAATCTCCCATCTGGTACATGGTGACCTCCCTTTAGTTTATGAAATAGCTGCTTAGAGAACCTGGCGTAATTTATTTTCTCCACAAGCCTTGCTTATGTTAATGCTGCAGGTTTGCTAATTTCCTTCACTAATATTTAATATTGAGATTTGTCATAGAAACCATGAAAAGTTGTAAAATGAGAGTTTACTAAGCACAGATGGTGTGCCCTGCCCTGTGCTAAGTTCTGTTAATACAATGAAACATACATCCACAGAAGGCCGACTCCATTCTGGACACGGCAGAGAACTCAAGCAAGTACGTTACAATAGGTTCTCAAGAATGTACAGTTGACACTTGAACGCCAACAGGGTTAGGGTCACCGACAATAGACCGGTTGAAAATCTTCGAACTTCTATCTCTGCCTTGAAAACAAAGGAGTTGATAAATGACTCAGCCAAGGGCAGGAAGTTGAAACAGTTTGGTTAGAATCAGGACTTAAATCCCAGTTCTTTTGATTCCACATATTATGATCTCTAATCGAACATAAACTTTTCCCCACACTTACTTAATTTAAAGATCTCTAAAATGAAGATAAAAGTACTTTATTTATTGAAAACAATCCACGTGTAAGAGGACCTGTGTTGTTCAAAGGTCAACTGTATAACTCCAGGGAAAGGGTGAAAAGAAACATATTTATCGAGCTCCTAACACATTATCCTCAAAATAAACCTAAGAAATTGTTATTATTACTCCCATTCTACAAATAAAAAAATCGGAAGGTCAGAAAGATTAGGAAATTTGTCCAATATCCCAGAATGAGAAGAAATAGAATCATTATTGAAAGTATTTAACACCATAATAATCCCCATATTATACTGGAGGAATAAAAGAAGTAGACAGTTCATCCTAACATAGGGGGAAATAGACAATGAACATATTGTGACAAAAAGGTTTGTGTATTTAAGAGATGGATAAATCACATCTGGTAAGGGAAACTGGAAAGGTTTCAGAAAGGAATTGTATTTAAGAAAGGTCTTGGAGAGGGGAGAAGGGCGAGATGGGGTAGGAGATTAAGAGGCACAAACTGCTATGTATAAAATAAATAACGTACAAGGATATATTGTACAGCACAGGGAAGATAACCAATATTTTATGATAACTTTAAATGGAGTATAATCTATAAAAATATTGAACCACTATGTTGTACACCTGAAACTAGTATAATACTGTAAATCAACCACAATAGAATATTTTGTAGAGGAAAAAGAAGACATGCCTTAGAGAAACGTTAAGAGTTCCAACAGGCTCATCTGGGGAAAAATGAAACAGGTCTGCAAACACATTCATAAAACTAACAAGCGGCTTTAACATGAACACAGGATACACAGTAAACACACAGATACCAATGACATTTCTATATACTATCAAAGTATGTTTGAAATTGAATTTAGAAACAATGCCATTTACAGTACCTCCCCACAAAATGAAATAGGTATAAATCTAACAAATCTTCCAAAGCTATATATTGAAAAGTATAATATGCTGATGAAATAAATCAAATATCTAAATAAATGGAGGGACATGCCATGCTCAAGGATCTGAAGATTCAACATAGCAAACATGGCAATTCTCCCCAAATTTTTCTGCAGATTTAATGCATTCCAATAAAAATCCCAGAAGGATTTTTGTGTATATAGACGAGATAATTCTAAAACTTATATGGAAAGACAAAGGAACTAGAACTGATAAAATAACTTTGAAAAAGAATAGTGAATTTGGAGGAATCACTCTACCAGGTTTTAAGATATACTATAAAAGTACAGTAATCAAAATAGTGTGGTGTTAGCAGAGAGACAGTGGACCAGAACAGAGAAGCCAGAAATTGACCCATATGGCCAATACATTTTTGAAAAAGGTTCAAAAGCAATTCCATGATAGAAGGATATTCTTTTCAACAAATAACGATTGTTGTTATTGGATATCCATATGCAAGAATAAAGTTTTTACCTAAACTTCACATCTTACACAAAAATTAACTCAAAATGTATCATATCTAAATGTAAATACATAAAAATACAATATTCTTAGAGGAAAACAGAAAATTTCCATAACCTAGAGCTAGGCAAAGAATTCTTAGACATGACACCAAAAAAAGATCCATGAAAGAAAAACCTTGATAAGTTGAAGTTCATTTAAAAAAAAAAAACTTTATTCTGTTAAAGACACTGTCAAGAAAATGAAAAAGACACGCTTCAGATAATATTTGCAAATCAAATATTTAGCAAAGGTCTTATATCCAGAAAATATAAAAACTCTCTAAACTCAACAATAGACTAGAAACAATTCAATTAGAAAATGGACAAAAGAATTGAACACTTTACCCAATAGAATATACAGATAGCACATAAGCATATAAAAAGATGTTCAACATTATTAGCCATTAGGGAAAGCAAATTGAAGCCACATTGAGATACCACTGAACACTTCTCAGAATGGCTAAACTTAAAAACACTGACAATGCCAACTGCTGGTGAGGATGCAGAGCAAGAGGAACACTGATACATTGTTGGTGGGAATGCAAAATTATACAGCCACTCTGGAAAATAGTTTGTCAGTTTCTTATGACACGCTTACCATATGACCCAGCAATTCATTTTATGGGTTGTTATGGATTGGATGTGTTGCCCCCAAATTTTTATGTTGAAATCCTAACCCCCCAGTGTGATGGTATTAGAAAGTGGTGTCTTTGGGATATAGTTAGGTCATGAAGGTAGAGCCCTCATGAATGGAATTAGTGCCCTTATGAAAAAGACGTCTGACAACTCCCTAGCTCTCTTTCTGCCATGGGAGGATACAGTGAGAAGTCAGCAGTCTGCAGTCTGCAGAGGGTCATCAACAGAGCCCAGCCATGCTGCAACACTGATCTAGGACTTCTAGCCTTTAGACTATGAGACATAAATTTCTATTGTTTCTAAGCCACCCAGTCTACAGCATTTTGTTATAGCAGCCTGAACTGACTAAAGACATTAGTATTTACCTTAGAGAAATGAAAATTTATGTTCTTACACAAACCTGTATAGGAATGTTTATAGCAGTTCTATTAATAATCTCCCAAAACTAAAAATAGGCTAAATGTCTTTCAGTAGGTGAATAGATAAACAAAACATGGTACATCATACCATAGAATACTACTCAACAATAAAAAGAATAAAAATTGAACAACTTAGATGAATCTCAAAGGCATTTTGCTGAGTGAAAAAAGTCAGACAAAAAGGTAGCATGCCTATCATTCCTTTTATATGCTATTCTTGAAATGATAAAACTATAATGATGAAGAATATATCAGATTGCTAGAGGCTTTGGATGAGATAAGGATGTGACTTTATAGGAATAGCATGAGGGCATTTTAGGGGTGATGGAGCTTCTTTGAGTTCTGATTGTAGAGTGATTATATGCATCTATACATGTGCTAAAATTCATAGAACTGTATATCCACAAAGTTCATTTTTATATGATAATTTCAAAATAAAATTAAATAAGAAGGAGAAAGAGGAGAGGAAACTATGAGTTTTCCTCTTTTAAATGGAAAGTAGGATAAATATGAGGGACTTGTGGAATATAGGGCAAGATGAAGCATTGGTGTCAGGTTCAAACTCTCAAAATCGGACACTGTTGTGGCCTTCGTTGTGCCAGGGCTGCCTGATTTTCTTCTCTGCAGTAAGATTTCTTCCTGTCTCTCACTTCACCCTGGAAAGAGATATTCAGCCATCCCTGGGTCCCTTCCTCTCCCTAAAATCGCTGTATTGACAGGACTTTACACCTGACCTGCTGTGGTCAGGGAAAGACGAGAAGCATGTCCAGCAAAGAGATATTAACTGGTAGACCAGGCCTGAATGGAAGAACACAGGACATGTTTGGCAACAGAAAGTACTTCAGCAAGTTGACAAATGCACGAGAACAGTGGGGAATTAAAACTAGGTAGACTGGCGGGGGGGGGGGGGGAACACCTACTGAATGCTGGCCGAAGAACTCAGACCTCCCAAAAGGCAAGAAACTCCCCACGGACCTGGGTAGGGCAAAAGAAAAAACAGAGACAAAAGAATAGGGACGAGACCTGCACCTCTGGGAAGGAGCTGTGAAAGAGGAAGTTTCTACACAACAAGAAGCCCCTTCGCTGGTGGAGATGGGGGGTGGCGGGGGGAAGCTTCGGAGCCACGAAGGAGAGCACAGCAACAGGGGTGCGGAGGGCAAAGTGGAGAGATTCCTGCCGATCGGCACTCACGAGCCGGAGAGGCTTGTCTGCTCACCTGCCGGGGCGGGTGGGGGCTGGGAGCTGAGGCTTGGTCTTCGGAGGTCAGACCCGAGGGAGAGGACAGGGGTTGGCTGCATGAACACAGCCTGAAGGAGGCTAGTGTGCCACAGCTGGCTGGGAGGGAGTCCGGGAAAAACTCTGGAGCTGCCTAAGAGGAAAGAGACCATTGTTCTGGGGTGCGCGAGGAGAGGGGATTCAGAGCACCACCTAAACGAGCTCCAGAGACGGGCGCGAGCCGCGGCTATCAGCACGCACACCAGAGACGGGCATGAAACACTAAGACGGCTACTGCAGCCAGCAAGAAGCCTGTGTGCATGCACAGGACACTATCCACACCTTCCCTCCCAGGAGCCTGTGCAGCCCGCCATTGCCAGGGTCCCGGGATCCAGGGACAACTTCCCTGGGAGAACGCACGGCGCGCCTCAGGCTCACACGGCACGCCTCAGGCTGGTGCAATGTCACACAGGCCTCTGCTGCTGCAGGCTCACCCCACATCCATACCCCTCCCTCCCCCCAGCCTGAGTGAGCCAGAGCCCCCTAATCAGCCGCTCCTTTAACCCCCTCCTATCTGGGTGACGAACACAAGCCAGATATCAAACGGCAAGAGCTCTCCCAGAGATCTCTGTCTCAATGCTAGACCCAGCTCCACTCAATGATCAGCAAGCTCTAGTGCTGGACACCCTATGCCAAACAACTAGCAAGACAGGAACACTACCCCACCCATTAGCAGAGAGGCTGCCTAAAATCAGAATAAGTTCACAGACACCCCAAAACACACCACCAGACGTGGTCCTGCCCACCAGAAAGACAAGATCCAGCCTCATGCACCAGAACACAGGCACTAGTCCCCTCCACCAGGAAGCCTACACAACCCACTGAACCAACCTTAGCCCCTGGGGGCAGACACCAAAGACAATGGGAACTACGAACACGCAGCATGCAAAAAGGAGACCCCAAACGTGGTAAGTTAAGTAAAATGAGAAAACAGAAAAATACACAGCAGACGAAGGAGCAAGGTAAAAACCCACCAGACCAAACAAATGAAGAGGAAAAGGGAAGTCTACCTCAAAAAGAATTCAGGTAATAACAGTAAAGATGATCCAAAATCTTGGAAATAGAATGGAGAAAATACAAGAAATGTTTAACAAGGACCTAGAAGAACTAAAGAGCAAACAAACAATGATGAACAATATAATAAACAAAATTAAAAATTCTTTAGAAGGGATCAAGAGCAGAATAACTGAGGCAGAAGAACGGATAAGTGATCTGGAAGATAAAATAGTGGAAATAACTACCGCAGAGCACAATAAAGAAAAAAGAATGAAAAGAACTGAGGACAGTCTCAGAGACCTCTGGGACAACATTAAACACACCAATATTTGAATTATAGGGGTCCCAGAAGAAGAAGAGATAAAGAAAGGGACTGAGAAAATATTTGAAGAGATTATAGTTGAAAACTTCCCTAATATGGGAAAGGAAATAATCAGTCAAGTCCAGGAAGCACAGAGAGTCCCATACAGGATAAATTCAAGGAGAAACACACCAACACACATATTAATCAAACTATCAAAAATTAAATAAAAAGAAAAAATATTAAAAGCAGCAAGCGAAAACAACAAATAACACACAAGGGGATTAACAGCTGACCTTTCAGCAGAAACTCTGCAAGCCAGAAGGGAGTGGCAGGAAAAAAACTACAACCAAGATTACTCTACCCAGCAAGGATCTCATTCAGATTCAATGGAGAAATTAAAACCTTTACAGAGAAGCAAAAGTTAAGAGAATTCAGCACCACCAAACCAGCTTTACAACAAATGCTAAAGGATCTTCTCTAGGCAGGAAACAGAAGAGAAGGAAAAGACCTACAATAACAAACCCAAAACAATTAAGAAAATGGTCATGGGAACATATATATCGACAATTACCTTAAATGCAAATGGATTAAATGCTCCAACCAAAAGACATAGACTGGCTGAATGGATACAAAAACAAGACCTGTGTATATGCTGTCTACAAAGACCCACTTCAGGCCTAGGGACACCTACAGACTGAAAGTGAGGGGATGGGAAAAGATATTCCATGCAAATGGAAATCAAAAGAGAGCTGGAGTAGCAATTCTCATATCAGACAAAATAGACTTTAAAATAAACACTATTACAAGAGATAAAGAAGGGCACTACATAATGATCAAAGGATTAATCCAAGAAGAAGATACAGCAACTGTAAATATTTATGCACCTAACATAGGAGCACATCAATACATAAGACAAATGCTAACAGCCATAAAAGGGGAAGTCAACAGTAACATAATCATAGTAGGGGACTTTAACATCCCACTTTCACCAATGGACAGATCATCCAAAGAGAAAATAAATAAGGAAACACAAGCTTTAAATGATACATTAAACAAAATGGACTTAATTGATATTTATAGGACATTCCATCCAAAAACAACAGAATACACTTTCTTCTCAAGTGCTCATGGAACATTCTCCAGGATAGATCATATCTTGGATCACAAATCAAGTCTTGGTAAATTTATGAAAATTGAAATCATATCAAGTATCTTTTCCGACTACAACGCTATGAGACTAGATATCAATTACAGGAAAAAGTCTGTAAAAAATACAAATACATGGAGGCTAAACAATACACTACTAAATAACCAAGAGATCACTGAAGAAATCAAAGAGGAAATCAAAATATACCTAGAAACAAATGACAATGAAAATACAATGACCCAAAACTTATGGGATGAAGCAAAAGCAGTTCTAAGAAGGAAGTTTATAGCAATACAATCCTACCTCAAGAAACAATAAAAATCTCAAATAAACAACCTAACCTGACACCTAAAGCAATTAGAGAAAGAAGAACAAAAGAACCCCAAAGTTAGCAGAAGGAAAGAAATCATAAACATCAGAACAGAAATAAATGAAAAAGAAATGAAGGAAATGATAGCAAAGGTCAATAAAACTAAAAGCTCATTCTTTAAGATAAACAAAATTGATAAACCATTAGCCAGACTCATCAAGAAAAAAAGGGAGAAGACCCAAATCAATAGAATTAGAAATGAAAAAGGAGAAGTAACAACTGACCCTGCAGAAATACAAAGGATCATGAGAGATTACTACAAGCAACTATATGCCAATAAAATGGACAACCTGGAAGAAATGCATACATTCTTAGAAAACCACAACCTTCCGAGACTGAACCAAGAAGAAATAGAAAAATATAAACAGACCAATTACAAGCACTGAAATTGAGACTGTGATTAAAAATCTTCCAACAAACAAAAGCCCAGGACCAGACGGCTTCACAGGCGAATTCTATCAAACATTGAGAGAAGAGCTAACACCTATCCTTCTCAAACTCTTCCAAAATACAGCAGAGGGAGGAACACTCTCAAACTCATTCTACGAGGCCACCATCACCCTGATACCAAAACCAAAGATGTCACAAAGAAAGAAAACTACAGGCCAATATCACTGATGAACATAGATGCAAAAATCCTCAACAAAATACTAGCAAACAGGGCTTCCCTGGTGGTGCAGTGGTTGGGAGTCCACCTGCCAATTCAGGGGACACGGGTTCGTGCCCCGGTCCGGAAGGATCCCAAATGCCGCAGAGCGGCTGCACCCATAAGCCGTGGCCGCTGAGCCTGCGCGTCCGGAGCGTTGATCTGCGACGGGAGAGGCCACAGCAGTGAGAGGCCCGTGTACCACAAAAAAAAAAAAAAAAAAAA
>NW_006770215.1:899971-900947 GCF_000442215.2 Lipotes vexillifer
AGAGCCTGTGCTCCGCAACAGGAGAGGCCACAACAGTGAGAGACCCACGTACCGCAAAAAAAAAAAAAAAAAAAAAAAAAAAACTAAACAAACAAACTAGCAAACAGAATCCAGCAGCACATTAAAAGGATCATACACCATGATCAAGTGGGGTTTATCCCAGGAATGCAAGGATTCTTCAATATATGCAAATCAATAAATGTGATAAACCATATTAACAAAATGAAGAAGAAAAACCATATGATCATCTCAATAGATGCAGAAAAAGCTTTCAGCAAAATTCAACACCCATTTATGATAAAAACCCTCCAGAAAGTAGACATAGAGGGAACTCACCTCAACATAATAAAGGCCATATATGACAAACCCACAGCCAACATCGTCCTCAATGGTGAAAAAATGAAGCCATTTCCACTAAGATCGGGAACAAGACAGGGTTTCCCACTCTCACCACTATTATTGAACATAGTTTTGGAAGTTTTAGCCACAGCAATCAGAGAAGAGAAACAAATAAAAGGAATGCAAGTCAGAAAAGAAGAAGCAAACCTGTCACTGTTTGCAGATGACATGATATTACACATAGAGAATCCTAAAGATGCTACCAGAAAACTACTAGAGCTAATCAATGAATTTGGTAAAGTAACACGATACAAAATTAATGCACAGAAATCTCTTGCATTCCTATGCACTAATGATGAAAAACTGAAAGAGAAATTAAGGAAACACTCCCATTTATCATTGCAACAAGAAGAATAAAATACCTAGGAATAAACCTACCTAAGGAGACAAAAGACTTGTATGCAGAAAACTGTAAGACACTGATGAAAGAAATTAAAGATGATACAGATGGAGAGATACACCATGTTCTTGGATTGGAAGAATCACCATTGTGAAAATGACTATACTACTCAATGCAATCTACAGATTCAATGCAATCCCTATCAAATTACCAATGGCATTTTTCACAGAACTAGAA
>NW_006770216.1:0-2023 GCF_000442215.2 Lipotes vexillifer
CCGCCTGCCGATGCAGGGGACACGGGTTCGTGCCCCGGTCCGGGAAGATGCCACATGCCGCGGGGCGGCTGGGCCAGTGAGCCATGGCCGCTGAGCCTGTGCTTCCGGAGCCTGTGCTCCGCAATGGGGGAGGCCACAACAGTGAGAGGCCCGCATACCGCCAAAAAAGAAAAAAAAAAAAAAAGTCACTTTAGAGTCCTTTTTTTCTTAAAACTACAGAATGCTATTTAGAGAGGAGGTAAGTTAAACATCATTGGATACATGTGTGTATATTAATTTTAAAGTGTATTTCAGTTTGAGTTTATACCCAGTGAAGGTGTAGGGCAAAATAAAAAGGGTCACGGGAAAATGAAATAAGGATTGGTACCAAAAAAAAAAGAAAAAGAGTAGATTAAAGAAAGAAAAATAGGAGAGAAACATATTTTAAAAAAAGAAGGAAGGAAGTAGGAATGGGAGGGAGGCTGAGCATGTTGCTTTCTGAGGTGAATGTTGGAGATGCTGTTGAACGTAGCCTGAGTTGGTCGTCCCTGCTCTCTCTGTTCTTTGAAATAATTTTTAACATCGATCTCTGCTCTTCGGCCACCTTGACCCTTATTTCTTGGAGTTCTAGAATCAGAATAACCAAAGTGGAGGTTGTTACTTAGGCTGCAGAAGAAATGAGCAGAGCTTTGTACCCAAGAAGAGTGGAAAGAATCAGGCTGATGCGTATCTGGCTCATCCTTTGGGTCCTTGCTGCTGATATAGAGCCCTCAGAATCGGTGCAGTGGCCGGCAGATAATAAATTGTTTTACATAGTGGGCAGGCAGGTACTGAAGGCTCCTATGACTGGTGACTAGTTTCTTGTGACGTCTCTGGTATTAAGCGCCCACGGCCTGTCCATGTGAATTGAACTCAAGGACATTTCTTCATCACTGCCATACCTTTTCAGTGATCCTTTCCAGAGATCTAATTCTCAACTCCATTTCTCCCGTCAGTTGGCAGGGAGACCCTGGCAGTCATCACACCTCCCTGGGCTTCAGTTTCCTCTAAGTGATGAGGATGTTGGCTTAGGTGAGCCAGCTGCCACTCCACTCTTCTATGACTTTGACCCAGAGGCTGGCAGACCACTCGCTGTGCACAGGTCAGATCCAGCCCGCCGCCTGTTTACATGGCCTGTGAGCCAAGCATAGTTTTTACATTTTTAAATGGTTGAAAGAGATCAAAAGAATAATATTTTGACACACACAAAAATTATATGACATTCAAATTTCAGTGTCCATAAATAAAACATTCGTTTATGTACTGTCTGTGGCTGCTTTCGGGCCCTGAGAGTGGCGAGGGGTCCTTGTGACAGAACCTGTATGGCCCACAACGTTGAAAATATTTACTATCTGGCTTTTTGCAGAAAGTGTACCATCCCCTGCTCTAACCTGAGCACACAGTTGGGACCGTACTTTTCAGAAATTGAGTGCTGCCTTCTTACAGCCTTAGTATTACCTAAACTGAACTTTGATCTAGACTTAATTAGATTAAGGTGGGAGAGTCTTGCCTTTATTATTTTCTCCAGGAGAAAGTAGAAGCTTAGTTAGCTTTCTTGGTATGCTTTTAATTTAAAAAAAAAATCCTCTTTAAAACAATATTTTGTTTGTACTCAGACTTTTTTTTTCTCCCTCTAGGAATCACTGTAGAAAAGGAAGCCATAAGTTTATATTTTAAATCATTTGCCTTTTAAACTGGATTTTTAAACTCCAGATGTGGACTCAGAAACATTTAAAATGTACTTTTGATGCTCTCAAAGAGCTGAGACGGGAGAGGAGAGCTTTACCACTTATATATATATTTTTTTTCTTCTTTATTTTTTAACATCTTTACTGGAGTATAATTGCTCTACAATGGTGTGTTAGTTTCTGGTTTATAACAAAGTGAATCAGCTATAAATGTACAGGTATCCCCATATCTCCTCCCTCTTGTGTCTCCCTCCCCCCTTCCCTACCCCACCCCTCTAGGTGGTCACAAAGCACCAAGCTGATCTCCCTGTGCTATG
>NW_006770217.1:0-839 GCF_000442215.2 Lipotes vexillifer
AAAAAAAAAAAAAAAAAGTTTAATTTAAAAAAAAGAGACTTTAGCCAGAATTGCCTCCCTCTTCCCCTCCCCCAGCCCCCATTCCATGAGAGTGTCGTTGACGCTCAGTTTCCGGCGACCAGCTGTGGCTGGGGAACCAGAGCGCCAGAACCACTGTTGTCATCTTTGAGGAAGCTTAGAGAAAGGGACTGAAGCCAGATGCTAAGGGCAGGCAAATGTGGTTTCACATGAAAACAGGGGAAATGATACCAGAAAATATAAGCTGGAGGGCTTGACACAAGCCCTGGCAGACTTCCAGGATGGATGAGGACTAGCGGGGACACCTAATCACAGGAGCCAACTCGAGTTCTGGGTGATAGGCCAAATATTTGGGTCTGTGCGGGACCGGCTGGCTGGGGATCTAAGGAAAAGTGAGGGACCCTGTGTGGAAATTTTGCTACAGCATGTGTATGTCACTCTCAGACATCCTTGTACTAAGATGAAGAATTGGGGACAACAGCCCAGCTTGGGGTGGGTTGGGGGGTTATAACTGTTGAAAATGTGAAATCGAATTGTGGGGATGGTATGAAAACTGTAGCCATGTTTGGTATGTGCTGGTCCATGTGGGACCTCACACATGCTCTCCGTTGATCAATCATTACCATAAAACTGCATCTGCAAGACACTTGGTTTGGGGCACAAACTGTCCCTCTGTCCCCTTTGCCTCTGGGCCCTCCTTTCCCAAATCTTTCCTCTGGATCCTCGAGCTAAAAAGGACCTCAAAGAATTGAAGATGCTGGGACTTCCCTGGTGGCACAGTGGTTAAGAATCCGCCTGCCAATGCGGGAGACATGGGTTCG
>NW_006770220.1:0-623 GCF_000442215.2 Lipotes vexillifer
ATGATGTTTCTTTTTCCGTGTGACTTATTTCACTTAGAATCATTGTACCTAAATCCAATCACTTAGAAGCTACGGGCCAGATGACCTTGATTTCATTGCTGACTGCTATTCCATGGCACGTAAGTGCCGCAACTTGACGATCCATTTTTTCCTTTCGTGGGTATTTAACTTGTACAGTGGACGAGGTTCCTGTAAAGAGGGCAGCCCCAAACTTTGGGGTGGCTCTGTCTTATTGATTTCTGTTTCCCTAAGCCTAGTGCCCGAGGCTATGTACCTTGTTTTTTCGATGTTTCAGGAAATACCATACGTTTCTCCAGGGTGGCTGTTGGCAATTTACATCCCGCCCATCAGCATAACAACGCTCCCTGTTCTCCCTGGACTGTCCTGCCTTTCTGGATTTTACACTTTTTCCAGATGTCCTTTTTGACCGGGGGGAAGTGAGAGTTCATTGTAGCGTAGATTTCCGTTGCAAGCTTGCTTGGTTGGCCAAAAAGGGCGTATGCGTTTTTTTCATAAATATATTCAGGAAAAAACGCATACGCCCTTTTTGGCCAAGGGCGTCCTGATCGGCATTCTGCCTATTTTCATAGGCTTTAGATGCAATTCCAAACCACCTCCTGAAA
>NW_006770221.1:0-1624 GCF_000442215.2 Lipotes vexillifer
AAAAAAAAAAAAAAAAAAAAAGTATAAAATAATGGCTGTACCAAGTTAGATTTTAAAAGAACAAGAGTGTTGGTGGCTTCAGAATACCCAGTAGGGCCAGAGCACAATCATCAGGAGAAATGCCTGGAAGCCAACCAGAAATGCAGAACCACTGGCCCAGCCCACCATGTAGCTCCTGCCCTTGCTGCTACAACCTGAAAAAAACACAAGGCTGCAACCCTGTGCTGCCCAAGATGACTTCTCAGGATGGCTACTCCTTCCCATTGCTGCCTCCTGTCTGGGCAGACCCTGGTCACATGTGGAACACCAGCTGCAAGGCCATCTGGGAAAGGCCATCTGTGTCCGCCTGGGTGGACGCACCCTCTGGGGTAGACCTGTCATCTGGGGTAGACGTGTCCCCCTAGGTGGATGTCTCCTTCTGGGTAGACGTGTCCCCCAGGGTGGATGTTTCTTCCTGGGTGGATGTGTCCTCCTGGGTGGATGTCTCCTCCGGGGTAGACGCGTGCCCCTAGGTGGATGCGTACCCCTGGGTGGATGTGTCCCCCTGGGTGAATGTGTCCTCCTAGGTGGATGTGTCCCCCTGGGTGGATGTGTTCTCTGGGGTTGATGTGTCCCCCTGGGTGGACGTGTTCCCCTGTGTGAATGTGTCATCCTGGGTGGATGTGTCCCCCTGGGTGAATGTGTCCTCCTGGGTGGATGTGTCCCCCGGGGTGAATGTGTCCCCCTGGGTGGACGCATCCCCCTGGGTGGACACGTCCCCCTGAGTGGATGTGTCCTGGGTGGGTGACTCATGCTGCTGTGTCTGGGAGAAGGCAGTTGCAATGCCCAGTTCACTTCAGGCTTCCTCAGACTCTAGCTCTTTTTCTCTGTACATGTGTTACCAGTCTGATCCTAAATATGGTGATTTATTTCCTTCGTCGGCGCATCTGAACTCTGTCTCTGAAGCTGTTAAAATGAAAGCAAGTTGAGTTCCTCTCTGGAAGCAGCACATGTGTGGAAGAGGCTGAACTCAGGGACCAAAGAACTGAAAGAACAAGAGAAGCGATTGTGTGGGAAGGACATGCTGGACCCTCTGTCCCCTTTGTCTAGAAGATGCAAGGGCATAGATTCGCTAGTTTCAAATTTGGTAAAGTTGTATTTTTAATAGGATCAAATTCTTTTAATCATTTTAGAAATGAAAATGTTATCCAGTAACGAAGAATTGGGAGCAGAAGCTCCCCAGGTCAGCTGAAGACAGAGGCTCAATTTTACTATTAGATTGGAACATGAGATGTACAGGGTAAGAGCAGGGAAGAAACAGAAAGAAAGAATTTAAACTGCTCCTGTAGTAGCTCTATGACTTCTTTTTCAGGGTGAATAATGATTCCCATCAGGCAAGTAAGAAAATATTCCCATTTCATGAATCTGATTATCTACAAACAAGATTTCAGGGGTAGAGGAGGTTGGTTAAAAATACTTAGTGTAGGGACTTCCCTGGTGGTCCAGTGGTTAAGACTTTGCCTTCCAATGCAGGGGATGTGGGCTCGATCCCTGGTCGGGGAGCTAAGATCCCACATGCCTCGGGGCCAAAACACCAAAACATAAAACAGAAGCAATACTGTAACAAATTCAATAAAGACTTTAA
>NW_006770222.1:0-1051 GCF_000442215.2 Lipotes vexillifer
AAGAGTAGACACCTTCTGGTAAATAAAATCAACTTGGCATTACCTCAGCACGAAGAATTGACAATTGATTTTATTTCCCTTGTGAGACATGGGGTTTTTTTCCCCTTATCAGTCTGGCATTTTATGATGGTCTAAAGGTTTTTTCTCTTCCATTATTTTTTTTATTGCCCCCATAACATAGTGATACTATAATAAGTGATTTATTACAAAAATGTATAAAGTAGTGCATGCTATTATATAAAGTTAAAAATACTATAAAATATATCATTCCCTCTTTCCTTTTAAAGGTAGCCATTTAAAAACTTTTAAATTATAGTTGATTTACAATATTGTATTAGTTCCAGGTGTACAACATAGCAGTTGTACTCCATTTAAAGTTATAAAATGTTGGCTATATTCCCTGTGCTGTGCATTACACCTTCGTATCTTACTTATTTTGTACATAGTAGTTTGTACCTCTTAATCTCTTACCCTTATCTTCACCCCCATCCCCAAGATAACCATTCTTAAAGACCTTTAGAAAATAATTTTGAAAAGCAAATTTACTTTCTGCCACTTTTTCCCTCCATGTTCTTTTCTAGTCTTTAACTATATATATGCATACTTTTTATAATTTAAATCTTTGAGTTCAGATTTTTTTTATACGTTCTTATCGAACATCCGTTCCATATTGCACTGTAATCCTCATAATTGTTTTAATGGCTGTATGATTACTGTACTTATTTACTATGAAAATTCAGGATTGCTAGATACACACATGGTTTTCTTTTTTTTTTATAAATTTATTTATTTTATTTTTGGCTGTGTTGGGTCTTCGTTGCTGCGTGCGAGCTTTCTCTAGTTGCGGCGAGCGGGGGCTACTCCTCATTGCGGTGCACGGACTTCTCATTGCGGTGGCTTCTCGTGTTGCAGAGTACGGGCTCTAGGCACAGGGGCTTCAGTAGTTGTGGCACGCGGGCTCTAGAGCGCAGGCTCAGTAGTTGTAGCAAACGGGCTTAGTTGCTCCGCGGCATGTGGGATCTTCCCGGACCAGGGCTTGAAGCCGTGTCCC
>NW_006770223.1:0-2695 GCF_000442215.2 Lipotes vexillifer
GTGAGCCATGGCCGCTGAGCCTGCGCGTCCGGAGCCTGTGCTCCGCAACGGGAGACGCCACAAAAGTGAGAGGCCCGCGTACCGGAAAAAAAAAAAAAGAGTATGACAAATATTTATAACAAATAGCTGGATTTGTTATAACAGATTGCTTTCCTTGGAAACGTCACATGTCACCAGCAACAAACACAGGGACTTGTTTCCTTACAGTCCCAGGCTGGGCTGCTTTTTGTTGAGCTGAATTCATTTATCGTTCTCCTCTGCAAAAATTTGGGGAGTTCTGATCTTTGAGGGTCTATCTTCCCATCACCGAGGCTTCCAACGGAGGACGCTGCTGAGCCAGTTGACTGCTGCAGTTGCCTTCAGTCAGTCATGAAGACCTGAGATGCCATGTTCCATGGCCTGATGAAGTGGGAGAGGGGGATAAACAGGTAAGGGGTAAGTTGGAAAGTAAAGAGAAATGGGTAAAACCCATGACAAATGAGTAGGTCAGAGGAGAAACAGAGGATATGTGAAAATTAGCCTCTTTGAGATTCTTGAAATGAAGACTAGGATGTGAAATACATTTATTCATTTCCTGGTTTATGTTGTAGCCGCCTGAAGGATGGCCCCTAATGATCCCTGTCTCCTGATATTAGCACCCTGGTGGTCCCTTCCCACATTCCATCAGGTTTGGTCAGTGTGCCCAGTAGCATACAGGAGAAGTAATGATATGTCACTTCTGATATTAAGTTATAAAAGACGTTGTGGCTTCCATTTTATTTTATTTTTTTTTTTAGCTGCATTGGGTCTTCGTTGCTGTGTGTGGGCTTTCTCTAGTTGTGGTGAGCAGGGGCTACTCTTCGTTGTGGTGCGTGGGCTTCTCATTATGGTGGCTTCTCTTGCTGCAGAGCAGGGGCTCTAGGCACGCAGGCTTCAGTAGTTGCAGCGCGTGGGCTCAGTAGTTGTGGCTTGTGAGCCCTAGAGTGCAGGCTCAGTAGTTGTGGCACATGGGCTTCATTCCTCCATGGCATGTGGGATCTTCCCAGACCAGGGCTTGAACCCATGTCCCCTGAATTGGCAGGCGGATTCTTAACTGCTGTGCCACCAGGGAAGCCCTGTGGCTTCCATTTTGGCCACTTTCTCCCTCTCCCAGTTCACTTACTCTGGGGGAAGCCAGCTGCCATGTTGTGAGTAGCACTTTGGAGAGGTCCACATGATGAAAAACATGGTGGTAACAGCATCCCAACCACAGTAGAATCCAAGTCACACCTCTGCCAGAAAACCTGTCCCATCTGTTCACCTCTATTCCCTGTTAGACCATGGATAGATACTAATTACATGTTGCCGTAGAACAAACCACCTCACAATAGTTTATTAATAACAATGGCTTATTATTTCTCACAGTTCTTTGAGTTGTTCTTACTCTGGGTTTTCCTGGACCTATTCACGTGATTGCAGTAAGCTGCAGATTTAAGATGGTGATACTCTCACGTCTGGGGCCTCAGATAGCCCTGGATGGAACAGCTGGAATGGCCTTTCATTGTGGGCTTTATCACAGTGTGGTGTCCTCAGAGTACCAGGAGGACAAAAATAGAAACTGTAAGGCCTCTCAAGGTCTGGGCTTGGATGTTGCACAATACCACTTCCGCCTCATTTAACTGGACGAAAAAAGTAAAAAGGCCAGATTCAAAGTGTAGGAGGAATAAGCTCTACCTCTTAATTCAAAGATTTGTAAATAATACGTAGTCATTTTTAATTCATCAGCTTCACCCTCTGGCCACAATTATTTCAATTCATCGCATAGAAGAAATATACACTGCCCTCCCAAGACCCTTGAGGTCTCATCCAATGACCACATTGGGCGTAAAGTCCATGATCTTGTGATCTGAATCTGGTACAGATATAGGTAGGATTTCTCATGTATAGTTCCTCATCAGTTAGAGATTAAGGTTTGCCTTCCAACCTAACAAGTCCTGTTTATTTCCTCTAAATTCTGCTTGTAAACTAAACCATACACCCAACATAAAATGTTGAAACAGGGACGTGGTAACCCCAATAGACATTCCCATTCAAAAATAGAATAATAGGAGGCAAAAGCAGTAATTGGTTCAAAGCAATTCTGAAATCTATCTTTCAGATACAAATCTATCTATTTCTATCTGAAATCTATCTTTCTTTCAGATAGAAATCTATCTATTTTTTATAGGAAATCTATCTTTCAGATAGAAATCTGTTTCTATCTGAAATCTATCTTTCTGATAGAAATCTATCTATCTATTTCTATCTGAATCTGAAATCTATCAGATCTATCTATCTTTATTATTGGGTTTTCCTACTCAAACAGGCAAGGTTCCTTGATTAGGGTCGAGGTCTGCTCTAGATTCAACCGTCTGGATTCTTGGCTCCATCTTCTGAGATGTCTTTTCTGTTTTAATATAAATGGCCTATGTTGGCAGCAAAGTAACTTTCTCAACCTGCATACTGACTGTAGAAATTTGGGGGTCTAGAAGTCTCCTATCATTTTAGATGCTTACTCCAATATTAGAGAATTCCTTTAAAAATTTATGGATTTTCTGTGCATCTCATTATTGTTCATTTCATAAGACAAAATCTTTTATTTTATTTATTAATTTATTTATTTTTTAACATCTTAATTGGAGTATAATTGCTTTACAATGGTGTGTTAGTTTCTACTTTATAACAAAGTGAATCAGCT
>NW_006770224.1:0-1655 GCF_000442215.2 Lipotes vexillifer
TCCCTAGAGCGCTTTCAGTGTCCTAATTAGGGAGTGAGGGAACAATTAGATAACTTTCAAACACGTTTGTCATGGATTAAAAAACATATCCATTCACTTAGTGGCCGAATCACTATTCTAGCCACGGTTGTATGTATGTTAGATCATTTGAAAAGGGGTGAGTAATCTGTATTCCACAGCTGAAAAGACTTCCAAGCTCCCATAACCTGGCAAACAGACTTCGGAATGAGGCCATCCCCTCATGGCTGGCAGGGGACGCCGAGAACATGGAGGAAGAGGTCGAGTCAAAGGGAAAAAGTTACTGTCACTCTGGAAAAGATTCTGTAGACCCCTGGAGAAGGAGTATCTGTTATATTTAACTAGGAACCAATATAATCAAAGAAAGCCCCACATTCAGGTCTGTCCCTTTTGGTGTGAGCATATTTGTTCTCTGAGTTCATGCCCATGAATACTAAGCATCGTTTGAGTAACTCAGTACTTGGAAGTATTCTGCGGTGTAGAGATTCGTGAAATGCTTCTCCTACACAAAAGTCCCGAGCGCGATCTCAGGCAGAGGAAATAATTCAAGCAGTGGCCCTGCTGCGGCTGACGACGCGGCTGCCCACCATGGGACCCGGCCCGGGCCGCTTCTCCCGGACTCAGATCGATTTCAGGTCAACAGCCCAGAAGGACACGGCCAGACTGTGAATATCGGCCACTTTGGACCCCAGCCTCCCGTTTCAGGGCTTTTCCACCCCAAGCGAGGTGTCCCTTTTCCTAACCTCTATCACTACTGAACAGGCCTTACCTTAGTCACTTATACTTTACTACGAACACATTTGGGTTCAGGAAACATTTGTCCTTTGTATTATAATTCAGTCTTTTAAGTATGGAAGTGAAAGGTCTTATGTGCTATCAAAAGAATTTCAGCCATGAGCAAATAGGTGCGGGGAGGCTGGCGGAGGCACACCCAGTTGCCCTTGAACCTCACCCCTCCCGCAAGGGAGGCCAGTCCCGACAGGGAACTGAATGTACTCATTTGGGGTGCTTCGGGGTCACTTGCGTCATGGGGCACAAGGGGAGAGGGGAGGGCTTTCTTCCTCCAGGGCCGCTGTCTTACCTGCTCTCCGTCCTGGGGCTGCCGTGGCCTCTGCAGGCGCCGCTGTGACCACACGGCCGCTCACGGGTCCCTCCCCTCCTCCGGGCTCCCCTTCCTCTCCCCGGACACCTCCCCCACGTCTCGGAGCCCGTGCTCACCGCTGCTCCCTGCTCAGGCCCGCCCGGCTTGTTTCAGGTTCTCTCCCGCCCACGCTTCCCCCGGGGGGATCCCAGGTTGTTCCCATCAGCAATGATACCCGCAGGTGCGGGGGCTCCAGGGAAGAGGACTGGGCGGGGCCTCAGGTGGAAGCGGGCAAAGTGAAATGGGGCCTGGCTCGGGGACAATTGGGAGCCCAGGTCAGCCACAGCAATCAGGCTCAGGTGCGCGCAATGTGCGCGGAGGTGGGAAGGTCAGCACCAAGTGGAGAAAACTGTTGGCATTAATTACAGGTCCTGGAATACCTAATAAAGAGCAAAGAAAAACCCAAAAGCTTGGTTTTGGCTGGAAATACACTACCAATTGTATTGTTTATAAACGTCCCCCAATCACCACTTGTTCTATTAAATACAAAATATAA
>NW_006770225.1:0-3604 GCF_000442215.2 Lipotes vexillifer
AACCCATGTCCCCTGCATTGGCAGGTGGATTCTTAACCACTGCACCACCAGGGAAGTCCCTAGCTTTAAGAATTTCAATAGGCAGAGGATTCTGGAAAGACTGCCAAAATGGCAGCACAGTTTTTACAACTCTCTAAATCCAAACATAAAACAAAACAAAACAACAAAACCAAAAGCTCACAAACAACATTTATAACAAAATTAAATGACAGGTTATCTCCACAACCCCCAAAACACAAGCAGGTAAAGACATACCAATTATAACCACAAAGACCTGCATGATATCAACAGTGTGGGAGAAAGGAAAGAAAAGCAATGGGACATCTAATGGACCAGAAAGAAGGAAAACCACAAAATGGACAAAAGTTAGTCACTGAAAAGCATCCCAAGCTACATATGACAGCTGAAACTGAAAAAGTTGCTCAATATAATACCAACTGAGTATAAGGGGGCCTAATATAAAAAAGTCTGAAAACTAAATGCAGTCTAGTCACTCTGAACTCTTAAAAACGAATATGTACGGCCTTTTAGGACAGGTCCAAAGACTGCAAAGGAAATGCTAGGAGGAAAGTAAAAGATAAACAGCATAGAAATAATACAAACAAAGGAAGGAAAAGGTCCAGATGAGAAGGGGAGAAGAACGAGGAAATCTCTCAGAAAGCAAGGCACCAGATTTCTGATTGTTATCACACTGGCTGGCTATCCACATGCAAAAGAATGACGCTGGACCCCTACATCATAAAAAAATTAATGCAAAATAGATCAAAGATCTAAATATAAGTCCTAAAACTATAAAACCTTAGAAGAAAACATAGGGGAAAAGCTCCATGACATTGGAGTTGGTAAGGATTTCCTGGATATGAAACCAAAAGCAAAAATAGACAAACTGGACAACAACAAAATTAAGAACTTCTGTGCATCAAAGGACACAATCAACAGAGTAAAAAGAAACCTTACAGAACAGGAGAAAATACATGTATATCAGGTATCTAATAAGGGGGTCAATGTCCAGAATATATAAACTCCTACAACTCAACAAAAAACTTGATTAAAAAATAGGCAAAGGACTTGAATACACATTTCTCTAAACAGGATATACAAATGGCCATGAATAAGCACATAAAAAGATGCTCAACAACATTAATCATTAGGGAAGTGCAAATCAAAACCACAATGAATTACCTCACACCCATCAGGATGGCTACTATCAAAGAAACAGAAAACAAAAAGTATTGACAAAGATATGGAAAAATCGGAACCTTGTGCATTGTTGGTGGGAATGTAAAATGGTGCAACCATCGTAGATAACAATATGGTTCCTCAAAAAACTAAAAACAGAATTACCGTATGATCCAGCAATAGTATTTCTGGGCATATATCTGAAAGAATCAAAAGCAGGATATTGAAGAGATATTTGCACACCCATGTTCACAGCAGCATTAGTCACTATAACCAACAGGTAGAAACAACCCAAGTGTCCACTGACAGATGAACGAATAAACAAAATGTGGTATATACAAACAATGGAATATTATTCAGCCTCAAAAAGGAAGGAAATTCTGACACATGCTACAAAGTGGAGGAACCTTAAAAACATTATGCTAAGTAAAAGAAGGCAGTAACAAGAAGATGTTACTGTGTTACGATTCCACATATATGAAGTATCTAGAGTAGTCAAATTCATAGAGAAAGTAGAATGGTGGTTGCCAGGGGCTGAGGAGAGGGGGAAATGGGGAATTACTGTTTAACAGGCAGAGAGCTTCAGTTTTGCAAGTTGAAAGAGTTCTGGAAGTTGGTTACAAAACAATGTAAATATACTTAACAATACTAAATGTACACTTAGAAATGATAAAAATGGTAAATTTTATGTTATGCATCACTTACCAAAATTTAAAAAAATTTAGAAAAGAGAAAATAAAGAGCATAACATCCCTACAGACAATGAAAGCACGCTAGAAAAACATACTCAAAGACCAAAATTGTAACCATTTCAAAAGAACCTTATAGACACTAAGAAAATAATATGACGGCCCACAGGAGGAAAAAAAAAATAAGAAAATAATATGATATGAAAGAATAACACAAATCAGAAAATAACACAAAACTCAGAAATCAGGTAATAGGACTAAGGAAAGAGAAATAAAAGGAAAAGTTATTTAACAAATAAAGACTGAACTAAAAGGAACACAAGAGCAAATAAGCACAACAGTTTATATCTTTCAAAAAATAAGTGAACAAAAGACAATTTTAAAAATTAAAAAGAAATGAAGAAAAAGCTGAAAAGTTCAGAGAGAAAGTGGTAAATTGAAGACAGGCAAGGAAGATGCAAAATGAAGATAATACAAGTCCCAAGAGAGAAAACCAAAGATAGAAACAAAGTAAATATTTAAAACTATAATTCAGGAAACGTTTTCTTTAAAAAGTCTGAAACTACATATTGAAAGAGCCCAGCATGTAACTGAGAATACTGACCGAGAACAACCAAAACATATAGTAGAAAATTATTGGACTTAAAAAGAATTAGATTATTTGGGCATCTAGACAATATTAGCAAATGCCTTTTAAGGATCAGTTTATCATCAGACTTTACCAAAAGAAAATGGAGTTGAATATTTAAGATACCCAATGAAAGAAAACATGAGCCAAGAATTTTGCATCCAGCAATACTGGTTTTAGCTTATAAAAGATACAAACTATTTTCAACACACAAAAATTCAGGAAATATTGCTTCCATTAGCCCTTCCAGTAGAATTTACTAGAGAACAAGCTTTGAACACCCTAACTGTTGTCCAGACATGGCATAGTGAAATGTGGAGAGTATATTTCCAAATAAAATTTTAAACATTTCTCAGTAATCAAATCGATGATGGAATTATAGTTCCCCTTCTGAGATTTTTGTGTTTGTAAGGTGAAATAAGGCAAATAAGTGACTGATTATGAGATTATAATTCTATCATTTCCTATGGCTTCAAAAAGTAGGATTCCTAGAATAGAAGAAAGGAGATACAGGTGTAATGTAAAGAGATTATGTTTAAAAAACTCTATAATCCTTAATTTGAATTGTAAACATGAGCATTAACTCAGGAGTTATTTTATCTCTAAAAAATACATACATACATGTGACACCCCGATATTCTACAATTATATAGCAATTTTAAAGTGTTCATAAATATTTTTTCTCTATTAAGATCGCTGGAGTTTTTCCACTTCACTTTTCAGCTTACTCCTACCCAGTATTTCTCAAAGTATGGTCTTTGGGCTAAAAACAAACAAATAAAACTTCCAAAATGTATAACACCAAGAATGAACTAGGACTTTGGGTGATAATGTGTCAATGTAAATTCATCAAGTGCAAAAAATATACCACTGGCACAGGGCATGTTGATAGTGGCGGAGGCTGTGCATGTGCGGGGGCAGAGGGTGCGAATAGAGCTCTCTGTACTTTCCACTCAATTTTGCTGTTAACCTAAAACTGCTCTAAAAAATAGTCTATTAAATAAATTTTTTTTTTTTTTTTTTTGCGATACGCAGGCCTCTCACTGCTGCGGCCTCTCCCGTTGCGGAGCACAGGTTCCGGACGCGCAGGCCCAGCGGCCATGGCTCA
>NW_006770226.1:0-230 GCF_000442215.2 Lipotes vexillifer
TACTTGCAGAGTCAGTGCCTTTAACGCCCTGTTTGGCACACTTTGCAATTTCTGCGTAAGATGTCAGGAATGGGGCGAGCCAACGAGAGACTAGCTGTAGGTGTTTGGACGGGCACATTGACCTCTATTTTCTAACCAGCAAGAAGAAAGAACCGAAGCCTCAGCATGCCATGTCTGAACCAGACTAGGGGCTGAAGCAATCCTGCGGATGGCGGCCAGCTCACAAGAAA
>NW_006770229.1:0-400 GCF_000442215.2 Lipotes vexillifer
GGAGCACAGGCTCCGGACGCGCAGGCTCAGCAGCCATGGCTCACGGGCCCAGCTGCTCCGCAGACCGGGGCACGAACCCGCGTCCCCTGCATCGGTAGGTGGACTTCCAACCACTGCCCCACCAGGGAAGCCCCACTATTACTTTTGTTCTTTGAGTTTTCATTAAAGGAATAAGTAGTTATCACATTTTTTAAAGTATTTAGGGTAATGTTTTACAATATGGTATCTAGGTGCTTTTAGTATTACCGATGATTTGTTCATTACTTGATAAAATATGTAATTTAAAAACTGATATGAGGTCTTCCCTGGCGGCATAGTGGTTGAGAGTCTGCCTGCTGACGCAGGGGATGCGGGTTCGTGCCCTGGTCCGGGAAGATCCCACATGCCGCGGAGCGGCTGG
>NW_006770230.1:0-285 GCF_000442215.2 Lipotes vexillifer
TCCCTCCCGGCCAGCCGTGGCGCACTAACCCCCTGCAGGCTGTGTTCCCGCCGCCAGTCCTCTTCCTGCGCTCCGCTCGAAGCCCGAGCGTCAGCTCGCAGCCCTGCCCGCCCCGGCGGCTGAGCAGACAAGCCTCTCGGGCTGGTGAGTGCCGGTCGGCCCCGATCCTCTGCGCGGGAATCTCCCCGCTTTGCCCTCCGCACCCCTGTTGCTGCGCTCTCTTCCGCGGCCCCGAAGCTCCCCGCTCCGCCTCCCGCAGTCTCCGCCCGCGAAGGGGCTTCCTAG
>NW_006770232.1:0-2414 GCF_000442215.2 Lipotes vexillifer
CTGTGGGGAGGAAGGTGATCTCTGCGTCTTACTCCTCCGCCATCTTGGAAAGAGTCTCTAGAGGCTTTTAATGTCAATTTCTCCTCTTATAAGGAGGCAATATGAAATGCATTGACATTATTAAGGCTGCTAAAGCCTATTCCCAACTTCAGGACTTATCCGGTAAGCTGACTAAAGAATAATTTCCCTTTTGATTAGAGTCAATTTTATAGAAACCTCTCATCTCTTTGAGTTTTAATATCTTGTGTTTATCATTTTAATTCAAGACTCTAAAGTAGGATGCTTTTTTGTAGCCTTCAGGCAGATATTATAAGCAAGATGAACAGTGAAATCAAATTCTTGTTGTATATTAAAAGCCTAACCATGTTTGAAAATGCTTCATCACCTGAAATGGTGTTCTTGAACAAAACACCATAGTGGATGTTAAATTTGCATTCCTTTAAATTCTAATTTGTGATTTTCAAGTGAAACTATCTTTCTCGTCTTTCACATATAAACATGCTTTCCCCATTGTATATCAAAAGTACTTTTGCCATATATTCATAAAGTAAACATTCATGCAATATGTATGGTTTTCTTTATCTCTTAGGATTATACTCCCTTTATAACTCTTACAATGTAATTCTTTAAAAATCAATTCATGAAAAGGTTATAATGGATTGACAGTGATGTACATGAAAAGCCTATTCCCTTCAGCACTGTCATTTTACTTCTCAAAAAGTCAGTGGTACAGGATGGTGTATCTATATGTCTATATATATCTATATTAAAAACTTGGTAAGTACAGTTTAATAAATACACATAGCTATTAATCATTTCAGTGGTACTGTAAATGAGTATTGATGAAAGAACTTGTACTTTTGTGATGGTATGATTTTCTTTATAACTGGAATCAGACCATACGAATTTTCTATGAATTGTATTTTGAAAAAATATGACTTGGAGAACTTTGTCATCTATATGAATCTATTTAATTATAGTCTATTTTTAACCGTGTACTATGATATTTTTGTACCACAATTTAATGAACAATTCTGCTAATGGATGTTTAGTCAATCTCCAAGGTTTTTAAAACATATATTATAAAAATGGAATGTATTATTCTTTGTATGCAGACTTTCCAAGATATCTTAAAGAAGCATTTCTGAGTTTAAAATTATATGCATTTTAAACATAAATATATATTGTGATAGTGTTTTCCAAAAATGTTGCACCAGTGTTCATGAGCATTTTCCAATTTGACCAGTTCTGATCAGATATATCAAATGTATCTATTTTTCTTCCTTTTCATTTTGTAGTGTGGTGGAAGACATAAATAAATTCATTTGATTTTACTCTTCAGATCACATTTGAGATTAATTTTTATGTACTGTTTTGTGATTTGTCTGTTCCTAGATTTTTAAATTTGTTTAATATTATGTAATCAAATGCATTAGTCTGTTCCTTTACAATTCCTTCATCTTGTAGCTTTTTAAATGGATCTTCCTTATTAGCATATTTTCTTTTGCAATATTTTTGAAGTTTTATATTTTACAATTAGAATCTGAAATTTATTTAGGTAATAAAAGGTAGATTTTGAAACCATTTTTCTTCTAGAAGCTTAAAAGTTTGGCTCCAATACTTTGGTCTAAGATCCACTTAAAGTTAATTTGTTTTTGGTGTGAAATAAGGGTTAAGCTTTTTCTTTTTCTTCTTTTTTTCATGTGGGTATCCATTTTTTCCAGCACTATTTATTGGAAATATTTTTCTTTTTCCACTGGCAACTGTGTCAAAAAAGGAGCAAAAGGAGGAGGAGGAAGAGAACAAGAAGATGCCTGTGGGGAGGATGGCCCTGGGTACTGGAAAAGGGATGAGCCTGTTCTGTAGTGAGCACACAAATGTGCATGTGTAAAAAAAAATGCAAAGAACTAAACACACACAAAATACCTTTAAAACTGGTGAAACATGAATCAAGTAAGTAGATTGTATCAATGTGACTATTCTGGCTATGATATTATACTGTACTTATACAATACGTTTCTAGTTCAGGAAACTGGGCAGTACTATGTGGGATCTTTCTGTGTTAGTTCCTACAACTACACGTGAGTCTACAATTTTCACAAAATAGAATGTCCAAATTATTTGTGAAAACATTCTAAAAGAAAGGTTAATATTTGTCACAAAAGTAACTTTAGAGATTCCTAAATCCTTGAAATGAAATTCAGGGATTATATGAATAAAATATGGGTTTAATCAATGACCATAAGAGTGACAGTAGAGTGAAACAAATTTTTCAAATCAAGACCTATTAAATAAACAGGTAACAATTAGAGAAGGAACTGTTACTAACCTTCACAATGATCTCATTTGCTAGAGTAACCTTTTTCATCTCTGAAGAATGACCCAAAAGGTACAGTAGAGGGTGAAGGTCAGCA
>NW_006770234.1:0-942 GCF_000442215.2 Lipotes vexillifer
CCAACTGAAAGACAACAGAAACTACCACTTTCTAGGAGACAGGACATGGCCAGCAAACCAGGCTGTTACCCTCGGTAACGGTCATACCTGCCAAAAACTATACAGACTAGCCTGCATTCAAGAATACACAGGAATTCTTCATTTATCTGGCATTGTTAGGCAATGAGGTATTGTATGTTAGGAGAAGTTTTTCTTAAATGACAAACTGAAGAGGAGTTATTTTAACCTTCACTCAGTAATTTTTTTCTAAAATTAAGAACTGTATCCACTGGTGTATCTAATGTTTCCGTGATAACTCAGGGTCATCAGTTCAATCAACGTTTGCATGAATAATGCAAACGGAAACAAGACAGGCATGCAAAATGAAACTGAAAATGACATGGCAGTGGCTGGAGTAACTGATGAGAGAGCAAGAAAAAAAACAAAAATGAAACAAACCGTGATCAAGAAACAATCAGTCAAGTTCTGACTTTCTGTACTTAGTTTCAAAAAGAGATACCACAAATCCCAGCGAGAGACTCCAGCATCATTAGCTGTCTTTCTGCTTTGTATCCACCTTCCTTTCCTTTTCCTTCTACCCTAGATTGCTCCAGGAAGTGTTTATAGCTCCTTGCAAAACAAATTCTAATACTTGCTTTCTCTCACACAAACTTCACAATATGTCCATGTGATAAATGGTGTGGACGTAAAAGACAATTCATCACAGGGACATCTCCTATGAAAATAAAATTAGAAACTAGCTTCTAAACATGCAGAGAGAAGGGCGTGGTGTCAGGCACTAATTTCCTAGCGAATACCTCTCCATTTCTAATAGACATTCTTCTTTACCAAGAGCCCTTTTTATTGGTGTCCCATTCCAGACAGCTCCACTCCGCCCACCCTCATCCTGTAAAATACATTCACACTCTTTTGTGACCCTACTTATTTGCCCACTAAATAATC
>NW_006770235.1:0-213 GCF_000442215.2 Lipotes vexillifer
GCAGCCTTAGCGTCTCCTGCCCGTCTCTGGGGTCTGCGCTGATCGCCGCGGCTCGCGCCCGTCTCTGGAGCTCGTTTAGGCGGCGCTGTGAATCCCCTCTCCTCGCGCACCCGAAACGATGGTCTCTTGCTCCTTAGGCAGCTCCAGACGTTTCCCCGGGCTCCCTCCCGGCCAGCCGTGGCGCACTAACCCCCTGCAGGCTGTGTTCACGCC
>NW_006770236.1:0-315 GCF_000442215.2 Lipotes vexillifer
TATATATATACATATGTTCCCATATCTCTTCCCTCTTGCGTCTCCCTCCCGCCCACCCTCCCTGTCCCACCCCTCTAGGTGGTCACAGAGCACCGAGCTGATCTCCCTGTGCCATGCGGCTGCTTCGCACTAGCTAGCTATTTTACGTTTGGTAGTGTATATAAGTCCATGCCACTCTCTCACTTTCTCCCAGTTTACGCTTCCCCCTCCTGATATCCTCAAGTCCATTCTCTAGTAGACCTGTGTCTTTATTTCCGTCTTACCCCTAGGTTCTTCATGACATTTTTTTTTCTTAAATTCCATATATATGTGTTA
>NW_006770237.1:0-297 GCF_000442215.2 Lipotes vexillifer
CAAACTTGGCGGCATTGCTTTGGATTTTATTATTGCCGAGCGGTCTGAATATTTCCAGGCGCATCATGTTTTGGAGTGCGTCAATTCGGGGAATATCAACAAGGTTGTCTTGGGTGGGATCAACATCAATATGCAAGATGACGCGGGTGATACAGCGCTTCACTTGGCGTTGAATATTCATGCGATTGAGCAACTCCTTCAGGTTGGAGCGGATCCGACAATTTTGAATAAAGCCGGTTATAGCTTCAATGAATCCGTTGATTCAAGTTTTATAGCATCCAATGTGACGTATGGAAG
>NW_006770238.1:0-55985 GCF_000442215.2 Lipotes vexillifer
CGGTTAAGGGTTAGTGTTAGGGGTAGGGTTAGTGTTAGGAAATGTGTACAGTTTAGGCTACAGTTTAGGGTACAACAACGGTTTAGTGTTAGAGTAAATGTTAGGGCACCGGTTAGAGTGAGCTTACGGGTTAGGATTAGGGCACAGTTTAGGGTAAGGCTTCAGGTAAGGTTTAGGATTAGGGTTAGGGTTAGTGTTAGGGACCGGAGACTGTTTAGGTTACAGGTTCGTGTATGACAACGGTTTAGGGTTAGCGTACATGTTAGGGAACGGGTTGGTGTTAGCGTACGGGTTAGGATTAGGGCACAGGTTAGGGTAAGGCTTCGGGTAAGCGTTAGGTTTAGAGTTAGGATTTGGTTTAGGGTTAGGGAACGGGGATGGTTTAGGGTACATGTTAGGTTATGACAACAGTTTACGGTTAGCGTATGTGTTAGGGCATGGTTTAGTGTTAGCGTACGGCTTAGGATTAGGGCACGGGTTAGTGTAAGGCTTCGGGTAAGGGTTAGAGTTAGGGTTAGGATTAGGGTTAGGGAACGGGTATGGTTTAGGGTACAGGTTTGTGTATGACAACGTTTTAGAGTTAGCGTACGTGTTAGGTCATGGGTTAGTGTTAGTGTACTGGTTAGGATTAGGGCACAGGTTACGTTAAGGCTTCGGTTAAGGGTTAGTGTTAGGGGTAGGGTTAGTGTTTGGAAATGTGTACAGTTTAGGCTACAGGTTAGGGTACGACAACGCTTTATGGTTAGCGTATGTGTTAGGGCAGGGTTAGTGTTAGTATATGGGTTAGGACTCGGGCACAGTTTAGGATAAGGCTTCGGGAAAGTGTCAGGGTTAGGGTTAGATTAGGGTTATGGTTAGGGTACGGGACCGGTTTATGGTACAGTTTACGGGACACCAACATTTTAGTGTTTGTGTATGTGTTAGGGCACGGGATAGTGTTAGTGTACTGGTTAGGATTAGGGCACGGGTCAGGGTAAGGCTTCGGGTAAGGTTTAGTGTTAGGGTTAGGTTTAGGGTTAGGGAATGGGGACGATTTATGGTAGAGTTTAGGGTAGCACAACGGTTCAGTGTTAGCGTATGTGTTAGGGCACGGGTTAGTGTTCGTGTACTGCTTAGGATTAGGTCATGGGTTAAGTTAAGGCTTCGGGTAAGGTTTAGGTTTACATTTAGTGTTAGGGTTAGGGTTACAGGACGGGGATGGTTAGCATACGTGTTAGGCCACGGGTTAGTTTTAGTGTATGGATCAGGATTAGGTCACGTGTTAGGTTTAGGCTTCGGGTAAAGGTTAGATTTAGGGTTAGGGATTGGGAACAGGGACAGTTTAGGGTACAGGTTAGTGTAGGACACCTTTTTAGGATTAGTGTACGTGTAAGCGCACAGTTTAGTGTTAGTGTACGGGTTAGGATTAGGGCACGGGTTAGTGTAAGGCTTTGGGTAAGAATTAGGTTTAGGGTTAGAGTTAGGTATCTGGGATGTTTTAGGGTACAGTTTTGGGTATGTCAAAGGTTTAAGGTTAGTGTACCTGTTAGGGTACAGGTTCGTGTTAGTGTACGGTTTACTATTAGGGCATAGGTTCGTGTAAGGCTTCGTGTATGGGTTAGGGTTAGGGTTATGGTTAGGGTTAGGGTTAGGGAACTGGGACGGTTTAGGGTACAGGTTAGGGTTCGACAACAGTTTCGGGTTAGCGTACTTGACAGAGTATGGGCTAGTGTTAGTTTACGGTTTAGGATTAGGCAACGGATCAGGGTAAGGCTTCAGGTAAGTGTTAAGTTTAGGGTTAGGGTAAGGGTTTGTGTTACGGTTAGGGAATGGGGACAGTTTAGTGTACAGTTTATGGTACGACAACGTTTTAGGCTTAGCATACGTGTTATGGTACGGGTTAGTGTTAGTGTATGGGTTAGGATTATGGCACGGGTTTGGGTAAGGCTTTATTTAAGGATTAGGGTTAGGGTTTGGGTTAGGGAATGGGGATGGTTTAGGGTAAAGGTTAGGGTACGACAACTCTTTAGGGTTAGCGTACGTGTTATGGTACGGGTTAGGATTAGGGCATGGGTTAGGGTAAGGCTTCGGGTAAGTCTTAGGATTAGGGTTAGGGTTAGGGTTAGGAATTGGGGATGGTTTAGGATACAGGTTAGGGTGTGATTACGGTTCAGGTTTAGCATACATGCTAGGGTACGATAATTTTCGTGTATAACTCTGCAGGTCTGTGAATTGCAGTGCACCTCAGCTCCATTGTTCACCTCGATTTTTTGTGAGCTGACCACAAAACCTCAGGATTGCTTCAGGCCCTATTTTCTTTCCCAGGTGTCAGGCTGAGCATTTGGTTATTTCTTTCTCGTGTTGTGAAATTAGAGTGACTTGTGCCTGTCCAAAACCTTACAGCTAGTCTCTCATTGGTTCCCTGTTTTCCCATTCATCCTCCACACAAATGGCAAACTGTCCGAAACAGGAGGGTAAATGTACTGATTCTCCAAGTGGGGAGATTCTTAGTAACGTGGCTGGAATGGTGAACTCGAGCACCAGGAGATTAAAAATGAGGTGCATTTTAAACACGTTTCCTGATCACATGCTGTAGTGCCCTGTGTTTCCCATGTATCTTTTAACTGTAGGAAGATTGCCTTGAACCTGCCGATTTGGGACCCATGAAATGGACACCATGCAGTATTACTTTACAGGGTGTCCATTTCCTCATTTAACCTCACTAAATCTCTTAGCGTAAAGTGTTTCCAGCCTTATGACTCATCCTGCTGTGGGTCTAGAAATATTTTATCCATGTTGCATCACAACCTCTGAGCAAAAGTTGTAAGAATTTTTCTCTTTCTCACTGTCTTTTGAGAATTTATTATTATATTGGTTACAGCTGATTTTCAAAGCTCTGTTTCTTGCTGCTGTACATCCACTTGATTCACGTACAGAGAGACATCAATAAATTCTGTTTCAGATTCTTACCAGTTGTATATATTCTTTTGCAGTGACTTGAGTGTGCTGAGTGCAGTTCTTTTAGCTACCATATAGGTCTTGTTGATTATCAATTTGGTATTTGGAATGGTATCTTTGCTAATTTCAACCTCCTGGATAATGCCTCACCGCTCTGCACCTTTCGCGGTTAGCAGCCTTATGAGTGTTTTCTACATATTTGACTATGTTTTTGTTTTGTAATTTATTTCATGTGTAACCATTTTGGATTCCACCTGTAAGTGGTATCTTATGATATGTGTCTTTTTCTTTTTGAAGTATATCACTTAGAATGATCATACGTAACTCCTCTAGAGTTGTTGCAACTGGCCATATTTCATTGATTTCCAGGCTGAGTAATATTCCACTCTACATAAGTACCACATCTCCATCCATGTCTTCCCTCCATAGACATTTAATTTATATCCTAGTCGAGGGTCTTATAAAGAGAGAGGCAGTAAACATTGTGGTGCCTGTGTCCTCTCGATTTTTGTTTTTCCCAAGATATACGCCCATGAGTGCCACTGGCCTATGCTCTGGAGCTCATTTTTTAGATGTTTCAGTAAACACAATACACTTCTCCAGAGTGGCCGTTGGGAATATATATTTCCACTATAAACCTCACAGGGCTCCCTTTTCTCCTCGTCCAGTCCTGCATTTCTGGTGTTTACACTTTATGAGGATGGCTCTTCGGACTGATGTGAAGTGATATATTTTGTAGTATTGATTCCAGTGCCCACCTATTTTGTTGGCTAAAAAGGGTGTATGCTCTTTTCTTGAATGTTTTCAGAAAAAAACCCATACACCCTTTTGGCCAACTGCAGTGTTGGCAATGTTCAGCCCCTTTTCTTGTGCTTAATGGCAAGTCCTTTCTACCTCTTTAAATCCCTTTCCTACCTTTGTCTCTTTCTTACAAGTCCTTTTCTGTGACTTTCCTCAAGACATTTTTCAGTGATAGATATTTTCAACTCTGCACTTTTGTGAATTTTAGTGCCCCTGAGTTCCATTTTTCAACTTGTGTTTTCGTGAACTGACCACAAAGCAGTGGGATTTTCTCAAGTCCTATTCTGATTCCATGGGCAATTCTAGCTTTTGGACAATTCGTCTTCCTGATTGGAAATTAGACTGACATGTGCCTGTCTGCATACCTAGGACTTTTCTCTCATTGTTCCTCATCCTTCCGCTTCATCCTCTGGACAAATTGCAAACTGTACGCAACAGGATGTTGACAGTGCTGACATCTCCAAGTGGGGAGATTGTTAGTAAAGATGCTGGAGGGGGAAAACCAAGCACCAGGAGATGAGAAGATGAGATGCCTTTTCCAAACTCTTCCCGATCAGACGGTGTACCATCCTCTGGGTGTGACACGCATGTTTTAGCAGTAGGAAGGGTCCCGTTCATGTAAGGAGAACACCAGGGCTTTTTCCAAATCAGTGTCTGTCCGAAACCCAAACTGGAGAATTTTTTAAGCTATGGCTACACATATGTTCATTAAGGGCCTTAGGAAGTAGGCAGAGTCCGAAATTTAGATGATTGAAATCTTCAGGGTCAGAAGCACTCACCATCGTCTTCCCTTAGGTTACATTTTAACAGTCAATGATAGATGATGTCAATAAAAATATCTCTTCTTTTTCAGATTATTTCCCCTTATAGGTTATTGCAAAATATTGAGAGTAGTTCCCTGTGCTATACGGTAGTTCCTTGTTGATGATCTATTTTATACATAGCAGTGTGTATGTGCTAATCCCAAACTGTTAATTTATCGCTCCTCCCACCTTTGCCCTTTGGTAGTAATAAATTATAAGATTTTATACTTCTCAGAAATGGGGGAGCTGGAAGAGAGGGATCATTTTCAATGGAAAAGTATTTTAAAAAGATTGAAGCTTTAACCAAGATTATTAGATGTACATCCTTGGAAAGAAATCACTTCATTTCTCTAATATTGACCTGACAAATAAGACAAACCTTTTCACTGAACTTGCTTATAATTAAGTGATGGAAATATCAAATGGAAGTGTTAGAAACATCTTACATTATCCGAGCCTTATACACTCTTCTATGTTAATTACAGTTTGGGTGATACATCTGTTCATTGAAGTTACAATGTTCTCAATTTCTGTTACTGATCCTTTCAGAGTGGACACCAACAAGTGTCCCCCTGCCCAGTGGCATTGGAGCCAACAGATCGAGACTGAGTTTGGTTCAGAAGCAATGGAAATTTTATATTTTGAACAGAGAATGGAGAGGTGAAAACATGCCCTACACTGCGGGCTGTGAGCTAGGCTGCTGTGTAGAAATCCTGTCAGAGTCAGTGGGAGGGAGGGAGCTGAGCTATCAAGGGCCAGGTTGGCTGCAGCTCAGGCTCTATATCGCGGAGTCTGCACTGGGCCCCACGAGCTCAGTTGTCGACCAGCCATTCTGCACTAGGAAATCTGCTCTGAAGTGCAGGGTGTGGGACCTCTGTATGCGGGAACCTAAGAGCATGTGCAATTAGACAAAGCACAAAGGATCAAAAAGGTTAGACTTTATTTTATTGCCCAGATTCTATATTTATCTCCCAGGGATTTTAATGGGCTTTGCTGGTGACAAACTCCTCCTCTGCCTTTTGTCCCGTTCCTCATTCTTGGAGTGCTGAGGGTAGAAACCCCTCTTCGGTAACTACCGTGTGCTGAGTTCAGAGCCCTCAAACCGGGGGGCGATGGTCAGAACTTCTCCCCAGCAGCCTCCATGTGAGGTTGATTGTCCCCAGGCCTCGTGCCTACCTGCTCGTCTGCCTGAGCACCAGCATTGGGAGTGTTATCGATTGTAATGACCTTTAAGTATTCAGGAAAGAGTTGTGCAGAGACGCTGTGGGGGCCGGTTTTACCTCACTCCACATTTCTTCAGCCACCTTAGGCTGCCCATTTCTGCCAGCCTAGGTGCTCTGACCAATAGTCTGCGTTTTCTTCAATTAGGCCCCTGAATCAATATAAAAACAGCACCAGGTGTCACAGCCCTGCCCGCTCAACTCCCACACAGTCCAGGGTCAGTGGTGATCAAGGACCATGATGGTCACTGAGTCAACAGCCTTTTGAAGTAGCCAGGAGTCCAGCCAGTCTTACTGACCACCATCAATTCGGTGTCTGTAGGCTTTTCTATGGTGACAGCATGACATACCGTTCCCCTGCCAAGCTTATTAGCTCCCCTCTGGGTACAGTAAGTCCTGCAAGCAATAGTCTACTCTTTTGGGACACACTCTTGTTCTTTTCTGAGAGAAACTCCAGGTCAAGTGATGGTCACACGAGTCATCATGGTGCCCCGTTATCCCCGGTTGTCTCTCTGGAGGTGGGAGTTGGAGGGCCTCCTCACTCGAGGTCAGTGTGTCCATCGAGCGAACCCTGCAACTTCAGGGCATGGTTGGTGGTTAGGATCACCACGTGGGGTCCTTTTCCCTTAGGAGGGAGGTGGCCTTTCGGTCTGCTGATTTCCAGGTGTTTAGATACCGCCCGTATCTTGGCCAGATGTGGTGGTGGGCCAAGCCCCTTGGTGTCGGTACTTTATCCTACCTGGATGGCATACATGCATTGTTCCATTTCAAGTGGTCAAAGTATTTGCACTAATACTCCAATGGCGATTCACCTTTCACCAGGTATGTAAAGGTCAAAGGGTTTAGCTAAATGAGGGAATTCCAGGGCAAGGATCTGAATTGACTGCTCTTTCTATTCTTGAAAGGCCACCTCTGGATTCTATTCAAAAGGATCATCATCTTTTCCTTTCAGTGTTTCATGTAGAGGCCCCACTATTAGACTGTAGTTAGCGATCCAGATGCAGCAAACCCTGGTCTCCCCAGGAACCCCTAAGCTGTCTTCTAGTTTTAGAAATGGGTAAGGCTGCAAATGGTTTCTTGCCTTTCCTGGGATGGGCTTCTCTGACCTTCTGTGAGAATGAAGCCCAGGCAGGTCACCTTAGTCTGTGATATTTGAGCTTTTTCTTGGACAACTTCCATCCTTTATTGGCTTGGTAGTTCAGAGGCCTCCTTAGTAGGGCTGCCAATCAGAATGTTGTCTTCATATTGAAGGAGGGTTTCCTTTACCAGAGGTAGAACTTTTAGGTGTTTAGCTAAGCTTTCCCCAAAGATGGTGTGGGAATTTTTGAACCCATGGGGCAGCACGGCCCGGAAGAATTGTTTTTGTTGTATGTTGAGTCCTGACACTCACAAGCCAAAATTTCTTGTGACTCTGGGAATAATGAAATACAAAAGAAGGCATCATTGAAGACTAATACAGAATACCATGTCCTGGTGGTTGGTAGAATGACCAGCAGAGTGTAGGAATTAGGAACTAATGGAGGTATATCCTCGGTGGCTTCACTGACTGTCCTGACATCCTTCCCCAGGTCCCCAGCAGCCCATGGGTCTCTCTGGTCATGCCAATCCCAGGATATGGAGCTCACCTGGACAGGGACCCCACCCCCACCGCAGCCCACAGGGCTCTCCTTGTCAGGCCCCTCCCAGGATATGGGGTTCCCTGGGCAGGTTCCCTGCAGCCCATTGGGTTCTCGTGGTCAGGCCCCTCCCAGGATACAGAGCTACACTTGCAGGTACAGTGGCAGGGCTGGGCACACAGGAACCATGCACATAGCCCTCATTGCTGAGCACCCCCAGCTCACATGTCGCTCAGAGCTGACACAGAGCACCTCAGAGCAGGACTTGAACTATCAAACAGTAGCTCTGACAGGTCTGTGACACTGGGCATCACTCTGGGCGGCCTCCCTCCGCCTGGTCTTCCTGAGACTTCCACTGCACCTGGGGCACCAGGCCTCTGTCTCCACCCACCACCCACCCGTCCTCTCCCTGACTCCTGGCTTCCTCTCATTAGGAGAGGGTTTTCTTGAAGTTCTCTCCCACTCATGGGCCAGATAAAATGATTACAAAACAAGCTAGAGCTGCAGCCCCTTTTGTATCCTGACTCTCAGGAGCCCACCCCTGTTCCTTAGACTTGGCCAGTTCAGCAAGTTCCGTTTTCTGCAACTGTGAGTCCGTGAGTGTTGATGATTGGCTGACCTGGGGCGCTTGACTGTGTCCACCAGCCCTCCCCAGGTGTGCCTAGGTTGAGAACAATATAAACACCCTATCAGCAAGAGCCAGTGCAGCTGTGCCTGACGCCATATTCTCTGCCCTTTCAGCAGCCTTGGGGCTGAGCTGGTGGGAGGGAGTGAGAGGCCACGGCTTTGTGGGTGGCCCAGTGTGAGTGGGGCTCTGCTGGACTTTCTGCAGCAGTTGCCAGACTGCCACCTGCTAAAGAAGAGGATGTGTCACCCATACCTGCTGCTGGAATTTCTCCCTGGGCAGAGGTGAGGAAGGAAAAAAGCAGTGGGGGCCGGGACAGGAGGGGTATCTCAGGCAGGGAAATGGAAAGATTCCAGAAGAGTGCCCAGGGCCAGGACCAACCTGGCTGGCCTGCAGGCACCAAGTCGGACGGCATGCTGTCGCTGGTGTGGCTCCACGGCCCTTCCTCTAGGCTTTCAAGTCCTTGTACATATTCATGTGTTTTACCTGGGAAGTGTGGGAACAGTTCAGCAGCAGCTGGCCTGGGGCTCAGCTCACGTTTACTCACAGATGCCTCGGCCCGGCCCCCCAGCTTTGCAATGAGGACGCTTGTTGCCTGGGGGCTGCTGGCTGAATGGGAGATGATTCCCCACCACTGACCAACTTCAGAAGTGTTTACAACTGGAGCAAGTGCCCGGATACGGTTTTGCTCTGTGAAACTGGTGGGATCTGTTTTTTTTAATTTTTTTTATTTGTTTCGTTTTTGGTTCAAGGTAGATTTAATTCCTCTTTTTGTATTTACAGATATAAGCATGAAAATAATTTATTCACATAAATACATGTATGTGAATGGAAGAAGTTTTTTTTGTGTTACATTTTATAATTTTATTTTTTTAAGTTTGAATTTTATTTAAATAGTTTCTACAGCAGGTTCTTATTAGTTATCTATTTTATACATATAAATGTATACATGCCAATCCCAATCTCTCAACTCCTCCCACCCCCACCCCTCACAACTTCCACCCTTGCTGTCCATAGGTTTGTTCTCTACATCTGTTGCTCTATTTCTGGCTTGCAAAAGGGTTCATCTGTACAATTTTTCTAGGTTCCACATATATGCGTTAATATAAAATATTTGTTTTTCTCTTTCTGACTTACTTCACTCTGTATGACAGTCTCCAGATACATCAACGTCTCTACAAGTGACCCAAATTCATTTCTATTTATGGCTGAGTAATATTCCGTTTTATATATGTAGCACATCTTTATGCATTCATCTGTCTGTGGGCATTTAGGTTGCTTCCATTACCTGGCGATTGTAAATAGTGATGCAATGAACATTGCAGTGAATGTCTCTTTTTGATATATGCTTTTTACCTGGGCATATGTCCAGTAGTGGGAATGCTGGATCATATGGTAATTCTACTGTTAGTTTTTTAGAAAACTAAATACAATTCTATATAGTGACTGTATCAATTTACATTCACAACAATAGTGGAAGAGTGTTCCTTTCCTCCACACCTTTTCCAGCATTTGTTGTTTGTAGATATTCTGATGATGCACAGTCTAACTGGTGTGAGGTGATACCTAATTGTTGAGTTTACTTCGTTGAGCAAGAAGTAGATCTTATCTATTACATATTTAGCTTATGGAACGGTATCTGTGCTAATTTCAATCTCTGGTTTTATGCAGGACCACAACTCAACTTTCCCCTTAAGCAAACATAAGTTTGTTTTCTAAATGTGAGACTCTGTTATGTTTTGAAATTCAGTTCATGTGTAGCCAAGTTAACACTCCCTCTATTAGTGATAACTTATGATGTTTCATTTTCTGTGTGACTTATTTCACTTAGAATCGTCATACCTAAATCCATTCATTATGCTGCTATGGGCCTGATGACATTGATTTCATTGCTGAGTGACATTCTATAGTACGTAAGGACCACAACATCTTTATCCACTTTTCTCTTTCTGGGATATTTAAATTGTACTGAAGATGAGGTTCTTGTAAACAGAGCACCCTGAAACATTGGGGTGGCTGTGTCTTTTTTATTTTAATTATCCTAAGCTATAGGGCCATAAGTGGAAGTGCACTAGGCTATGTACCTTTGTTTTTTGGATGTTTCAGGAAGCACCATACATTTCTCCAGAGTGGCTGTGGGCAATTTACATCCCGCCCATCCGCATAACAACGCTCCATGTTCTCCATGGCCAGTCCTGCCCTTCTGGATTTTACACTATTTTCAGAAGGCCCTTTTGACCAGGGGGGAAGTGAGACTTCATTGTAGTGCAGAATTCCGTTGAAAGCTTGCTTGGTTGGCCAAAAAGGGCGTATGCGTTTTTTCCTGAATATATTCAGGAAAAAACGCATACGCCCTATTTGGCCACGGGCATCCCGGTCGAGGTTCTGTCTATTTTCATAGGCTTTAAATGCAATTCCAAACTACCACCTGAACTCGGTTTCCTGCAATTCTGCCTCACTTTCAAGTACTCCTCGCAGCCTTACTTCAATATATTTTTGGATGAAAGCTGTCAATTATAACTCTGCGGGTGTGTGAATTACAGTGCCCCTGAGCTCCTTTTCTCCACTCGCTTTCTTGGGAGCTGGCCACAATACCGCAGAATTGCTTCAGACCCTAACACAGCATGCTGAGGGTTTGGGATAACACAGCATGCTGAGGGTTTGGTTAATTCTACCTGCTGCTGGGAAATTAGAGTTAAATGTGCCCGTCCAAACACCTACAGCTAGTCTCTCATTGGTTCTGCCCATTCCTTTCCATCTTCCGAAGAAATTGCAAACTGTGCCAAACAGGAGGTTTAAGGCACTGACCTCCAAGTGTGGAGAGTGTCATGAAAGCTTCTGGAATGGCCAATGTGAGTACTAGGTCACGTAAACTGAGATGCCTTTAACAAACGCTGCCTGATCACACGGGTGGGCCATACTCTGGGTATCCCATGCATGTATTAGCTGAAGGAAGAATCACTTAAACCTGGAGAGTTGGGACCCATGGAATGGGTACCAGGCAGTATGACTTCAAAGGGTCTGCATTTGCTCTCCGAACCTCACCGATCCAATCAGCCCCATGTGTCGAGCGTTATGTCTCACAGAGCTCTGTGTGTAGATGTGGTAAATCCAGGTTTCATCACAAGCCCTGAATGAATTGTGTAAGAATGTCTCTCTATTTCAGTGTCCTTGTTTTTTGTGTTTGAAATTCATTTTTATAAAGGGATTTAGCTGAATTTCACTGCTGTTTTTATACTGCTCTACACACACTTGATTCTGTTATGCAGACATATAAATACATAGGTTTCAAGATCCCTACCAGTCAGGTATATCCCTATGTGTTGAATATGGGCTGTTGAGTCCATTTCGTGGAGCAAGGAGTTGGTCTTGTCTATTACATATTTGGCTTATGGAGCGTTATCTGTGCTAATTTCAATCTCTGCTTTTATGCAGAACCCCCTCTCACCTTTCCCCTTAAGCAAGCATAAGTTTCTTTTCTAAATGAGAGACTCTCTTCTGTTTCGTAATTCAGTTCATGTACAGCCACGTTTCCATTCCCTGTATTATTGATATCTTATGATGTTTCTTTTTCTGTGTGATTTATATCACTTAGAATCATCGTACCTAAACCACTCATTATGCAGCTATGGGCCTGATGACGTTGATGTCATTGCTGAGTGATTCTCCATTGCACGTACGTACCACAACTTCATGATCCATTGTTCGCTCTCTGGGATGTTTACCTTGTACCGTGGATGAGGTTCTTATACACAGAGCAGCCCTAAACTTTGTGGTGGCTCTGTGTTTTTGATTTCAGTTTTCCTAAGCCTAGTGCCCTAGGCTATGTACCATTGTTTTTTCCATGCTTCAGGAAACACCATACATTTCCCCAGAGTGGCTGTTGGCAATTTACATCCCGCCCATCAGCATAACAATGCTCTCTGTTCTTTGTGGCCTGTCCTGCCTTTCTGGATTTTACACTTTTTAAGGATGTCCCTTTTGACCCGGGGGAAGTGAGACTTCATTGTACCACAGATTTCCCTTGCAAGCTTGCTTGGTTGGCCAAAAAGGGCGTATGCGTCTTTTCCTGAATATATTCAGGAAAAGACGCATACGCCCTTTTTGGCCAACCAAGCAAGCTTGCAAGGGAAATCTGTGCTACAATGAAGTCTCACTTCCCCCAGGTCAAAAGGGACATCTGAAAACAGTGTATAATCCAGAAAGGCAGGACAGGCCATGGAGAACAGGGAGCATTGTTATGCTGATGGGCGGGATGTAAATTGCCAACAGCCACTCTGGGGAAATGTATGGTGTTTCCTGAAACATCTAAATAACAAAGGTAAATAGCCTAGGTCACTAAGCCTAGGAAAATTGAAATCAAAAAGAAAGAGCCACAGCAATACTTAGAGTTAAATGTGCCGGTCCGAACACCTACAGCTAGTCTCTGGTTGGTACTCCCGATTCCTGTCCATCTTCCCTGCAGAATACAAACTGTGCCAAACAGGAGGTTAAAGGCACTGATTCCTCAAGTGTGCAGGGTGTCAGGAACGGGTGTGGAATGGCCAACGTGAGTACCAGGGCACGTAAACTGAGATGCTTTTTACGAACGCTGCCCGATCACACAGGTGGATCATACTCAGGCTTCCCCATGCATGTTTTAGCTGAAGGAAGAATACATTAAACCTGGACAGTTGGGACCCATGGAAAGGGTACCAGGCAGTGTGACTTTAAAGGGTCTGCATTTGCTCTCCAAACCTCACTGATCCTATCAGCCCCAAGTGTCCAGCCTTATGTCTCACACAGCTGTGGGTGTAGAAGTGGTAAATCCAGGTTTCATCACAAGCCCTGAATGAATTCTCTAAGAATGTCTCTCTATTTCACTGTCCTTGTGTTTTGTTTTTGAAATTTATTTTTATAATGGGATTTAGCTGAATTTCACTGCTGCTTTCGTGCAGCTCGACACACACCTGATTCACTTACGGAGACATATAAATACATAGGTTTCAAGATTCCTACCAGTCAGGTATATCCCTATGTGTTGAATATGGGGTGTGGAGTCCATTTCGTGGAGCAAGGAGTAGGTCTTGTCTATTACATATTTGGCTTATGGAGCGTTATCTGTGCTAATTTCAATCTCTGCTTTTATGCAGCACCCCCTCTCACCTTTCCCCTTACGCAAGCATACGTTTCTTTTCTAAATGAGAGACTCTCTTCTGTTTTGTAATTCAGTTCATGTGTAGCCACGTTTCCATTCCCTGTATTAGTGATATCTTATGATGTTTCTTTTTCTGTGTGAGTTATGTCACTTAGAATCATCGTACCTAAACCACTCATTATGCAGCTATGGGCCTGATGACTTTGATTTCATTGCTGAGTGATTCTCCATTGCACGTACGTACCACAACTTCATGATTCATTGTTCCTTCTCTGGGATGTTTACTTTGTACCGTGGACGAGGTTCTTGTACACAGAGCAGATCCAAACTTTAGGGTAGTCATGCCTTTGTGATTTATTGGGTTAGGGCAAGGCTTCAGTTAAGGGTTACGGTTAGAGTTTGGTTTAGGGTTAGGGTTATTGAAACTGGACCATTTAGGTACAGAAAAGTGTAGGCAATGCTTTACATTTAGCGTACGTGTTAGGGCATGGCTTAGTGTTAGTGTACGGGTCGCTTTAAGGGACGGGTTGCTGTAAGGCTTTCTGTAAACATTAGGTTTAGTGTTAGTTGTAGGGAACGGGGACGTATAGGGTACAGTTTAGTGTACGACAACAGTTTAGTGTTGGCGTATGTGTTAGGGTACGGGTTAGTGTTAGTGTACATGTTAGCATTAGGGGACATGTTGGGTAAGGTTTCGGTAAGGGATAGTGATAAAGTTAGGGAACGGGAACATTTTAGGGTACAGGTCAGTGTACGACAATGGTTTAGTGTTAGCATATATGTTAGGATAAGGGTTAGTGTTAGAGTATGGTTTAGGATCAGGAGACTGGTTTGGGTAAGGCTTCGGGTAAGTATTATGGTTAGGTAGGTTGTGGGAACGGGGACGGTTTAGGGTAAAGCTTAGTCTACGACGAATGCTTAGGGTTAGCATATGTGTTACAATAGGGGTTAGAGTTAGAGTACCGGTTAAGTTTAGACCACGGTTGAAGGTAAGGCTTCTGGTAACGTTTAGGGTTAGGGTTAAGGAACGGGGATGGTTTAGGGTACAAGTTAGGAAACGATAATGGTTTAGTGTTAGCGTACGTGTTAGGGTATGGGTTACTGTTAGTGTAAGGGTTAGGATAAGGGCATGGGTAGGGTAAGGCTTCGGGTAAGTCTTAAGGTTAGTGTTAGGGAATGGGGACGGTTTAGGGTACAAGTTAGGGTATGACAACAGTTTAGGGTTAGCGTACATGTTAGGGACGGGTTAGTGTTAGTGTACAGGTTAGGATTAGGGCATGGGATAGGGTATGGCTTCGGGCAAGTGTTATGGTTAGGAGTAGATTTAGGGTTAGGTTTAGGGATAGGGAACGGGACAGTGTAGGTTACACATTATGGTACGACTAAGGTTTAATGTTAGCGTACATGTTAGGGCACGGTTTCGTGTTAGTGTACGGGTTAGGATTAAGGCACGGGTTAGGGTAAGGCTTCGTGTAAGAGTTAGAGTTACTGTTAGGGTTAAGGTTAGGTTTAGGGAACGGGGACGGTTTAGGATACAGGTTAGTGTACGACAACGGTTTAAGGTTAGAGTACGTGTTAGGGCATGATTTAGTGTTAGTTTATGGGTTAGGATTAGGGCATGGGTTAAGGTAAGGATTCAGGTAAGATTTAGGGTTAGAGTTAGGGAACAGATGGTTCAGAGTACAGATTAGGGTACAACATATGTTTAGAGTTAGCATACGTGTTAGGGCATGGTTTAGTGTTAGTGTACGGGTTAGCATTAGGACATGGTTTAGGGTAAGGCTTTGGGAACGGGTTAGGTTTAGGGTTAGGGTTAGGCTTAGGGATAGGGAATGGGGATGGTTTAGGGTACAGGATAGGGTGCCACAATTGTTTAGCATTATCGTATGTGTTAGGGCCCGGCTTAGTGTTATTGTATGGTTAAGGATTAGGGTATGATTTAGGGTAAGGCTTCGGGTAAGGGTTATAGTTAGGATTAGGGTTAGGTAACGGGGATGGTTTAGGGTACAGTTTAGGGTACGATAACGGTTTAGGATTAGCGTACGTATTAGGGAACGTGTTAGTGTTAGTGTACGGTTTAGGATTAGGGCATGAGTTAGTGTAAGGCTACGGGTACAGTTTACAGTTAGTGTTAGGGTCAGGGGACAGGGACAGTTTAGGGTACAGTTTAGCATACGACAGCAGTGTAGGGTTAGCGTACGTGTTGAGGCATGGGTTAGTGTTAGCGTACTGCTTAGGATTAGGGCACGGTTTAAGGTAAGGCTTCGGGTAAGTGTTAGGGTTAGCATTATGGTTAGGGTTAAGGTTAGGGAACGCGGACAGTTTAGGGTTCAGTTTAGGGTATGACAACAGTTTAGGGTTAGTGTATGTGTTAGGGCACAATTTAGTGTTAGTGTACGTGTTAGGTTTAGGGCGCTGGTTATGGGAAGTCTTCGGGTAGGGTAAGGGTTAGGGATAGGGTTACGGTTAGGGAACACAGAGAGTCTAGGGTATAGGTTAGGGCACGACTATGGTTTAGGATTAGAGTACGTGTTAGGGCTCTGGATTGTGTTAGTGTACGTGTTAAGTTTAGGGCTCGCGTTAGGGTAAGGCTTCGTGTAAGTGTTACGGGTACGGTTAGGGAACGGGCCCGGTTTAGGGTACAGGTTAGGGTACCACAATGGTTTAGGGTTAGCGTCCCTGTTAGGGCACAGCTTAGTGTTAGTGTTCAGATTAGGATTAAGGCATGTGATGGGTTAAGGCTTCGGGTAAGGGTTAGCGTTAGTGTTGGAGTTTGGATTAGGGAACTGGGATGGTTTAGGGTACACGTTAGGTTATGACAACGGTTTAGGATTAGCGTACGTATTAGAGCACGAGTTAGTGTTAGTGCACGGGTTAGGATTAGGGCACGGTTTAGGGTAAGGCTTCGGGTAAGGTTTAGGGTTCGGGTTAATGTTAGGGTTAGAAACGGGGACGGTTTAGGGCATAGGTAATGGTACGACAATGGTTTAGGGTTAGTGTACATGTTAGGTCATGGGTTAGTGTTAGTGTACAGGTTAGGATTACGGCACGGGTTAGTGTAAGGCTTTGGGTTAGGTTTCGGGTTATGCTTAGGCAACGAGAATGATTTAGTGTACAGGTTAGGGTATGACAAAGGTTTAGGTTTAGCATACGTGTTAGGGATGGGTTAGTGTTAGTGTACGAGTTAGGATTAGGGCAATGGGTAGGGTAAGGCTTCGGGTAGTGTTAAGTTTAAGGTTAGGGTTAGGGTGAGGGATAGGGAATGGGAATGGTTTAAGGTACAGGTTAGGGAACAGCAACAGTTTAGGGTTAGCGTACGTGTTAGGGCATGGTTTAGTGTTGGTGTACAGGTTAGGATTCGGGCCCAGGTTAGGGTAAGGCTTCGGGTAAGTGTTGGGGTTAGGGTCAGGTTTAGGTAACGGGGACGGTTTAGGGTACAGGTTAGGGTACGACAACGGTTTAGGGTTTGCATACGTGTTAGGGCATGGGTTTGTGTTAGTGTATGGGTTAAGATTAGGACATGGGTTATGGTAAGGCTTCGTGTGAGGGTTAGGGTTAGGGTTAGGCTTAGGTTTAGAGTTAGGGAACGGTGACTCTTTAGGGTACAGGTTAGGGTACGACAACGGTTTAGGTTTTGCGTACGTGTTAGGGCTCGGGTTAGTGTGAGCGTACGGGTTAGGATTAGGGCACGGTTTAGGGTTAGGTTAAAGGTAAGTGTTAGGGTTAGGGTTAGGGTTAGCTAATGCGGATGATTTAGGGTACAGGTTAGGGTTCGACAACGGTTTTGGTTTTGCGTACGTGTTAGGGGACGGGTTAGTGTTAGCCTACGGGTTAGGATTAGGGCACGGGTTAGGGTAAGGCTTCGGGTAAGTGTTAGGTTTAGGGTTAGGGTTAGGTTTATATTTAGGGAACAGTGACGGTTTAGGGTTCAGATTAGGGTGTGACAACGGTTAGGTTTAACGTACGTGTTAGGGCATATGTTAGTGTTAGCCTTCGTGTTAGGAATAGTTCATGGGTTAGGGTAAGGCTTTGGGTAAGTTTTAGGGTTAGGGTTAGGATACAGGGACAGTTTAGGTTCCAGGTTCGGGTATGACAATGCTGTAGTTTCAGCTTACCTATTAGTGCACAGGTTAGTTTTAGCGTACGGGTTAGGATTAGGGCACGATTTAGGGTAAGCCTAACGGTAAGGGTTAAGGTTACGATTAGGGTTAGGGTTAGGGAAAGGGTACAGTTTAGTGTACAGTTTAGGGTATGACAACAGTTTAGGGTTAGCGAACCTGTTAGGGCACAGGTTAGTGTGAGCGTACTGGTTAGGATTAGGGCACGGGTTAGGTTAAGGCTTCGAGTAAGGGTTAAGGTTATGGTTAGGGTTAGGGTTAAGGTTAGGGAAAGGGGACGGTTTAGGGTACAGGTTAGGGTATTACAATGGTTTAGGTTTAGAGAACGTGTTAGGGCTCGTGTTAGTGTTAGCGAACGGGTTAGGATTAGGGCACGGTTTAGGGTAAGGCTAACAGTAAGGGTTAGTGTTATGATTAGGGTTAGGGTTAGGGAATGGAGACGTTTTAGGGTACAGGTAAGGGTACGACAATAGTTTAGGATTAGCGTACGTGTTAGGGGACGTGTTAGTGATAGCGTACGGGTTAGGATTAGGGCACACTTTAGGGTAGGGCTAAGGGTAAGGTTTAGGGTTAGCATTAGTGTTAGGGTTAGGGAACGTGGATTGTTTAGGGTACAGGTTAGTGTACGCCAATGGTTTAGGGTTAGCGTACGTGTTAGGGCACGTGTCAGTGTGAGCGTACTGGTTAGGATTAGGGCACGGTTTAGGGTAAGGCTAAGGGTAAGCATAATGTTTAGGGTTAGGGTTAGGGAATGGGGACCTTTTAGGGTACAGGTTAGTGTACGACGATGGTTTAGTGTTACCGTATGTGTTAGGGCACCGGTTAGTGTTAATGTACAGGTTAGGATTAGGGAATGGGTTACGGTAAGACTTCAGGTAAGGGTTAAGTTTAGGGTTAGGGTTAGGGTTAGGGAAAGGGAATGGTTTAGGGTACAGGTTAGGGTTCAACAATGGTTTAGGTTTGGCGTACGTGTTAGGGCTTGGGTTAGTTTTAGAGGACGGGTTAGAAATAGCAAATGGGATAGAGTAAGGCTTCGGGTAAGGGTTAGGGTTAGGGTTAGGGAACGGGAACGGTTTAGGGTATAGGTTAGCGTACGACAGCAGTTTAGCATTAGCGTATGTGTTAGGGCACAGGTTAGTGTTAGCATATGGGTTAGGATTAGGGCACGGTTTAGGGTAAGTGGTAGTGTAAGGGTCAGGGTTAGGGTTAGGTAACGGGGACGGTTTAGGATAAAGGTGAGGGTACGACAATTGTTTTGGTTTAGCGTACGTGTTAGGGCACGGGTTAGTGTTAGTGTACGGGTTAGGATTAGGAAACGGTTTAGGGTAAGGCTTCTTGTAAGCTTTAGTGTTAGGGTTAGGGAATGGGGACGGTTTAAGGTACGACAGCGTTTTAGGGTTAGCGTACGTGTTAGGGCATGGCTTAGTGTTAGTGTACGGGTTAGGTTTAGGCCACGCGTACGGGTTAGGATTAGGGCAAGATTTAGGGTCGGGCGAAGGTTAAGGGTAGTGTTAGGGTTAGGGTTAGGGTTAGGGAGCGGGTATGGTTTAGCGTACAGGTTAGGGTACGACAACGGTTGAGGGTTAGCATACGTGTTAGGGCACGGGTCAGTGTAAGGCTTTGGATAAGGGTTACGGTTAGGGTTAAGGTTAGGTAACGGGGAAGGTTTAGGGTAAAGGTTAGGGTACGACAACGGTTTAGTGTTAGCGCACGTGTTAGAGCACGGTTTGGTGTTAGTATACGGGTTAGGATTAGGGCACAGGTTAGTGTAAGGCTTCGGGTAAGGGTTAGATTTAGGGTTAGGTTTAGGGACCTCGGACTGTTTAGGGTACAGGTAGGGTACCACAACGATTTAGGGTTAGCGTACATGTTAGGGCGCTAGTTAGTGTTAGTGTATGGGTTAGGAGTAGGACACGGGTTAGGGTAAAGTTTCGGGTAAGGTTTAGGTTTAAGGTAAGGGTTAGAGTTAGGGTTAGCGTGAGGGAACAGGGACGGTTTAGAATACAGGTTAGGGTACCACAACGGTTTAGGATTAGCATAGATTTTAGGGCACGGCTTAGTGTTAGTGTATGGTTTAGGATTAGGGCATGGGTTAGGGTAAGGCTTTGGGTAAGGGTTAGGTTTAGGGTTAGGGTTAAGGATAGGGAACGGGGACGGTTTAGGGTACAGGTTAGGTTAAAACAACTGTTTATGGTTAGCGTACGTTTTATGGCATGGGTTAGTGTTACTGTATGGTTTAGGATTAGGGCACAGGTTAAGGTAAGGCTTCGGGTAAGGGTTCGGGTTCGGGTTAGGGTTAGGGAACGGGGACGGTTTAGGGTACAGGTTAGGGCACGACAATGGGTTAGGGTTAGTGAACGTGTTAGGGCACGAGTTACTGTTAGCGTACGGGTTAGGATTAAGGCACAGTTGAAGGTACGGCTTCGGGTAAGGGTTCGGGTTCGGGTTAGGGTTAGGGAACGGGGACGGTTTAGGGTACAGGTTAGGGCACGACAATGGGTTAGGGTTAGTGAACGTGTTAGGGCACGAGTTACTGTTAGCGTACGGGTTAGGATTAAGGCACAGTTGAAGGTACGGCTTCGGGTAAGGGTTCGGGTTCGGGTTAGGGTTAGGGAACGGGGACGGTTTAGGGTACAGGTTAGGGCACGACAATGGGTTAGGGTTAGTGAACGTGTTAGGGCACGAGTTACTGTTAGCGTACGGGTTAGGATTAAGGCACAGTTGAAGGTACGGCTTCGGGTAAGGGTTCGGGTTCGGGTTAGGGTTAGGGAACGGGGACGGTTTAGGGTACAGGTTAGGGCACGACAATGGGTTAGGGTTAGTGAACGTGTTAGGGCACGAGTTACTGTTAGCGTACGGGTTAGGATTAAGGCACAGTTGAAGGTACGGCTTCGGGTAAGGGTTCGGGTTCGGGTTAGGGTTAGGGAACGGGGACGGTTTAGGGTACAGGTTAGGGCACGACAATGGGTTAGGGTTAGTGAACGTGTTAGGGCACGAGTTACTGTTAGCGTACGGGTTAGGATTAAGGCACAGTTGAAGGTACGGCTTCGGGTAAGGGTTCGGGTTCGGGTTAGGGTTAGGGAACGGGGACGGTTTAGGGTACAGGTTAGGGCACGACAATGGGTTAGGGTTAGTGAACGTGTTAGGGCACGAGTTACTGTTAGCGTACGGGTTAGGATTAAGGCACAGTTGAAGGTACGGCTTCGGGTAAGGGTTCGGGTTCGGGTTAGGGTTAGGGAACGGGGACGGTTTAGGGTACAGGTTAGGGCACGACAATGGGTTAGGGTTAGTGAACGTGTTAGGGCACGAGTTACTGTTAGCGTACGGGTTAGGATTAAGGCACAGTTGAAGGTACGGCTTCGGGTAAGGGTTCGGGTTCGGGTTAGGGTTAGGGAACGGGGACGGTTTAGGGTACAGGTTAGGGCACGACAATGGGTTAGGGTTAGTGAACGTGTTAGGGCACGAGTTACTGTTAGCGTACGGGTTAGGATTAAGGCACAGTTGAAGGTACGGCTTCGGGTAAGGGTTAGGGTTAGGGAACGGGGACGGTTTAGGGTACAGGTTAGGGTACGACAATGGTTTAGGGTCAGCGTACGTGTTAGGGCACATGTTAGTTTTAACATATGTGTTAGGATTAAGGCACAGTTTAAGGTAAGGCTTCGGGTAAGGGTTAGGGTTACGGTTAGGTTTAGGGTTAGGGTTTGAGAACAGGGAGGTTTTAGGGTACGGATTAGTGTACGACAAAGGTTTAGGGCTAGCGTACATGTTAGGGCATGGGTTAGTGTTAGCTTACGGGTTAGGATTAGGGCATTGGTTAGGATAAGGCTTCGGGTAAGTGTTAGTGTTAGGGTTAGGGTTAGGGTTAGGGTTAGGTAACGGGAACGGTTTAGGGTACAGTTTAGGGAACGACAATGCTTAGGGTTAGCATACGTGTTAGGATATGTGTTAGTGTTAGTGTACGGGTTAGGATTAGGGCACGGGGTAGGGTACGGCTTTGGGTTAGGGTTAGGGATAGGGAATTGGGATGGTTTAAGGTAAAGGTTAGGGTATGATAACGGTTTAGGGCTAGGATTCGTTTTAGGGCAAGGGTTAGCGTAAGAGATAGGGTTAATGCACGTGTTAGGGTAAGGTTTAATGTTAGCGTTAGTGTTAGGGTTAGGTTTAGGGAACGGGGAAGGTTTAGGGTAGAGGTTTGTATATGACAATGGTACAGGGTTAGCCTACGTGTTAGGGCACGGGTTAGTGTTAGCGTACGGTTTAAGATTAGGGCACGGGTTAGTGTAAGGCTTTGGGTAAGGGTTACTGTTAGCGTTAGGGTTAGGGTTAGAGTTAGGGAACGGGTATGGTTTAGGCTACAGGTTATGGTACGACAACGGTTTAGAGTTAGTGAACGTGTTAGGGCATGGGTTAGTGTTAGCGTACACGTTAGCATTAGGGCACGGCTTAGGGTAAGGCTTCGGGTAATGGTTAGGGTTAGGGTTAGGGAATGGTGATGGTTTAGGGTACAGATTTGTGTACAACAATGGTTCAGGGTTAGCGTACGTGTTAGGGCACGGATTACTGTTAAAGTTTGGGTTAGGATTAGGACGCGGGTTTCAGTAAGGCTACGGTTAAGGGTTACGGTTAGAGTTAGGGTTAAAGTTAGGGTTAGGGAAAGGGGACGGTTTAGGGTACAGGTTAGTGTACAGCAACGGTTTAGGGTTAGTGTATGTGTTAGGGCATGGGTTAGTGTTAGCGTACGTGTTAGGGTTACGCCATGGGTTAGGGTAAGACTTCGGGTAAGGGTTAGGTTTAGGGTTAGGGTTAGGGAATGGGGATGGTTTAGGGTACAGATTTGTGTACAACAATGGTTCAGGTTTAGCGTACGTGTTAGGGCACAGGTTAGTGTTAGTGTACGGGTATGGGTTACGGAACAGGGTAGGGTAAGGCTTCAGGTATGTGTTAGGGTTAGGTTTAGGGTTAGGGTAAGGGAACGGGGATGGTTTACGGTACAGGTTTAGAACGTCAACAGTTTAGCATTCGTGTACATGTTAGGGCAAGGATTAGTGTTAGTGAATGGTTTAGGATTAAGACACGGGTTAGGGTAAGGCTTCAGGTAAGGGTCAGGGTAAGGTTTAGGGTTAGGTTTAGGGTTCGGGAACAAGGACGGTTTACCGTACAGGTTAGTTTACGACTACGTTTTTGGGTTAGCGTAAGAGTTAGGGCACGGATTAGCGTTAGCGTATGGGTTAGGTTTAGGGCATGGAGTAGGGTAAGGCTTCGGGTAACGGTAACGGTAAGGCTTCGGGTAAGGGTTAGGGTAAGTGTTAGGGTTAGGGTTAGGGAATGGGGACGGTTTTGGGTACAGGTTAGGTTACGACAACAGTTCAGGGTTAGCGTACGTGTTAGGGCTAGGGTTAGTGTTATCGTACGGTTTAGGTTTAGGGCACTGGTTAGTGTAAGGCTTCGGATAAGGGTTAGGGTTAGGGTTAGGGAACGGGGATGGTTTAGGGTAAAGTTTACAGTACAACAAAGGTTTCGGGTTAGCCTAAGTGTTAGGGCACAGGTTAGTGTTAGCATGTGGGTTAGGATTACGCCTCGGTTTAGGATAAGGCTTCGGGTAAGGTTTGGGTTAAGGTTAGGGTTAGGGTTAGGGAACATGGACGGTGTAGGGTACAGATTGGGGTATGACAACAGTTTAGGGTTAGCATTCGTGTTAGGGCACAGGTTAATGTTAGCGTACGGGTTATGATTAGGGCACAGTTTAGGGTAAGGCTTTGGGTAAGGGTTAGGGTTAGGCTTAGGCTTAGGTAACAGGCACGGTTTAGGGTACAGTTCAGGGTACAACAATGGTTTAGGGTTAGCATACATGTTAGGGCACGTAATAGTGTTATCGTACGGGTTAGGATTAGGAAACAGGTTAGGTAAGGCTTCGGGTTAGCGTTAGGGAACGGGAATGTTTTAGGGTACCGGTTACGGTATGTCAACGGTTTAGGGTTAGCATACATGTTAGGGCACAGGTTACTGTTACCGTACGGGTTAGGATTAGGACGCCGGTTTGGGTAAGCTTTCGGGTAAGTGTTAGTGTTAGCATTAGGGTTAGGGTTAGGGTTAGGGAACGGGTTCAGTTTAGGTTACTGGTTATGTTTTGACAATGCTTTAGAATTAGCGTACGTGTTAGGACATGGGTTAGTGTTAGCGTAGGCATTAGGATTAGGGAATGGGTTAGGTTAAGGTTTTGGGTAAGTGTTAGGAGTAGGGTTAGGGTTAGGGGACGGGGATGGTTTTGGGTATAGGTTAGGGTACGACAAGGGTTTAGGGTTAGCATACGTGTTAGGGCCCGGGTTAGTGTTAGCGTATGGTTTAGGATTAACGCACGGGTTAAGATAAGGTTTCGGGTAAATATTAGGGTTAGGGTTTGGGTTAGGGAACGGGGACGGTTTAGGGTACAGGTTAGGGTACGACAAAGGTTTAGGGTTAGCGTACACGTTAGGGAACGGGTTAGTGTTAGCGTGCAGGTTAGGATTAGGGCTCGGGTTGGGGTAACACTTCGGGTAAGGGTTAGGTTTAGGTTTAGGGTTAGGGTTAGTGTTAGGGAACGTGGACGTTTTAGGGTACAGGTTAGCTTACAATGACGGTTTAGGGTTAGTGTACGTGTTAGGGCATGGGTTAGTGTTAGCGTACGGGTTACAATTAGGTCTCGTGTTAGGGTAAGGCTGCGGGTAAGGGTTGGTTTAAGGTTAAGATTAGGGTTAGGGTTAGGGAACACAGACGGTTTAGGGTACAGGTTATGGTACAACAACAGTTCAGGGTTAGTGTATGTGTTAGGGCACGGGTTAGTGTTAGTGTATGGGTGAGGATTAGGGCACGGGTTAGGGTAAGGCTTCGTATAACGGTTAGGGTTAGGGTTAGGGAATGGGGACAGTTTAAGTTACAAGTTTGTGTACGACAATGGTACAGGGTTAGCGTACGTTTGAGGACACATGTTAGTGTTAGCGTACGGGTTAGGATTAGGGCACGGGGTAGGGTAAGGCTTCGGGTTAGGGTTAGGGTTAGGGAACGGGGATGGTTTAAGGTACAGGTTAGGGTATGACCAGTTTAGGGTTAGCATTCGTGTTAGGGCATGGAGTAGTGTTAGCGTAAGAGATAGGGTAAATGCACGTGTTAGGGTAAGGGTTAGTGTTAGTGTTAGTGTTAGGGTTAGATTTAGGGAACGGGGACGGTTTAGGGTACAGGTTTGTATACGACAATGGTACAAGGTTAGCCTACATGTTAGGGCACGGGTTAATGTTAGCGTACGGGTTAGGATTAGGGCGCGGGTTAGGGTAAGGCTTTGGATAAGGGTTAGTGTTAGCGTTAGGGTTAGGTTTAGGGAACGGGTATGGTTTAGGCTACAGGTTATGGTACAACAACGGTTTAGAGTTATTGAACGTGTTAGGACATGGGTCAGTGTTAGCGTACACGTTAGGATTAGGGCACGGGTTAGGGTAAGGCTTCGGGTAATGGTTAGTGTTAGGATTAGGGAATGGGGATGGTTTAGGGTACAGGTTTGTGTCCGACAATGGTTCAGTGTTAGCGTATGTGTTAGGGCACGGGTTAGTGTTAGCGTACCAGTTAGGATTAGGGCACGTTTTAGGGTCAGGATTCGGGTAAGGTTTAGGGTTAGGGTTAGTGTTAGGGAACAGGGATGGTGTAAGGTACATGTTAGGGTACGACAACGGTTTGGGATTAGCGTACGTGTTAGGGCATGGTTTAGTGTTAGCGTATGGGTTAGGATTAGGGCACGGTTTAGGGTAAGGCTTTGGGTAAGTGTTTGCGTTAGGGTTAGGGTTAGGTAACGGGCACGGATTAGGGTAAAGTTCAGCGTACGACAACGCTTTAGGGTTAGTATACGTGTTAGGGCACGTATTAGTGTTATCGTACGGGGTAGGATTAGGGAACGGGTTAGGTAAGGCTTTGGGTTAGGGTTAGGGAATGGGTATGTTTCAGGGTACAGGTTAGGGTACGTCAACCGTTTAGGGTTAGCATACGTGTTAGGGCACAGGTTACTGTTAGCGTACGAGTTAGGATTAGGACGCGGGTTTGGGTAAGGTTTTGGGTAAGGGTTACGGTTAGGGTTAGGGTTAGGGAACGGGGACGGTTTAGGGTACAGGTTTGTGTATGACAACGGTTCAGGTTTAGCGTACATGTTAGGGCACGGGTTAGTGTGAGCGTACGGGTTAGGATTAGGGCACGGGTTAGGGTAAGTCTTTGGGTAGGGGTTAGTGTTAGCTAACGGGGATGAATTAGGGTACAGTTTAGGGAACGCCAATGGTTAGGGTTAGCATACGTAATAGGGCATGTGTTAGTGTTAGTGTACGGGTCAGGGTTAGGGCATGGGGTAGGGTAAGGTTTCGGGTAAGTGTTAGTGGTAGAGTTAGGGAATGAAGATGATTTAGGATACAGGTTAGGTTATGACAACGGTTTAGGTTTAGCATACCTGTTAGGGCATGGGTAAGTGTTAGCGTACGCATTAGGATAAGGTCAGAGGTTAGGGTAATGCTTCGGGCAAGGGTTAGTGTTAGGGTCAGGTAACGGGGACGGTTTAGGGTACAGTGTAGGGAACGACAACGGTTAGGGTTAGCATACGTTTTAGGGCAGGTTTTAGTGTTAGCGTACGGGTTAGGATTAGGGCACAGGGTAGGCTAAGGCTTCGGGTAAAGGTAAGGATAAGGCTTCGGGTAAGTGTTAGGGTTAGGGTTAGGGTTAGGGAACGGGGACGGTTTTGGGTACAGGTTAGGGTACAACAGCGGTTTAGTGTTAGCATTCGTGTTAGGGCACAGGTTACTGTTAGCGTACGGTTTAGGATTACGGCATGGGTTAGGGTAAGGCTTCGGGTAAGCGTTAGGGTTAGGGTTAGGTTTAGGATTAGGGTTAGGGAACGGGGATGGTTTAGGGTACAGGTTAGTGTATGACAGTGGTTTAGGGTTAGCGTACATGTTAGGGCACGGGTTAGTGTTCGCGTACGCATTAGGATTAGGGCACAGGTAAGGGTAAGGCTTTGGGTAAGGGTTAGTGTTAGGGTTAGGGTTAGGGTTAGGTAACGGGGGCAATTTAGGGTACAGTTTAGAGAACGACAACGGTTAGGGTTAGCGTACATGTTAGGGCACGGGTTAGTGTTAGTGTACGGGTTAGGATTAGGGTACGGGATACGGTAAGGTTTCGGGTAAGGGTTAAGTTTAGGGAATGGGGATGGTTTAAGGTAGAGGTTAGGGTACGACCACGGTTCAGGGTTAGCATACGTGTTAGGGCACGGGTTAGTGTTAGCGTACGGGTTAGGGTTAAGGCATAGTTTAGGGTAAGACCTTGGGTAAGGGTTAGTGTAAGCGTTAGTGTTAGGGTTAGGGAACGGAGATGGTTGAGGCTACAGGTTAGGATACAACAACAGTTTAGGGTTAGCTTATGTGTTAGGGCACGGATTAGTGTTACCGTACGGGTTAGGTTTAGGGCACGGAGTAGGGTAAGGCTTCGGGTAAGGGTAAGGGTAACGCTTCGGGTAAGGGTTAGGGTAAGTGTTAGGGTTAGGGTTAGGGAATGGGGACGGTTTTGGGTACAGGTTAGGTTAAGACAACAGTTCAGGGTTAGCGTACGTGTTAGGGCATGTGTTAGTGTTATCGTATGGTTTAGGTTTAGGGCACTGGTTAGTGTAAGGCTTCGGTTAAGGGTTAGGGTTAGGGTTACGGTTAGGATTAGCGTTAGGATATGGGGATGGTGTAGTGAACAGCTTATGGTACGACAACGGTTTAGGGTTACTGTACGTGTTAGGGCATGGGTTAGTGTTATCGTACGGGTTAGGATTCGGACACGGTTTAGGGTAAGGCTTCGGATAAGGGTTAGGGTTAGGGTTATGGTTAGGGAACGGGGATGGTTTAGGGTAAAGTTTACGGTACGACATACGTTTCGGGTTGGCATAAGTGTTAGGGCACGGGTTAGTTTTAGCATACGGGTTAGGATTAGGCTTCGGTTTGGGGTAAAGCTTCTGCTAAGGGTTGGGTTAAGGTTAGGGTTAGGGTTAGGGTTAGGGAACACGGACGGTGTAGGGCACAGATTGGGGTACAACAACAGTTTAGGGTTAGCGTTCGTGTTAGGGCACAGGTTAGTGTTAGCGTACGGGTTACGATTAGGGCATGGTTTAGGGTAAGGCTTCGGGTAAGGGTTAGGTTTAGGGTTACGGTTAGGTAACGGGCATGGTTTAGGGTACAGTTCAGGGTACGACAAAGGTTTAGGGTTAGCATACGTGTTAGGGCACAGGTTACTGTTAGCGTACGGGTTAGGATTAGGACGCGGGTTTGGGTAAGCTTCCGGGTAAGTGTTAGTGTTAGCATTCGGGTTAGGGTTAGGGTTAGGGAGCGGGTTCGGTTTAGGCTACTGGTTATGTTTCGACAATGCTGTAGAGTTAACGTACGTGTTAGGACATGGGTTAGTGTTAGCGTAGGCGTTAGGGTTAGGGAACGGGTTAGGTTAAGGCTTTGGGTAAGTGTTAGGAGTAGGGTTAGGGTTAGGGTTAGGGAACGGGAATGGTTTTGGGTACAGGTTAGGGTACAACAATGGTTTAGGGTTAGCATACATGTTAGGGCCAGGGTTAGTGTTAGCATATGGTTTAGGATTAGTGCACGGGTTAGGATAAGGCTTCGGGTAAATGTTAGGGTTAGGGAACGGGGATGATTTAGGCTACAGGTTAGGGTACGACAATGATTTAGGGTTAGCGTACATGTTATGGAATGGGTTAGTGTTAGTGTACAGGTTAGGATTAGGGCTCGGGTTGGGTTAACGCTTCGGGTAAGGGTTAGGTTTAGGGTTAGGGTTAGGGTTAGTGTTAGGGAACGTGGACGGTTTAGGGTACAGGTTAGCTTACGATGACGGTTTAGGGTTAGCATACGTGTTAGGGCATGGGTTAGTGTTAGCGTATGGGTTAGGATTAGGGCACGGGTCAGGGTAAGGCTTCGAGTAAAGGTTAGGGTTAAGGTTAGGGTTAGGGTTATGTAACGGGGACAGTTTACGGTACAGGTTAAGGTATGACAACCGTTTAGGGTTAGCGTACGTGTTAGGGCATGGGTTAGTGTTAGTGTATGGGTTACGATTAGGTCTCAGGTTAGGGTAAGGCTGAGGGTAAGGGTTGGGTTAAGGTTAAGATTAGGGTTAGGGTTAGGGAACACGGACGGTTTAGGGTTCAGGTTAGGGTACAACAACGGTTCAGAGTTAGTGTACGTGTTAGGGCACGGGTTAGTGTTAGCATACGGTTTAGGATTAGGGCACATGGTAGGGTAAGGCTTCAGTTTAGGTTTAGGGTTTGGGAATGGGGATGGTTTAAGATACAGGTTAGGGTATGACAACGGTTTAGGGTTAGCATTCGTGTTAGGGCGTGGGTTAGTGTTAGCGTAAGACATAGGGTTAAAGCACGTGTTCGGGTAAGGGTTAGTGTTAGCGTTAGTGTTAGGGTTAGGTTTAGGGAACGGAGACGGTTTAGGGTACAGGTTTGTATACGACAATGGTACAGGGTTAGCCTACGTTTTAGGGCACGGGTTAGTGTTAACATACGGGTTAGGATTAGGACGCAGTTTTCGGTAAGGCTTCGGGTAAGTTTTATGGTTAGGGTTAGAGTTAGGGTTAGGTTTAGGGAAAGGGGACGGTTCAGGGAAAAGATTAGGGTACGACAACGGTTTAGGGTGAGCATACGTGTTAGGACATGGGTTAGAGTTAGCATACGGTTAGGGTTAGGGCATAGCTTAGAGTAAAACTTCGGGTAAGGGTTCGGGTTAGAGTTAGGGTTAGGGATTGGGGAAGGTTTAGGATACAGGTTTGTGAACAACAATGGTAGAGTGTTAGAATACGTGTTAGGTCACGGTTTATTGTTAGCGTACAGGTTAGGATTAGGGCACGGGTTAGGGTAAGGCTTCAGGTAAGAGTTCGGGTTAGGGTTAGGTTTAGGGTTATGGAACAGGGATGGTGTAAGTTGCAGGTTAGGGTACGACAACGGTTTAGGGTTAGCGTACATGTTAGGGCATGGGTTAGTGTTAGCCTACGGGTTAGGATTAAGGCACAGTTTAGGGTAAGGCTTCGGGTAAGGGTTAGGGTTAAGGTTAGGTTTAGGGTTAAGGTTAGGGAACGGGGAGGTTTTTGGGTACAGATTAGTGTACGACAAGTGTTTAGGGCTAACGTACATTTTAGGACATGAGTTAGTGTTAGCTTACCGGCTAGAATTAGGGCATGGGTTAGGATAAGGCTTTGGGGTGGTGTTAGTGTTAGTGTTAGGGTTAGGGTTAGGTAACGGGAATGGTTTAGGGTACAGTTTAGCGAACGACAACGCTTAGGGTTCGCATACGTGTTAGGACACTTGTTAGTGTTAGCATACGGGTTAGGATTAGGGCACGGGGTAGGGTATGGCTTTGGGTTAGGGTTAGGGTTAGGGAATGGGGATGGTTTAGGGTACAGATTTGTGTACAACAATGGTTCAGGGTTAGCATACGTGTTAGGGCACGGATTACTGTTAACGTATGGGTTAGGATTAGGACGCGGGTTTCAGTAAGGCTATGGTTAGGGGTTGTGGTTAGAGTTAGGGTTAGGGTTAGGGTTAGGGAAAGGGGACGGTTTAGGGTACAGGTTAGTGTACAACAACGGTTTAGGGTTAGTGTATGTGTTAGGGCATGGGTTAGTGTTAGCGTACGTGTTAGGGTTACGCCATGGGTTAGGGTAAGACTTCGGGTAAGGGTTAGGGTTAGGGTTAGGGTTAGGGAATGGGGATGGTTTAGGGTACAGATTTGTGTACAACAATGTTTCAGGGTTAGCGTGCGTTTTAGGGCACAGGTTAGTGTTAGTGTATGGGTATGGGTTACGGAACGGGGTAGGGTAAGGCTTCAGGTAAGTGTTAGGGTTAGGTTTAGGGTTAGGGTAAGGGAACGGGGACGGTTGACGGTACAGGTTAGCGACGTCAACAGTTTAGCATTAGTGTACATGTTAGGGCAAGGATTAGTGTTAGTGAATGGTTTAGGATTAGGACACGGGTTAGGGTAAGGCTTTGGGTAAGGGTCAGTGTAAGGTTTAGGGTTCGGGAACAGGGACGGTTTACTGTACAGGTTAGTTTACGACTACGTTTTTGGGTTAGCGTAAGTGTTAGGGCACGGGTTAGTGTTACTATACGGGTTAGGATTAGGGCACTGTTTAAGGTAAGGCTTCAGGTTAGGGTTAGATTTAAGGTTAGGGTTACGGTTAGTGTTAGGAATATGGGACCATTTAGGGTACAGGTTACAGTACAGCAAAAGTTTAGGGTTAGCGTAAGTGTTATGTCATTGGTTAATGTTACTGTACGTGTTAGGATTAGGGCACGGGTTAGGGTAAGGCTTCGGGTGAGCGTTAGTTTCAGTGTTACGGTAAGTGTTAGATTTAGGGAACGGGGACATTGTACTGTACAGGTTAGGTTATGACACCGGTTTAAAGGTAGTGTACGTGTTAGGGCATGGGTTAGTGTTAGCATACGGTTTAGGATTAGCACAGGTTAGGGTAAGACTTCGGGTTAGGGTTAGGTTTAGGGTTAGGGAACACGGACGGTTTAGGCTACAGGTTAGGTTACGAGAACGGTTTAGGGTTATCATACGTGTTAGGGCATGGCTTAGTGTTAGCGTATGTGTTAGGATTGGGACACAGGAAAGGGTAAGGCTTCGGGTAAGGGTTAGTGTTAGGTTTAGGGTTAGGGTTAAGTAACGGGGATGGTTTAGGAAACAGGTTAAGGTAAGACAACGGTTTAGGGTTAGCGTACGTGTTAGGGCATGGGTTAGTGTTATCGTACGGGTTAGGGTTAGGGAAAGGGTTAGGTAAGGGTTCGGGTTAGGGTTAGGGAACGGGGATGGTTTAAGGTACAGGTTAGGGTATGACAACGGTTTAGAGTTAGCATACGTGTTAGGGCACGTATTAGTGTTATCGTACGGGTTATGATTAGGGCACGGTTTAGGGTAAGGCTTCAGGTAAGGGTTAGGGTTAGGGTTAGGTAACGGGCATGGTTTAGGGTACAGTTCAGGGTATGACAACGGTTTAGAGTTAGCATACGTGTTAGGGCACGTATTCGTGTTATCGTACGGGTTAGGGTTAGGGAACGGGGGCGGGTTAGGCTACAGGGTAGGGTACAGCAATTTTTCAAGGTTAACGTACGTGTTAGGGCATGGGTTAGTGTAGCGTACCATTTAGGATTAGTGCACGGGTTAGGGGAAGGCTTCAGGTAAGCGTTAGGGTTAGGGTTAGGGAACGGGGGCGGGTTAGGCTACAGGGTAGGGTACAGCAATTTTTCAAGGTTAACGTACGTGTTAGGGCATGGGTTAGTGTAGCGTACCATTTAGGATTAGTGCACGGGTTAGGGGAAGGCTTCAGGTAAGCGTTAGGGTTAGGGTTAGGGAACGGGGGCGGGTTAGGCTACAGGGTAGGGTACAGCAATTTTTCAAGGTTAACGTACGTGTTAGGGCATGGGTTAGTGTAGCGTACCATTTAGGATTAGTGCACGGGTTAGGGGAAGGCTTCAGGTAAGCGTTAGGGTTAGGGTTAGGGAACGGGGGCGGGTTAGGCTACAGGGTAGGGTACAGCAATTTTTCAAGGTTAACGTACGTGTTAGGGCATGGGTTAGTGTAGCGTACCATTTAGGATTAGTGCACGGGTTAGGGTAAGGCTTCAGGTAAGCGTTAGGTTTAGGGTTAGTGTTAGGATTAGAGTTAGGGTTAAGGTTAGGATTAGGGTTAGGGAACGGGGACGGGTTAGGCTACAGGTTAGGGTACAGCAATTTTTCAAGGTTAACGTACGTGTTAGGGCACGGGTTAATGTTGGATTATGGGTTAGGATTAGGGCACAGTTTAGGGTAAGGCTTCGGGTAAAGGTTAGGATTAGGGTTAGGGTTAGGGTTAGGGAACGTGTACGGTTTAGGGTACAGTTTAGGTTACGACAAAGGTTTAGGTTAGGCATACCTGTTAGTGCACGGGTTAGTGTTTGCGTATGGTTTAGGATTAGGGCACTGGTTAGTGTGAGGCTTCGGGTAAAGGTTAGTCTTAGGGTTACGGTCAGGATTAGTGTTAGGGAACGGGGATGGTGTAGTGAATAGCTTAGTGTACGACAACGGTTTAGTGTTACTGTACATGTTAGGGCATGGGTTAGTGTTAGCGTACGGGTTACGATTAGGTCTCGGGTTAGGGTAAGGCTTCAGGTAAGGGTTGGGTTAAGGTTAAGATTAAGGTTATGGTTAGGGAACATGGACGGTTTAGGGTACAGGTTAGGGTACGACAACGGTTCAGGGTTAGTGTACGTGTTAGGTCACGGGTTAGTGTTAGTGTGTGGGTTAGGAGTAGGGCAGGGGTTAGGGTAAGCCTTCGGTTAAGGGTTAGGGTTAGGGTTAGGGTTAGGGAATGGGGACGGTTTAAGGTACAAGTTTGTGTACAACAAAGGTACAGGGTTAGCGTACGTGTTAGGACACGTGTTAGTGTTAGCGTATGGGTTAGGATTAGGGCACGGGGTAGGGTAAGGTTTCGGGTTAGGGTTAGGGTTAGGGAACGGGGATGGTTTAAGGTACAGGTTTGGGTATGACCGGTTTAGGGTTAGAATTCGTGTTAGGGCATGGGGTAGTATTAGCATAAGAGATAGGGTTAATGCACGTGTTAGTGTAAGGGTTAGTGTTAGCGTTAGTGTTAGGGTTAGTTTTAGGGAACGGGGACGGTTTATGGTACAGTTTAGGGTATGACAATGGTTTAGAGGAAACGTACGTGTTAGGGCATGTGTTAGTGTTAGCGTATGGTTTAGGATTAGGGCACAGTTTAGTGTAAGGCTTCGGGTAGGGGTTACTGTCAGGGAACGGGGACGGTTTAGGATACAGGTTAGGTTATGACATCGATTTAGGTTTAGCATACATGTTAGGGTAAGGGTTAGTGTTAGCGTAGGCATTAGGATTAGGGCTCGGGTAAGGGTAAGGCTTCGGGTAAGGGTTAGGGTGAGGGTTAGTGTTAGGGTAAGGGAACGGGGACGGTTTTAAGTACAGGTTAGGGTACGACAACGGTTTAGTGTTAGCATACGTGTTAGGGCACGGGTTAATGTTAGCGTACGGTTTAGGATTAGGCCATGGGCTAGGGTAAGGCTTCGGGTAAGCGTTAGGGTTAGGGTTAGGTTTAGGATTAGGGTTAGGGAATGGGGATGGTTTAGGGTACAGGTTAGTGTATGACAACGTTTTAGGGTTAGCATTCATGTTAGAGCAAGGGTTAGTGTTAGCCTTCGGCTTAGGATTAGGGCACGGGATAGGGTTGGCTTTGGGTAAGGGTGAGGGTTGGGGTTAATGTTAGGATTAGTGTTAGGGAAAGGGGACGGTTTAGGGTACAGGTTAAGGTACCACAATGGTTTATGTTTAGCGTACGTGTTAGTGCACTGTCTGGTGTTAGCTTGTGGGTTAGGATGAGGGCACGGGTTAAGGGAAGGCTTCTGGTAAGGCTAGGGTTAGGGTTAGGGAAAGGGGACGGTTTAGGGTACAGGTTAAGGTACCACAATGGTTTATGTTTAGCGTACGTGTTAGGGCACTGTCTGGTGTTAGCTTGTGGGGTAGGATGAGGGCACGGGTTAAGGGAAGGCTTCTGGTAAGGCTAGGGTTAGGGTTAGGGAAAGGGGACGGTTTAGGGTACAGGTTAAGGTACCACAATGGTTTATGTTTAGCGTACGTGTTAGGGCACAGGTTACTGTTAGTGTATGGGTTAGGATGAGGGCACGGTTTAAGGTAAGGCTTCTGGTAAGGCTTAGGGTTAGGGTTAGGGTTAGGATATGGGGCCTGTTTAGGCTACAGGTTAGGGTACAGCAACGGTTTAGTGTTACAGTACATTTTAGGGCATTGGTTAGAGTGAGCTTACGGGTTAGGATTAGGGCACAGTTTAGGGTAAGGCTTCAGGTAAGGGTTAGGTTTAGGGTTAGGGTTAGTGTTAGGGACCGGAGACTGTTTAGGTTACAGGTTCGTGTACAACAACGGTTTAGGGTTAGCGTACGTGTTAGGGCACATGTTACTGTTAGCATATGGGTTAGGATTAGGACACAGGTTTGCGTAAGTCTTCGGGTAAGAGTTACAGTTAGTGTTAGGGTTAGGGAAAGGGGACGGTTTAGCGTACAGGTTAGGGTACGACAACGGTTTAGGGTTAGTGTACATGTTAGGACATGGGTTAGTGTTAGCGTACGAGTTAGGGTTAGGGCATGGGTTATGGTAAGACTTCAGGTAAGGGTTAGGGTTAGCGTTAGGGTTAGGGATAGTGGACGGTTTAGGGTACAGGTTTCTGTACAACAACGGGAGAGCGTTAGCGTACGTTTTAGGGCACGGGTTAGTGTTAGCGTACGTGTTAGGATTAGGGCACGGGTTAGGGTAAGGCTTCGGGTAAGGGTTAGTGTTAGCGTTACGATTAGGGTTAGGGTTAGGGAATGGGTACGGTTTAGGATACACATTATGGTACGACAAGGGTTTAGAGTTAGTGTACATGTTACGGCACAGGTTAGTGTTAGCTTACGGTTTAGGATTAGGGCACAGTTTAGGGTACGACAATGGTTTAGGTTTAGCGTACGTGTTAGGGCACGGGTTGGTGTTAGCGTACGGCCTAGGTTTAGGGCACGGGTTAGGGTAAGGCTTCGGGTAAGCGTTAGGTTTAGGGTTAGTGTTAGGATCAGAGTTAGGGTTAAGGTTAGGATTAGGGTTAGGGAACGGGGACGGTTTAGGCTACAGGTTAGGGTACAAGAATTGTTCAAGGTTAGCGTACGTGTTAGGGCACGGGTTAGTGTAAGCTTACGGGTTAGGATTAGGGCACAGTTTAGGGTACGGCTCGGGTAAGTGTTAGGATTAGGGTTAGGGTTAGGGTTAGTGTTAGGGAATGGGTATGGTTTAGGGTACAGTTTAGGGTACGACAAAGATTTAGGTTTAGTGTGCGTGTTAGGGCATGGGTTAGTGTTAGCGTATGGTTTAGGATTAGGGCACTGGTTAGTGTAAGGCTTTGGGTAAGGTTTAGACTTAGGGTTACGGTCAGCATTAGTGTTCGGAAACGGAGATGGTGTAGTGAACAGCTTAGGGTACGACAACGGTTTAGGGTTACTGTACATGTTAGGGCATGGTTAGTGTTAGTGTATGGGTTACGATTAGGTCTCGGGTTCGGATAAGGCTTCGGGTAAGGGTTGGGTTAAGATTAAGATTAGGGTTAGGGTTAGGGAACACGGACGGTTTACGGTACAGGTTAGGGTATGACAAAGGTTCAGGGTTAGTGTACGTGTTAGGGCATGGGTTAGTGTTAGTGTATGGGTGAGGATTAGGGCACGGGTTAGGGTAAGGCTTCGGGTAAGGGTTAGGGTTAGCGTTAGGGTTAGGGAATGGGGGCAGTTTAAGGTACAAGTTTGTGTACGACAACGGTACAGGTTTAGCGTACGTGTTAGGACATGTGTTAGTGTTAGCGTATGGGTTAGGATTAGGGCACGGGGTAGAGAAAGGCTTCGGGTTAGGGTTAGAGTTAGGGAACGGGGAGGGTTTAGGGTACAGATTAGGGTACGACAAAGTTTTAGGGCTAGCGTACGTGTTAGAGCATGGGTTGGTGTTAGCTTACGGGTTGGGATTAGGGCACGGGTTAGGATAACGCTTCGGGTAAGTTTTAGTGTTAGGATTAGGGTTAGGGTTGAGGTTAGGTAACGGGAACGGTTTAGGGTACAGTTTAGGGAATGGTTTAGGGTACCGTTTAGGGAACGACAACGGTTAGGGTTAGCATACATGTTAGGGCACGTGTTAGTGTTAGCATACGGGTTAGGATTAAGGCACGGGGTAGGGTAAGGCTTCGGGTTAGGGTTCGGATTAGGGACCAGGGATGGTTTAAGGTACAGGTTAGGGTATGACAACGGTTTAGGGTTAGCATACGTGTTAGGGCACAGGTTACTGTTAGCCTACGGGTTAGGATTAGGACGCGGGTTTGGCTAAGATTCCGGGTGTTAGTGTTAGCATTCGGGTTAGGGTTAGGGTTAGGGAACGGGTTCGGTTTAGGCTACTGTTTATGTTTCAACAACGCTTTAGAGTTAACGTACGTGTTAGGACATGGGTTAGTGTTAGCGTAGGCGTTAGGATTAGGGAACGGGTTAGGTTAAGGCTTTGGGTAAGTGTTAGGAGTAGGGTTAGGGTTAGGTTTAGGGAACAGGGATGGTTTTGGGTACAGGTTAGGGTACGACAATGGTTTAGGGTTAGCATACATGTCAGGGCCCGGGTTAGTGTTTGCGTATGGTTTAGGATTAGTGCACGGGTTAGGATAAGGCTTCGGGTAAATGTTAAGGTTAGGGTTAGGGTTAGGGAACAGGGACGATTTAGGCTACATGTTCGTGTACGACAACGGTTTAGAGTTAGCGTACGTGTTAGGGCACAGGTTACTGTTAGTGTATGGGTTAGGATGAGGGCACGGTTTAGGGTAAGGCTTCTGGTAAGGCTTAGGGTTAGGGTTAGGGTTAGGGAATTGGGCCTGTTTAGGCTACAGGTTAGGGTACAACAACGTTTTAGTGTTACAGTACATGTTAGGGCACTGGTTAGAGTGAGCTTACGGGTTAGGATTAGGGCACAGTTTAGAGTAAGGCTTCAGGTAAGGGTTAGGTTTAGGGTTAGGGTTAGTGTTAGGGACCGGAGACTGTTTAGGTTACAGGTTCGTGTACGACAACGGTTTAGGGTTAGCGTACGTGTTAGGGCACATGTTACTGTTAGCATACGGGTTAGGATTAGGACACGGGTTTGCGTAAGTCTTCGGGTAAGAGTTACAGTTAGTGTTAGGGTTAGGGAAAGGGGACGGTTTAGCATACAGGTTAGGGTACGACAACGGTTTAGGGTTAGCGTACATGTTAGGACATGGGTTAGTGTTAGCGTACGAGTTAGGGTTAGGGCATGGGTTATGGTAAGACTTCAGGTAAGGGTTAGGGTTAGTGTTAGGGTTAGGGATAGTGGACGGTTTAGGGTACAGGTTTATGTACAACAACGGGAGAGTGTTAGCGTACGTTTTAGGGCACGGGTTAGTGTTAGCGTACGGGTTAGGATTAGGGCCCGTGTTAGGGTAAGGCTTCGGGTAAGGGTTAGTGTTAGCGTTACGGTTAGGGTTAGGGTTAGGGAATGGGTACGGTTTAGGATACACATTATGGTAGGACAAGGGTTTAGAGTTAGCGTACATGTTACGGCACAGGTTAGTGTTAGCTTACGGTTTAGGATTAGGGCACAGTTTAGGGTACGACAATGGTTTAGGTTTAGTGTACGTGTTAGGGCACGGGTTGGTGTTAGCGTACGGCCTAGGTTTAGGGCATGGGTTAGGGTAAATCTTCGGGTAAGTGTTAGTGTTAAGTTTAGGTTTAGGGTTAGGGAACGGGGATGGTTTAGGGTACAGGTTAGGGTACGACAACAGTTTAGGTTTAGCGTACATGTTAGGGCATGGTTTAGTGTTGGCATATATCTTAGGATTAGGGCACGGGTAAGGGTAAGGCTTAGGGTAAGTGTTACAGTTAGGGTTCGTGTTTGGGAACGGGGATGGTTTAGGGTACAGTTTAGCGTATGACATTGGTTTAGGGTTTGCATATGTGTTAGGGCACGGGTTAGTGTTAGCATTTGGGTTAGGATTAGGGTATTGGTTAGGGTAAGGCTTCGGGTAAGGTTTAGGTTTAGGGTTAGGATTAGGGTTAGGGAATGGGGACTGTTTAGGCTACAGGCTAGGGTACAACAAAGGTTTAGTGTTAGCGTACATGTTAGGGCATGGGTTACTCTTAACTTACGGGTTGGGATTAGGGCACAGTTTAGGGTAAGGCTTCGGGTAAGGGTTAGGATTAGGGTTTTGTTTAGGGTTAGTGTTAGGGAACGGAGACGGTTCAGTGTACAGGTTAGGGTCCGACAACTGTTTAGTGTTAGCGTACGTGTTAGGGCACGGGTTTCTGTTAGTGTACGGTTAGCATTAGGGCACGGGTTAGGGTAAGGCTGTGGGTAAGGGTTACGATTAGGGTTAGGGTTAGTGATAGGGTGCGGGAAGGGGGACGGTTTGGGTACAGGTTAGGGTACGACAAGAGTTTAGGCTTAGCGTACGTGTTAATGCATGGTTTAATGTTAGCTTCCGGGTTAGGAATAGGGCACTGGTTAGGGTAATGCTGTGGGTAAAGATTAGGATTATGGTTAGTGTTAGTGTTAGGGAACAGGGATGGTTTAAGGTACAGGTTAGGGTATGACAACGGTTTAGGTTTAGAGTACGTGTTAGGGCACACGTTAGTGTTAAGGTATGGGTTAGGATTAAGGCACGGGTCAGGGTAAGGCTTCGTGCAATGGTTAGGCTTAGGGTTAGGGTTAGGGATAGGGAACGGGGATGGTGTAGTATACAGGTTAGGTTACGACAATGGTTTAGGGTTAATGTACGTGTTAAGGCATGGGTTAGTGTTAGCATAAGGGTTAGGATTAGGGCACAGGTTAGGGTAAGGCTTCAGGTAAGCTTTAGGTTTAGGGTTAGTGTTAGGGTTAGGGTTAGGGAACGGGGATGGTTTAGGGTACTGCTTAGGGTACGACAACGGTTCAGTGTTAGCGTACGTGTTAGGGCACAGGTTAGTGTTAGCAAACGAGTTAGGATTAGGGCACGAGTTAGGGTAAGGCTTCGGGTAAGGCTTAGGATTAGGGTTAGGGTTAGGGTTATGGTTAGGGAACGGGGACAGTTTAGGGAAGAGGTTAGTGTATGACAATGGTTTAGGTTTAGCGTAACTGGTAGGGCACATGTTAGTGTTAATGTATGGTTTATGTTTAGGGCACGGGTTAGGGTAAGGCTTCGGGTAATGGTTAGGATTAGGGTTAGTGTGAGGGTTAGGGAATGGGGATGGTTTAGGGTACAGGTTATGATATGACAACAGATTAGGGTTAGCGTACGTGTTAGTTCATGGGTTAAGGTTGGCCTACGGGTTAGGATTAGGTCACGTGTTAGGACAATACTGCGCGTAAGGTTTAGGATTAGGGTTAGGGTTACGGTTAGGGTTAGGGAATGGGGACAGTTTAGGGTACAGATTAGGATACAACAATGGTTTAGGGTTAGCGTATGTGTTAGGGCATGTGTTAGTGTTAGCGTACGGGTTAGGATTAGTGCACGGGTGAGCATAAGGCTTTGGGTAAGTGTTAAGATTAGGGTTAGGGAACGGGGATGGTTTAAGGAAAAGGTTAGGTTACAACAACGGTTTAGATTTATCATACCTGTTAGGGCACATGTTAGTCTTAGCGTACAGGTTAGGTTTATGGCACGGTTTAGGGTAAAACTGCAGGTAAGGGTTAGGGTAAAGCTGCAGGTAAGGGTTAGGATTAGTGTTAGGGTTAGGGTTAGGGAATGGGGATGGTTTAGGGTACAGTTTAGTTTACGACAACGGTTTAGGATAAACGTAGATGTTAGGGCACGGGTCAGTGTTAGTGTACGGGGTAGGATTGGGGCACGGGTTAGGGTAAGGCTTCGGGTCAAGGTTAGGGTTAGGATTAGGGTTAGGGTTAGGGAATGGGGATGGTTTAGGGTACAGTTTAGTTTACGACAACGGTTTAGGATAAACGTAGATGTTAGGGCACGGGTCAGTGTTAGTGTACGGGGTAGGATTGGGGCACGGGTTAGGGTAAGGCTTCGGGTCAAGGTTAGGGTTAGGATTAGGGTTAGGGTTAGGGAATGGGGATGGTTTAGGGTACAGTTTAGTTTACGACAACGGTTTAGGATAAACGTAGATGTTAGGGCACGGGTCAGTGTTAGTGTACGGGGTAGGATTGGGGCACGGGTTAGGGTAAGGCTTCGGGTCAAGGTTAGGGTTAGGATTAGGGTTAGGGTTAGGGAATGGGGATGGTTTAGGGTACAGTTTAGTTTACGACAACGGTTTAGGATAAACGTAGATGTTAGGGCACGGGTCAGTGTTAGTGTACGGGTTAGGATTGGGGCACGGGTTAGGGTAAGGCTTCGCGTAAGTGTTAGGGTTAGGGTCAGGTTTGGGGTTAGTGTTAGGGATCGGAGACGGTTTTGGTACAGGTTAGGGTACGACACGAATTAGGGGTAGCGAACGTGGTAGGGCACGGGTTAGTGTTTGTTTATGGGTTAGGATTAGGGCACGTGTTATGGTAAGTCTTTGGGGAAGGGTTAGGATTACGGTTAGGCTTAAGGTTAGGGTTAGGGAACGGGGACGGTTTAGAGTACAGGTTAGGATACGACAAAAGTTTAGGGTTAGCATACGTGTCAGGGCACGGTTTAGTGTTAGCATACGGGTTAGGATTAGGACGTGGGTTTGGGTAAGGCTTCGGGCAAGGGTTAGTGTTAGGGAATGGGTATGGTTTAGGGGACAGGTTAGGGTACGACAACGGTTCAGGGTTAGTGTACGTGTTAGGGCACGGGTTAGGGTAAGGCTTCGGGCAAGGGTTAGTGTTAGGGAATGGGTATGGTTTAGGGGACAGGTTAGGGTACGACAACGGTTCAGGGTTAGTGTACGTGTTAGGGCACGGGTTAGGGTAAGGCTTCGGGCAAGGGTTAGTGTTAGGGAATGGGTATGGTTTAGGGGACAGGTTAGGGTACGACAACGGTTCAGGGTTAGTGTACGTGTTAGGGCACGGGTTAGGGTAAGGCTTCGGGCAAGGGTTAGTGTTAGGGAATGGGTATGGTTTAGGGGACAGGTTAGGGTACGACAACGGTTCAGGGTTAGTGTACGTGTTAGGGCACGGGTTAGGGTAAGGCTTCGGGCAAGGGTTAGTGTTAGGGAATGGGTATGGTTTAGGGGACAGGTTAGGGTACGACAACGGTTCAGGGTTAGTGTACGTGTTAGGGCACGGGTTAGGGTAAGGCTTCGGGCAAGGGTTAGTGTTAGGGAATGGGTATGGTTTAGGGGACAGGTTAGGGTACGACAACGGTTCAGGGTTAGTGTACGTGTTAGGGCACGGGTTAGGGTAAGGCTTCGGGCAAGGGTTAGTGTTAGGGAATGGGTATGGTTTAGGGGACAGGTTAGGGTACGACAACGGTTCAGGGTTAGTGTACGTGTTAGGGCACGGGTTAGGGTAAGGCTTCGGGCAAGGGTTAGTGTTAGGGAATGGGTATGGTTTAGGGGACAGGTTAGGGTACGACAACGGTTCAGGGTTAGTGTACGTGTTAGGGCACGGGTTAGGGTAAGGCTTCGGGCAAGGGTTAGTGTTAGGGAATGGGTATGGTTTAGGGGACAGGTTAGGGTACGACAACGGTTCAGGGTTAGTGTACGTGTTAGGGCACGGGTTAGGGTAAGGCTTCGGGCAAGGGTTAGTGTTAGGGAATGGGTATGGTTTAGGGGACAGGTTAGGGTACGACAACGGTTCAGGGTTAGTGTACGTGTTAGGGCACGGGTTAGGGTAAGGCTTCGGGCAAGGGTTAGTGTTAGGGAATGGGTATGGTTTAGGGGACAGGTTAGGGTACGACAACGGTTCAGGGTTAGTGTACGTGTTAGGGCACGGGTTAGGGTAAGGCTTCGGGCAAGGGTTAGTGTTAGGGAATGGGTATGGTTTAGGGGACAGGTTAGGGTACGACAACGGTTCAGGGTTAGTGTACGTGTTAGGGCACGGGTTAGGGTAAGGCTTCGGGCAAGGGTTAGTGTTAGGGAATGGGTATGGTTTAGGGGACAGGTTAGGGTACGACAACGGTTCAGGGTTAGTGTACGTGTTAGGGCACGGGTTAGGGTAAGGCTTCGGGCAAGGGTTAGTGTTAGGGAATGGGTATGGTTTAGGGGACAGGTTAGGGTACGACAACGGTTCAGGGTTAGTGTACGTGTTAGGGCACGGGTTAGGGTAAGGCTTCGGGCAAGGGTTAGTGTTAGGGAATGGGTATGGTTTAGGGGACAGGTTAGGGTACGACAACGGTTCAGGGTTAGTGTACGTGTTAGGGCACGGGTTAGGGTAAGGCTTCGGGTAAGGGTTAGGGTTAGCGTAAGGGTTAGGGAATGGGGACAGTTTAAGGTACAAGTTTGTGTACGACAACAGTACAGGTTTAGCGTACGTGTTAGGACACATGTTAGTGTTAGCGTATGGGTTAGGATTAGGGCACGGGGTAGGGTAAGGCTTCGGGTTAGGGTTAGGGTTAGGGAACGGGGAGGGTTTAGGGTACAGATTAGGGTACGACAAAGGTTTAGGGCTAGCGTACGTGTTAGAGCATGGGTTGGTGTTAGCTTACGGGTTGGGATTAAGGCACGGTTTAGGATAAGGCTTCGGGTAAGGTTTAGTGTTAGGATTAGGGTTAGGGTTGAGGTTAGGTAATGGGAACGGTTTAGGGTACCGTTTAGGGAACGGTTTAGGGTACCGTTTAGGGAACGACAAAGGTTAGGGTTAGCATACATGTTAGGGCACGTGTTAGTGTTAGCATACGGGTTAGGATTAAGGCACGGGGTAGGGTAAGGCTTCGGGTTACGGTTCGGATTAGGGACCAGGGATGGTTTAAGGTACAGGTTAGGGTATGACAATGGTTTAGGGTTAGCATACGTGTTAGGGCACAGGTTACTGTTAGCGTACGGGTTAGGATTAGGACGCGGGTTTGGGTAAGCTTCCGGGTGTTAGTGTTAGCATTCGGGTAAGGGTTAGGGTTAGGGAACGGGTTCGGTTTAGGCTACTGGTTATGTTTCGACAACACTTTAGAGTTAACGTACGTGTTAGGACATGGGTTAGTGTTAGCGTAGGCGTTAGGATTAGGGAACGGGTTAGGTTAAGGCTTTGGGTAAGTGTTAGGAGTAGGGTTAGGGTTAGGTTTAGGGAACAGGGATGGTTTTGGGTACAGGTTAGGGTACGACAATGGTTTAGGGTTAGCATACATGTTAGCGCCCGGGTTAGTGTTTGCGTATGGTTTAGGATTAGTGCACGGGTTAGGATAAGGCTTTGGGTAAATGTTAAGTTTAGGGTTAGGGTTAGGGAACGGGGACGATTTAGGCTACAGGTTAGGGTACGACAATGATTTAGGGTTAGCGTACATGTTATGGAACGGGTTAGTGTTAGTGTACATGTTAGGATTAGGGCTCGGATTGGGTTAACGCTTCGGGTAAGGGTTAGGTTTAGGGTTAGGGTTAGGGTTAGTGTTAGGGAACGTGGACGGTTTAGGGTACAGGTTAGCTTACGACGACTGTTTAGGGTTAGCATACGTGTTAGGGCATGGGTTAGTGTTAGTGTACGGGTAAGGATTAGGGCACGGGTCAGGGTAAGGCTTCAAGTAAAGTTTAGGATTAGGGTTAGGGTTAGGGTTATGTATCGGGGACAGTTTACGGTACAGGTTAAGGGATGACAACCGTTTCGGGTTAGCATACGTGTTAGGGCACCAATTAGTGTTAGTGTACGGGTTAGGGTTAGGGCACGGGTCAGGGTAAGGCTTCAAGTAAAGTTTAGGATTAGGGTTAGGGTTAGGGTTAGTGTTAGGGAACGTGGACGGTTTAGGGTACAGGTTGGGGTATGACAACGGTTCAGGGTTAGTGTACGTGTTAGGGCACGGGTTAGTGTTAGTGTGTGGGTGAGGATTAGGATACCGGTTAGGGTAAGGCTTCAGGTAAGTGTTAGGGTTAGGGAATGTGGACGTTTTAAGGTACAAGTTTGTGTACGACAACGGTACAGGGTTAGCGTATGTGTTAGGACACGTGTTAGTGTTAGTGTACGGTTTAGGATTAGGGCACGTGGGAGGGTAAGGCTTCGGTTTAGGTTTAGGGTTAGGGAACGGAGATGGTTTAAGGTACAGGGTAGGGTATGACAACGGTTTAGGGTTAGCATTCGTGTTAGGGCATGGGTTAATGTTAGCGTAAGACATAGGGTTAAAGCACGTGTTAGGGTAAGGGTTAGTGTTAGCATTAGTGTTAGGGTTCGGTTTAGGGAACGGGGACGGTTTAGGGTACAGGTTTGTATACGACAATGGTACAGGGTTAGCCTACATTTTAGGGTACGGGTTAGTGTTAACGTACGGGTTAGGATTAGGACGCGGGTTTCGGTAAGGCTTCGGGTAAGGGTTACGGTTATGGTTAGAGTTAGGGTTAGGTTTAGGGAAAGGGGACGGTTAAGGGAACAGGTTAGGGTACGACAACGGTTTAGGGTGAGCATATGTGTTAGGGCATCGGTTAGTGTTAGCATACGGGTTACGGTTAGGGCATAGCTTAGACTAAAACTTCGGGTAAGGGTTCGTGTTCGGGTTAGGGTTAGGGAATGGGGAAGGTTTAGGATACAGGTTTGTGAATGACAACGGTAGAGTTTTAGCGTACATTTTAGGGCACGGGTTATTGTTAGCGTACGGGTTAGGATTAGGGCATGGGTTAGGGTAAGGCTTTGGGTAAGAGTTAGGGTTAGGGTTAGGTTTAGGGTTATGGAACAGGGATGGTGTAAGGTGCAGGTTAGGGTACGACAATGGTTTAGGTTTAGCGTACATGTTAGGGCATGGGTTAGTGTTAGCATACGGGTTAGGATTAAGGCACAGTTTAGGGTAAGGCTTCGGGTAAGCGTTAGGGTTAAGGTTAGGTTTAGTGTTAGGGTTAGGCAACGGGGAGGTTTTAGGGTACAGATTAGTGTACGACAAGTGTTTAGGGCTAACGTACATGTTAGGGCATGGGTTAGTGTTAGCTTACGGGCTAGAATTAGGGCATGGGTTAGGATAAGGCTTCGGGTAAGGGTTAATGTTAGTGTTAGGGTTAGGGTTAGGTAACGGGAACGGTTTAGTGTACAGTTTAGCAAACGACAACGCTTAGGGTTCACATACGTGTTAGGACACATGTTAGTGTTAGCGTACGGGATAGGATTAGGGCACGGGGTAGGGTTCGGCTTTGGGTTAGGGTTATGGTTAGGGAACGGGGATGGTTTAAGGTACCGGTAAGGGGATGATAACGGTTTAGGGTTAGCATTCGTGTTAGGGCAAGGGGTAGTGTTAGCGTAAGAGATAGGGTTAATGCACGTGTTAGGGTAAGCGTTAGTGTTAGTGTTAGTGTTAGGGTTAGGTTTAGGGAACGGGAACGGTTTAGGGTAGAGGTTTGTATACGACAATGATACAGGGTTAGCCTACATGTTAGGGCACAGGTTAGTGTTAGCGTACGGGTTAGGATTAGGGCACGGGTTAGTGTAAGGCTTTGGGTAAGGGGTAGTGTTAGCGTAAGAGATAGGGTTAATGCACGTGTTAGGGTAAGCGTTAGTGTTAGTGTTAGGGTTAAGTTTAGGGAACGGGAACGGTTTAGGGTAGAGGTTTGTATACGACAATGATACAGGGTTAGCCTACATGTTAGGGCACAGGTTAGTGTTAGCGTACGGGTTAGGATTAGGGCACGGGTTAGGGTAAGGCTTCGGGTAATGGTTAGGGTTAGGGTTAGGGAATGGGGATGGTTTAGGGTACAGATTCGTGTACAACAATGGTTCAGGGTTAGTGTACGTGTTAGGGCATGGATTACTGTTAATGTATGGGTTAGGATTAGGACACGGGTTTCAGTAAGGCTATGGTTAAGGGTTGAGGTTAGAGTTATGGTTAGGGTTAGGGAAAGGGGACGGTTTAGGGTACAGGTTAGTGTACAACAATCGTTCAGGGTTAGCGTTCATTTTAGGGCACAGGTTAGTGTTAGTGTACGGGTATGGGTTACGGAACGGGGTAGGGTAAGGCTTCAGGGAAGTGTTAGGGTTAGGTTTAGGGTTAGGGTAAGGGAACGGGGATGGGTGACGGTACAGGTTAGCGACGTCAACAGTTTAGCATTAGTGTACATGTGAGGGCAAGGATTAGTGTTAGTGAATGGTTTAGGATTAGGACACGGGTTAGGGTAAGGCTTCGGGTAAGGGTCAGGGTAAGGTTTAGGGTTCGGGAACAGGGACGGTTTACCGTACAGGTTACTTTACGACTACGTTTTTGGGTTAGCATAAGTGTTAGGGCACGGGTTAGTGTTACTGTACGGGTTAGGATTATGGCACGTGTTAGGTTAAGTCTTCCAAGAAGGATTAGGATTATGGTTAGGGATAGGGTTAGGCTTAGGGTACGGGCATGTTACAGAGTCCGGTTAGTTTACCAGAACGGTTTAGGTTTAGCGTACATGTTAGGACAGCGGTTAGTGTAAGTGTATGGGTTAGGATTAGGGCATGTGTTATGGTAAGGTTTCGCTTAAAGTTTAGGGTTAGGGTTAGAGGCAGTGTTAGGGAATGGGGTCAGTTTCCTGCACAGGTTAGGGTATGACAACGGTTTAGGTTTAGCATACATATTAGCTCACGGATAAGTGTTAGCGTATGGGTTAGGATAAGGGCACGGGATAGTGTAAGGCTTCGGGTAATGGTTTTGGTTATGGTTAGGGTTAGGGAACTGAGTCAGTTTAGGGTACAGGTAAGGGTATGACCATGGTTTAGGGTTAGCTTATGTGTTAGGGCACGGGTTAGTGTTAGTGTACAGGTTAGTTTTAGGGCACGGGTTAGGGTAAGGCTTCGGTTAAGGTTAGGGTTAGGGTTAGGGTTAAGGTTAGTCTAGGGTTAGGGAACGGGGACTGTTTAGGGAACAGGTTAGGGTACAACAAGGGTTTCGGTTAGCGTACGTGTTAGAGCATGTGTTAGTGTTAGTGTACGAGTTAGGTTTAGGGCACTGGTTAGGGTAAGACTTCGGGTAAGGTTTATGGTTAGGGTTAGGGGTAGGGTTATGGCTAGGGTTAAGGAATGGGGACGGTTTAGCATACAGTTTAGGGTAAGAGAATGGTTTAGAGTTAGAGACCGTGTTAGGGTATGGTTACAGTTAGTGTATGGATTAGGATTAGGGCACGGGTTAGGGTAAGGCTTTGGGTAAGGTTTAGGTTTAGGGTTAGGGTTAGGGATAGGGAATGGGGACGGTTTAGGATACAGATTAGGTTAAAACAACTGTTTATGGTTAGCGTACGTTTTACGGCACGGGTTAGTGTTACTGTACGGGTTAGGATTAGGGCACGGGTTAAGGTAAGGCTTCGGGTAAGGGTTAGATTTAAGGTTAGGGTTACGGTTAGTGTTAGGAATATGGGACCGTTTAGGGTACAGGTTAGAGTACGGCAAAAGTTTAGGGTTAGCGTAAGTGTTATGTCATTGGTTAATGTTACTGTACGTGTTAGGATTAGGGCACGGGTTAGGGTAAGGCTTCGGGTAAGCGTTACGTTCAGTGTTAGGGTAAGTGTTAGATTTAGGGAATGGGGACGGTGTACTGTACAGGTTAGCTTACGACACCGGTTTAAAGGTAGTGTATGTGTTAGGGCATGGGTTAGTGTTAACGTACAGTTTAGGATTAGGCACAGGTTAGGGTAAGGCTTCGGGTTAGGGTTAGGTTTAGGGTTAGGGAACACGGACGGTTTAGGCTACAGGTTAGGTTACGAGAACGGTTTAGGGTTATCATATGTGTTAGGGCATGGCTTAGTGTTAGTGTATGGGTTAGGATTGGGGCACGGGAAAGGGTAAAGCTTCGGTAAGGGTTAGTGTTAGGTTGAGGGTTAGGGTTAAGTAACAGGGATGGTTTAGGAAACAGGTTAAGGTAAGAAAACGGTTTAGGGTTAGCGTAAGTGTTAGGGCACAGGGTAGTGTTAGCGTAAGAGATAGGGTTAATGCACGTGTTAGGGTAAGGGTTAGTATTAGCATTAGTGTTAGGGTTAGGTTTAGGGAACGGGGACGGTTTATGGTACAGTTTAGGGTAGGACAATGGTTTAGAGTTAACGTACATGTTAGGGCATGTGTTAGTGTTAGCGTACGGTTTAGGATTAGGGCACAGTTTAGTGTAAGGCTTCGGGTAGGGGTTACTGTCAGGGAACGGGGATGGTTTAGGATACAGGTTAGGTTATGACATCGATTTAGGTTTAGCATACATGTTAGGGTAAGGGTTAGTGTTAACGTAGGCATTAGGATTAGGGCTCGGGTAAGGGTAAGGCTTCGGGTAAGGGTTAGGGTGAGGGTTAGGGTTAGGGTAAGGGAACGGGGACAGTTTTGTGCACAGGTTAGGGTACGACAACGGTTTAGTGTTAGCATACGTGTTAGGGCATGGGTTAATGTTAGCGTACGGTTTAGGATTAGGCCATGTGTTAGGGTAAGGCTTCGGGTAAGCGTTAGGGTTAGGGTTAGGTTTAGGATTAGGGTTAGGGAATGGGGATGGTTTAGGGTACAGGTTAGTGTATGACAATGGTTTAGGGTTAACGGACATGTTAGGGCACGGGTTAGTGTTAGCGTACGCATTAGGATTAGGGCACGGGTAAGGGTAAGGCTTCGGGTAAGGGTTAGGGTTAGGGTTAGGGTTAGGGTTAGCGTTAGGGAATGGGGACGGTTTAGGGTACAGGTTAGGGTACGACAATGGTTTAGGTTTAGTGTTCGTGTTAGGGCATGGTTTAGTGTTAATGAACGGCTTAGGATTAGGGTACGTGTAAGGGTAAGGCTTTGGGTAAATATTAGTGTGAGGGTTAGGGTTAGGTGAGTTAAGAGGGACGATTTAGGGTACAGTTTAGGGAACGACAACGGTTAGGGTTAGCGTACGTGTTAGGGCATGGGTTAGTGTTAGCATATGGATTAGGATTAGGGCACGGGTTAGGGTGAAGTTTCAGGTAAGGGTTAGGGTTAGTGTTAGGAAATGGGGACAGGGTAGTGAACATCTTAGTGTACAACACGGTTTAGGGTTAATGTACGTGTTAGGGCATTGGTTACTGTTAGCGTACGGGTTCGGATTAGGGCACGGGTTGGGGTAAGGCTTCTGGTAAGGGTTAGGGTTAGGGTTAGTGTTAGGGTTAGCGTTAGGGAATGGGGACGGTTTAGGGTACAGGTTAGGGTACGACAATGGTTTAGGTTTAGTGTTCGTGTTAGGGCATGGTTTAGTGTTAATGAACGGCTTAGGATTAGGGTACGTGTAAGGGTAAGGCTTCGGGTAAATATTAGGGTGAGGGTTAGGGTTAGGGTTGGGTAATGGGGACTGTTTAGGCTACAGTTTAGTGTACGACAACGGTTTAGGGTTAGCATTCGTGTTAGAGCAAGGGTTAGTGTTAGCGTTCGGGTTAGGATTAGGGCATGGGTTAGGGTTGGCTTTGGGTAAGGGTGAGGGTTAGGGTTAATGTTAGGATTAGTGTTAGGGAAAGGGGACGGTTTAGGGTACAGGTTAGGGTACCACATGGTTTATGTTTAGCGTACGTGTTAGTGTACGGGCTGCTGTTAGCTTACGGGTTAGGACGAGGGCACGGTTTAGGGTAAGGCTTCTGGTAAGGCTTAGGGTTAGGGTTAGGGTTAGGGTTAGGGAATGGGGCAAGTTTAGGCTACAGATTAGGGTACAACAACGGTTTAGTGTTAGAGTACATGTTAGGGCACCGGTTAGAGTGAGCTTATGGGTTAGGATTAGGGTACAGTTTAGGGTAAGGCTTCAGGTTAGGGTTAGGATTAGGGTTAGGGTTAGTGTTAGGGACCGGAGACTGTTTAGATTACAGGTTCGTGTACAACAACGGTTTAGGGTTAGCGTACGTGTTAGGGCACAAGTTACTGTTAGCGTACGGGTTAGGAAGAGGGCACGGTTTAGGGTAAGGCTTCTGGTAAGGCTTAGGGTTAGGGTTAGGGTTAGGGAATGGGGCCTGTTTAGGCTACAGGTTAGGGGACAACAATGGTTTAGTGTTAGAGTACATGTTAGGGCACTGGTTAGAGTGAGCTTACGGGTTAGGATTAGAGCACAGTTTAGGGTAAGACTTCAGGTAAGTGTTAGGATTAGGGTTAGGGTTAGTGTTAGGGACCGGAGACTGTTTAGGTTACAGGTTCGTGTACGACAACGGTTTAGGGTTAGCGTACGTGTTAGGGCACATGTTACTGTTAGCGTATGGGTTAGGATTAGGACATGGGTTTTCGTAAGTCTTCGGGTAAGAGTTACGGTAAGTGTTATGGTTAGGGAAAGGGGACGGTTTAGGGTACAGGTTAGGGTACGACAACGGTTTAGGGTTAGCGTACATGTTAGGACATGGGTTAGTGTTAGTCTACGAGTTAGGGTTAGGGCATGGGTTAGGGTAAGACTTCAGGTAAGGGTTAGGGTTAGCGTTAGGGTTAGGGATAGTGGACGGTTTAGGGTACAAGTTTATGTACAACAACGGTAGAGTGTTAACGTACGTTTTAGGGCATGGGTTAGTGTTAGCGTATGGGTTAGGATTAGGGCACGGGTTAGGGTAAGGCTTTGGGTAAGGGTTAGTGTTAGCGTTACGGTTAGGGTTAGGGTTAGGGAATGGGTACGGTTTAGGATACACATTATGGTACGACAACGGTTTAGAGTTAGCGTACATGTTACGGCACAGGTTAGTTTTAGCTTACGGTTTAGGATTAAGGCACAGTTTAGGGTACGACAATGGTATAGATTTAGCGTACGTGTTAGGGCATGGGTTGGTGTTAGCGTACGGCCTAGGTTTAGGGCATGGGTTAGGGTAAATCTTCGGGTAAGTGTTAGTGTTTAGTTTAGGTTTAGGGTTAGGGAACGGGGACGGTTTAGGGTACAGGTTAGGGTACGACAACAGTTTAGGCTTAGCGTACATGTTAGGGCATAGTTTAGTGTTGGCATACATCTTAGGATTAGGGCACGGGTAAGGGTAAGGCTTAGGGTAAGTGTTAGAGTTAGGGTTCGTGTTAGGGAACGGGGATGGTTTAGGGTACAGTTTAGCGTACGACATTGGTTTAGGGTTTGCATACGTGTTAGGGCACGGGTTAGTGTTAGCGTTCGGGTTAGGATTAGGGTATTGGTTAGGGTAAGGCTTCAGGTAAGGTTTAGGTTTAGGGTTAGGATTAGGGTTCGGCAACGGGGACTGTTTAGGCTACAGGCTAGGGTACAACAAATGTTTAATGTTAGCATACGTGTTAGGGCATGGGTTACTGTTAGCTTACGGGTTGCGATTAGGGCACAGTTTAGGGTAAGGCTTTGGGTAAGGGTTAGGATTAGGGTTTTGTTTAGGGTTAGTGTTAGGGAACGGGGACGGTTCAGTGTAGAGGTTAGGGTCCGACAACTGTTTAGTGTTAGCGTACGTGTTAGGGCACGGGTTTCTGTTAGTGTACGGTTAGCATTAGGGCACGGGTTAGGGTAAGGCTGTGGGTAAGGTTTACGATTAGGGCTAGGGTTAGTGATAGGGTTCGGGAAGGGGGACGGTTTGGGTACAGGTTAGGGTATGACAAGAGTTTAGGCTTAGCGTACGTGTTAAGGCATGGTTTAATGTTAGCTTCCGGGTTAGGAATAGGGCACTGGTTAGGGTAATGCTGCGGGTAAAGGTTAGGATTATGGTTAGTGTTAGTGTTCGGGAATGGTGATGGTTTAGGGTACAGGTTAGGGTACGACAACGGTTTAGGTTTAGCGTACGTGTTAGGGCACACGTTAGTGTTAAGGTATGGGTTAGGATTAAGGCACGGGTCAGGGTAAGGCTTCGCGTAAGGGTTAGGCTTAGGGTTAGGGTTAGGGTTAGGGAATGGGGACGTGTAGTATACATGTTAGGTTACGACAATGGTTTAGGGTTAATGTACGTGTTAAGGCATGGGTTAGTGTTAGCATAAGGGTTAGGATTAGGGCACAGGTTAGGGTAAGGCTTCAGGTAAGCTTTAGGTTTAGGGTTAGTGTTAGGGTTAGGGTTAGGGAACGGGGATGGTTTAGGGTACTGGTTAGGGTGTGACAACGGTTCACTGTTAGCGTATGTGTTAGGGCACGGGTTAGTGTTAGCATACGGGTTAGGATTAGGGCACGAGTCAGAGTAAGGCTTCGGGTAAGGCTTAGGATTAGGGTTAGGGTTAGGGTTATGGTTAGGGAACGGGGACAGTTTAGGGAAGAGGTTATGGTATGACAACGGTTTAGGTTTAGCGTAACTGGTAGGGCACATGTTAGTGTTAATGTATGGTTTATGTTTAGGGCACAGGTTAGGGTAAGGCTTCGGGTAATGGTTAGGATTAGGTTAGGGTGAGGGTTAGGGAACAGGGATGGTTTAGGGTACAGGTTATGGTATGACAACAGTTTAGGGTTGGCGTATGGGTTAGGATTATGTCACGTGTTAGGGCAATACTGCGGGTAAGGTTTAGGGTTAGGGTTAGGGTTACGGTTAGGGTTAGGGAATGGGAACAGTTTAGGGTACAGGTTAGGATATGACAATGGTTTAGAGTTAGCGTATGTGTTAGGGCATGTGTTAGTGTTAGCGTACGGGCTAGGATTAGTGCACGGGTGAGCATAAGGCTTTGGGTAAGTGTTAAGGTTAGGGTTATGGTTAGGGAACGGGGATGGTTTAAGGTAAAGGTTAGGTTACGACAACAGTTTAGATTTATCATACGTGTTAGTGCACGTGTTAGTCTTAGCATACGGGTTAGGTTTATGGCATGGGTTAGGGTAAAACTGCAGGTAAGGGTTAGGGTAAAACTGCAGGTAAGGGTTAGGATTAGTGTTAGGGTTAGGGTTAGGGTTAGGGAAGGGGGACATTTTAGGGTACATGTTAGGATACAACAATGGTTTATGCTTAGCATATGTGTTAGGAAACGTATTAGTGTTAGCGTACGGGTTAGGATTAGGGCACGGGTTAGGGTAAGGCTTCGGGTGAGTTTTAAGGTTACGGCTAGGGTTAGGGAACAGGGATGGTTTAGGGTAAAGTTTAGGGTACGACAACGGTTGAGGGTTAGCGTATGAATTAGGCAAGGCTTAGTGTTAGCGTATGGGTTAGGATTAAGGCACGGGTTAGGGTAAGGCTTCGGGTCAAGGTTAGGTTTAGGATTAGGGTTAGGGCTAGGGAATGGGGACGGTTTAGGGTACAGGTTAGTGTACGGCAAAAATTTAGGATTAGGCTTAGGGTTAGGGAATGGGGACGGTTTAGGATACAGGTAGGTTTAGGGTTAGGGTTAGGGTTAGCAAACGGGGATGGTTTAGGGTACAGCTTAGGGTAGAACAACGATTTACGATTAACTTACGTGTTAGGGCACAGGTTAATGTCAGTGTACGGATTAGGTTTAGGGCACGCTTTCAGGTAAGGCTTTGGGTAAGTGTTAGGGTTAGGATTAGGGTTAGGGTTAGGGAATGGGGATGGTTTAGGGTACAGTTTAGTTTACCACAACGGTTTAGGATAAGCGTATATGTTAGGGCACGGGTCAGTGTTAGTGTACGGGTTAGGATTGGGGCACGGGTTAGGGTAAGGCTTCGCGTAAGTGTTAGGGTTAGGGTTAGGTTTTGGGTTAGTGTTAGGGATCGGAGACGGTTTTGGTACAGGTTAGGTTACGACAACGAATTAGTGGTAGCAAACGTGGTAGGGCATGGGTTAGTGTTTGTTTACGGGTTAGGATTAGGGCACATGTTATGGTAAGTCTTTAGGGAAGGGTTAGGATTACGGTTACGGTTAGGGTTAGGGTTAGGGAACGGGGACGGTTTAGAGTACAGCTTAGGATACGACAAAATTTTAGGGTTAGCATACATGTTAGGGCACGGTTTAGTGTTAGCATACCGGTTAGGATTAGGGCAGGGGTTAGAGTAAGGGTGAGAGTTAGGGTTAGGGTTAGTTTTAGGGAATGCGGATGGTTTAGGGTACAGGTTAGTGTACCACAATGGTTTAGGGTTAGTGTACGTGTTAGGGCATGGGTTAGAGTTAGCGTACAGATTAGGATTAGGGGAGGGGGTAGGGTAAGGCTTCGGGGAAAGGTTGGGTTCAGGGTTAGGGTTAGGGAACAGGGATGGTTTAGGGTACGGTTTAGCGTACGACAACGGTTTAGGGATAGCATACGTGTTAGGATACAGGTTAGTGTTAGCATACGAATTAGGATTAGGGCTCGGGTTAGGGTAAGGCTTCGGGGAAAGGTTGGGTTCAGGGTTAGGGTTAGGGAACAGGGATGGTTTAGGGTACGGTTTAGCGTACGACAACGGTTTAGGGTTAGCATACGTGTTAGGATACAGGTTAGTGTTAGCATACGATTTAGGATTAGGGCTCGGGTTAGGGTAAGGCTTCGGGTAAAGGTTGGGTTCAGGGTTAGGGTTAGGTTTAGGGCTAGGGAACGGGGATGGTTTAGGGCACTGTTTAGGGTACTCAACGGTTTAGGGTTAGCGTACGGGTTAGGATTAGGGCACGGGTTAGAGTAAAGATTCGGGTAAGGGTGAGGTTTAGGGAACGGGTATGGTTTAGGGTACAGGTCTGGGTATGACAACGGTTTAGGGTTAGCGTACGTGTTAGGGCACGGTTTACTGTTAGCGTATGTGTTAAGATTAGGACGAGGGTTTGGGTAAGGCTATGGGTAAGGGTTACCATTAGGGTTAGGGTTAGGTTTAGGGTTAGGGAACGGGGATGGTTTAGGGTACAGGTAAGTGTTTAGGCTTAGTGTACGTGTTAGGGCACGGGTTAGTGTTAGCGTACGGGTTAGGATTAGGGCACAGGTTAGGGTAAGGCTTCGGGTAAGCGTTAGCTTTAGAGTTAGGATTAGGTTTAGGGTCAGGGAACGGGGATGGATTAGGGTACATGTTAGGTTACGACAACGGTTTAGGGTTAGCGTATGTGTTAGGGCATGGTTTCGTGTTAGCGTACGGCTTAGGATTAGGGCACGGGTTAGGGTAAGAATTTGGGTAAGGGTTAGAGTTAGGGTTAGGATTAGGGTTAGGGAACGGGGATGGTTTAGGGTACAGGTTTGTGTATGACAACGTTTTAGAGTTAGCATACGTGTTAGGTCACGGGTTAGTGTTAGTGTACTGGTTAGGATTAGGGCACAGGTTACGTTAAGGCTTCGGTTAAGGGTTAGGGTTAGGGGTAGGGTTAGTGTTTGGAAATGTGTACAGTTTAGGCTACAGGTTGGGGTACGACAACGCTTTATGGTTAGCGTATGTGTTAGGACAGGGTTAGTGTTAGTATATGGGTTAGGACTCGGGCACGGTTTAGGATAAGGCTTCGGGAAAGTGTTAGGGTTAGGGTTAGATTACCGTTATGGTTAGGGTACGGGGCCGGTTTATGGTACAGTTTATGGGACACCAACTGTATAGTGTTTGTCTATGTGTTAGGGCACGGGATAGTGTTAGTGTACTGGTTAGGATTAGGGCATGGGTCAGGGTTAGGATTAGGGTTAGGTTAAGGGTTAGCGTTAGGGAACAGGGACTGTTTAATTTACAGTTTAGTGTATGACAAACTTTTAGGGTTAGTATACGTGTTAGGCCACGGGTTAGTTTTAGTGTATGGCTTAGGATTAGGTCTCATGTTAGGTTTAGGCTTCGGGTAAGGGTTAGGTTTAGGGTTAGGGATAGGGAATGGTGACAGTTTAGGGTACAGGTTAGTGTAGGACACCGTTTTAGGATTAGTGTATGTGTTAGCGCACGGTTTAGTGTTAGTGTACGGGTTAGGATTAGGGCACGGTTCAGTGCAAGGCTTCGGGTAAGCGTTAGGTTTAGGGTTAGGGTTAGGTATCTGGGATGGTTTAGGGTACAGTTTAGGGTATGACCACGGTTTAGGGTTAGTGTACCTGTTAGGGAACAGGTTCGTGTTAGTGTACGGGTTAGTATTAGGGCATGGGTTCGGGTAAGGCTTCGTGTATGTGTTAGGGTTAGGGTTATGGTTAGGGTTAGGGTTAGGGAACTGGGACGGTTTAGGGTACACGTTAGGGTTCGACAACAGTTTCGGGTTAGCGTACTTGACAGGGTATGGGCGAGTGTTAGTTTACAGGTTAGGATTAGGGAACGGTTCAGGGTAAGGCTTCGGGTAAGGGTTAGGTTTAGGGTTAGGGATAGGGAACGGGGACAGTTTAGGGTACAGGTTAGTGTAGGACACCGTTTTAGGATTAGTGTATGTGTTAGCGCACGGTTTAGTGTTAGTGTAC
>NW_006770238.1:56478-56668 GCF_000442215.2 Lipotes vexillifer
TTCATTCTTCTGCTGGTGGGAAATTAGAGTTCAATGTGCCCGTCCAAACTCTTACAACTAGTCTCTCATTGGTTCCCCCTTTTCCCGTTCTTCCTCCACAAAAATTGCAAACTGTGTGAAACAGGATGTTAAATGTACTGATTCTCCAAGTGGGGAGATTCTTAGTGACGTGGCTGGAATGGCAAAGTCG
>NW_006770239.1:0-1879 GCF_000442215.2 Lipotes vexillifer
CTAATGCTAACCGTACACTAACACGAAACTGTGCCCTAATACGTACGCTAACACTAAACTGTTCTCATACCCTAGCCTGTACCTGAAACTGTCCCCGTTCCCTAAAACTAACCATAACCCTAAACCTTACCCGAAGCCTTGCCCTAACCTGTGGCCTAAACCTAACGTGTACACTAACACTAAGCCATGCCCGAACACGTACGCTAACCCTAGAATGCTGTCGTACCTTAAACCGTCCCCATTCCCTAACCCTAACCCTAAAGCTTACACGAAGCCTTACCCTAAACCGTGTCCTAATCCTAACCCGTACACTAACACTAACCCGGGCCCTAACACGTACGCTAACTCTAAACCGTTGTCGTACACTAACCTGTACCCTAAAACGTCCCCGTTCCCTAACCCTAACCCTCACCCTAAACCTTACCCGAAGTCTTACCCTAACCCGTGTCCTAATCCTAACCCATACACTAACACTAACCAGTGCCTGAACAGTTACGCTAACCCTAAACCATTGTCGTACCCTTACCTGTACCCTAAACCGTCCCTGTTCCCTAACCTTAACCCTAACCCTAAACCTTACCCGAAGCCTTACACTAAACCGTGTCATAATTCCTAACCCATAACTAACACTAACCCATGCCCTAACACGTACGCTAACATTAAATCATTGTCATACACTCATATGTATGCTAAACCATCACCATGCCCTAACCGTAAACCTAAACCTAACCGTAACCCTAAGCCTTACCCGAAGCCTTACTCTAATCCCTGCCCTAATCCTAACCCGTACACTAACAATAACTCATGACCTAACATATAAGCTAACCCTAAACCGTTGTACCCTAACCTGAACCCTAATTCGTCCCCTTTCCCTGACCCTAACTGTAACCTTAACCCTCACCCTAACCCTTACCTGAAGCCTTATCCTTACTCGTGCCCTAATCCTAAACCATACACTAACAGTAAGCCGTGCGCTGACATGTACACTAACACTAAGCCTTTGTCATGCTCTATCCTGTAACCCACACCACCCCTGTTCCATAAACCTAACCCTAAACCTAGCCCTAACCCTAAACCTTACCTGAAACCTTACCCTACCGTGCCCTAATCCTAAACCTTACAGTAACATTAACCTGTGCCCTAACACATACGCTAAACCTAAACCGTTGTTGTATCCTAACCTGTGATCTAAACCGTCCCGTTCCCTAACCCTAAATCTAACCCTAACCTTCAGCCTAACCATAACACTTACCCAAAGCCTTACCCAAACCCGTGCCCAAATTCTAACCCATACACTAATACTAACCCATCCTTAACACATACGCTAATGCTAAACAGTTGTCATACCCTAACCTGTACCCTAAACCGTCCTGATTCCCTATCCCTAATCCTAACCCTAACACTTACCTGAAGCCTTACACTAACCCGTGCCGTAATCCTAACACATACACTAACAATGACCCGTGTCCTAACCTGTGCCCTTATACTAACCCGTACACTGACACTAACCCGTGCTCTAATACGTAGGCCAACCCTAAACCGTTGTCGTACCCTAACCTGTACCCTAAACCGTGCCTGTTCCCTAACCTTAACCCTAAGCCTAACCCTTTCCCGAAGCCTTACCCTAACCGTTGCCCTAATCCTAACCCCTACACTAACACTAACCCGTGCCCTAACACATATGCTAACCCTAAAATTTTGTGGTACTCTAACCTGTACCCTAAACTGTACCTGTTCCCTAACACTACACCTAAACTTAACCCTAACGCTAATCATTACCTGAAGCCTTACACTAACCTGTGTCCTTATCCTAACGCATGCACTAACACTAACCACTGCCCTAATATGTATGCTAACCCAAACCGTTGTCGTACCCTAA
>NW_006770240.1:0-200 GCF_000442215.2 Lipotes vexillifer
CAAGTAAATGTTATGCTCCCTCAAATGCTCATTCCAGATTCTTCACCTATTTTAAGAAGCCAACGTTTTAAAAAATACAGTCTCATTTTTGTTAAATTAAACCCTCTAAAAAGGAATGGCAAGTCTCTATACATCTGTCATCTTCTTTATTCTCTGTGAGGTCTACAGAATAAAGTTAATTCCATTTCCACAGCGAGTAA
>NW_006770241.1:0-206 GCF_000442215.2 Lipotes vexillifer
TCTCTAAATGTTTGATAGAATTTGCCTGTGAAGCCATCTGGTCCTGGGCTTTAGTTTGTTGGATTATTTTTAATCACAGTTTCAATTTCAGTGCTTGTGATTGTTCTGTTCATATTTTCTATTTCCTCCTGGTTCAGTCTTGATAGGTTGTGCATTTCTAAGAATTTGTCCATTTCTTCCAGATTGTCCATTTTATTGGCATAGAG
>NW_006770242.1:0-286 GCF_000442215.2 Lipotes vexillifer
AACTAACACACCATTGTAAAGCAATTATACCCCAATAAAGATGTTAAAAAAAAAAAAAATAATGAGGCAGGGCTTCCCTGGTGGCACAGTGGTTAAGAATCCGCCTGGAGCGGACACGGGTTCGAGCCCTGGTCTGGGAAGATCCCACATGCCATGGAGCAACCAAGCCTGTGTGCTACAACTACTGAGCCTGTGCTCTGGAGCCTGCGAGCCACAACTACTGAGCCCGCGTGCCTAGAGCCTGTGCTCTGCAACAAGAGAAGCCACTGCAATGAGAAGCCCGCGC
>NW_006770243.1:0-245 GCF_000442215.2 Lipotes vexillifer
CTTTAGTTTTATTTTTCATTCATACCTTAATTATAAGATTAAATATGGATTATCCATGCCTACGTCTGTAGGGATCTAGTTATGACATAATCACTTAGCTCTTGACCACTGTAGGGATTTATCAGATGTGAATTTTGGCTTTAGAACTAAGCAGGAAATAATTTAATTAGGCACAGGCACTCTTTAAGTTATGCAACTGTTATTGAGGCATGGAAGCTTGGAATTTTACTTCCTAATAATTAGAG
>NW_006770244.1:0-300 GCF_000442215.2 Lipotes vexillifer
TCTGCTGTGTGTTTCTCTGTCTTCTCATTTTGCTTAACTTACTGTGTTTGGAGTCTCCTTTTCCCAGGCTGCAGGTTCGTAGTTCGCATTGTTTTTGGTGTCTCCTCCCAGTGGCTAAGGTTTTTTCAGTGGGTTGTGTAGGCTTCCTGGTGGAGGGGATTGGTGCCTCTATTTTGGTAGATGAGGCTGGATCTTGTCTTTCTGGTGGGCAGGACCGTGTCTGGTGGTATGTTTTGAGGTGTCTGTGACCTTATTATGATTTTATGCAGCCTCTCTGCTAATGGGTGGGGTTGTGTTCCT
>NW_006770245.1:0-2791 GCF_000442215.2 Lipotes vexillifer
CTTCCCATTTTTTGATTGGATTTTTTTTTTTTTTTTTTGGTCAGGACACACTTTCTCCTAAATTCTTTCTTTTTTGAGATGAAATCCTGATATCAGAGATGTTTGTGCCTCAATTAATATGGTTATTTCAGTTTTACCATGAGCTCTCTCTCCTTCCATGTGCATATAGGAATGCCCCAGGAGCACCAGTTCAAGTGCATACTCGTGTAATGAGAATTATTATTAGGGAACAATAAATTCTTACTGGTCATCACTATTTATATTGAATTAATTTTAGTCTAAGAGTTAGAGATTATTATTTCCATTTTATAGACGAGGAAACTGAAGCACAGAGAGACTCCTTGTTTTCCCGATTTCCTGTTTACATTAACCACTAAACCTAGGCCCACTGCCTTTTTCTATATTCAGGACCTGTTGAGTGTAGATTATGATCTCACACTCTTCCTCAATTAAGGAAACTTTCCTCTCTAGGTCCCTTGTGGATGTCATGATGGAATGGTGGTGTGGATAATGGAAAGCTGGCAACAAGCTCAGTTAGAAGATGAGCTATTTCTTTAAAGGCAAAGAATATGGAAACCCATGGAGATGGAGACCAAGACTTCCAAAATCCCCAAGTCTGCATAAATATTTTCAGCTGCTGCTCCTGTCCCCGGTTAGGGAGGGTTCCACCAGGACTCAGAAGTTTACCTTTGCTCTTCCACACGGCATTTTTTTTTATAAATTTATTTAATTAATTAATTTATTTTTGGCTCCATTGGGTCTTCGTTGCTGTGCATGGGCTTTCTCTAGTTGCAGGGAGCAGGGGCTACTCTTCACTGAAGTGCTCGGACTTCTCATTGCAGTGGCTTCCCTTGCTGTGGAGCACAGGCTCTAGGTGCGCGGCTTTCAGTAGTTGTGGCACACAGGCTCAGTAGTTGTGGCTTGCAGACTCTAGAGCGTGGGCTCAGCAGTTGTGGTGCACGGGCTTAGTTGCCCCGCAGCATGTGGGATCTTCCCGGAGCAGGGCTTGAACCTGTGTCCCCTGCATTGGCAGACGGATTCTTAACCACTGCGCCACTAGGGAAGCCCCCACCTGGCATTTTTATATATTCCTGCATTCTTCCTTTGGCTACCCCACCTGCTTTTTTTCTGGAGACTGTTTACCAGCTGTAGTAAATGGGACAAAATACATCAACTCATTCCCAAGTATTTAATGTTTGGGCAGAAGAAGGAAAGATAAAGTTTCCCGGCACAGCATCCTCAGCAAGGCCAGGCTTAACCTCCTTTATTTTTTTTCCATTCCTGTAGCACTCTCCCACCATTCATCTTTCATACCAACTCTTTTTTTCCCTCTATAATAATCTCAAATACTTGCCTCTTTCTTAGTTGTGAAGTTTCAGTCTAGAAAGAGTTTAAATTATTCTCTTCATAGTCACACTGGTTCACGTATATATTAGGAGGTGTGGTTAGACGCCAGAGACAGTAATGGGGCAGAGTGGAGGGTGACGGGGATTGAACTGCTTACTCCTTCTTACCGTCACATCTAATCCCTGGTCTGATGCCACCAGAAACTCCATGGTGGTATTTTCTTTAAAAAATGTCAGTCCAATAAAGTGTGGGTAAACCCAGGAATTAAGCTAATTAATAATATTAACATTATTTACTGTACACCCTGGGTAAGTGGCTGTGGGTGAAATGACCACTTGTCCGGGGACTACAAAAACAAATTCGCTGTGGGTGGATAAATAAACAAACACGAGCCACACGAACATGTTTATCTCAAGCTGGTCAAGTTGAAGCTATTTGAGTTTCATAGGAACCACACAGCATAGAACAAAACATGGAGATTGAGAAAATTGTTTCAAATGGGTTTTCCAGTTCAAAATTTAGTCAATTTCTCAAAAGAAAAAAAATAGATTCAGTAATTTGGAAGATCTACCTTTACCATACCTTTCTTTCTAGGATTTCAAATTCCAAAGCAAGCTCAGAGGAGATCAATTTGAATATTTGATTTAAAAATGTAATAATCTTTTAAAATATGCTTAATATGATAATATTTGTTTATTACCTGGAGGTTTAGTTCATTTACATTTATTGTCATTACTGATATATTTGAACTCACTTATTCCAATTCATTTTGCCCTTTCTACCTGACCTATTTTTAAAATATTGCTTTTATGTTCTCCTTTCTTATTTTGTTTTGAAATAATGTTCACCTAATTCTAACCTTTTTCTCTGTACTAATTTTCTCTTTCCTAAAATAATAATTAGTATTCTTTTGTTTTAGAAAATACCCTGGAAACTTTAATATCACTGTTTAACCTAATAATAGCCTAAAATGAGTATCAGTATATTTACCTGCCTCCTGAACAATACAATACTTTTAAGACACTTTAATCATCCACTCAAGTTATGTTTTGTTGTTCAGGATTTTGGGTCTATCTTGAATTCTGCGTGTTTTCTTATTATTTGTGAATAATTGTTTGGCTTTTTACATCTTTTATCCATTTTTCTGGCTGACAATTCCTTCTCATATCTCAGCTCTATTTTTCTAAAATAATTTGCGTTCTTCCTAGAGCACATTCTTTAGAAGATCTTTAGAGGGGAATTGTCATGAGCAAACCCACTCATTCTGTGTATGTCTTTCTTTCTGTCTCTCTCATGAAGTATGCCATGAATGATACAATGAAAATGTGTAAAGTATAATATCAAAACAAACACCCACCCGGGTTAAGCTTTCTCAGTTTCTGTTTGTCTGAAAATGTCTACAGTTTGCCCTTGTTCTTGAGAGATTTTTTTTTTTTTTTTTTTT
>NW_006770246.1:0-255 GCF_000442215.2 Lipotes vexillifer
GTGAGCCGTGGCCACTGAGCCTGCGCGTCCAGAGCCTGTGCTCTGCAACGGGAGAGGCCACAAACAGTGAGAGGCCCGCATACTGCCAAAAAACAAAAAAAAAATCATTCAATGTTAACAACTCTACAAACTATACTAAGAAAAACAACAACAACAAAAAATGGACAGTCACCCTATGGCAAATGGCAAAAGCAAAGCTATACAGACCAAATCACACAAAGAAGCATACACATACACCCTCACAAAAAGAGGAAA
>NW_006770247.1:0-8028 GCF_000442215.2 Lipotes vexillifer
AAAACTAACCCGTGGCCTAACACGTATGCTAACCCTAAAAGGTTGTCGTACCCTAAACTGTAAATTAAACAGTCCATGTTCCCTAACCCTAACGCTTAACCTAACCCTAATCCTAACCCTTACCTGAAGCCTTAACCTAACCCGTGCCCTAATCCTAACCTGTACACAAACACTAATCTATGCCCGAACATGTACACTAAACCTAAACCGTTGTCGTACCGTAAACTGTACTCTAAACCATCCCCGTCCTGTAACCCTAACCCTAACACTAAATGTAAACCTAAACCTTACCCGAAGCCTTACCTTCACCCATGACCTAATCCTAACCAGTACACGAACACTAACACGTGCCCTAACACATACGCTAACACTGAACCGTTGTGCTACCCTAAACTCTACCATAAATCGTCCCCATTCCCTAACCCTAAACCTAACCCTAACACTAAACCTTACCCGAAGCCTTACCCTGACCCATGCCCTAATCCTAACCAGTACACTAACACTATCCCGTGCCCTAACACATACACAAACACTAAAATATTGGTGTCCCGTAAACTGTACCATAAACCGGCCCTGTACCCTAACCATAACCCTAATCTAACCCTAACCCTAACACTTTCCCGAAGCCTTATCCTTAACCGTGCCCGAGTCCTAGCCCATATACTAACACTAACCCTGCCCTAACACATACGCTAAACATAAAGCGTTGTCATACCCTAACCTGTAGCCTAAACTGTACACATTTCCAAATACTAACCCTACCCCTAACACTAACCCTTAACCGAAGCCTTAATGTAACCTGTGCCCTAATCCTAACCAGTACACTAACACTAACCCATGACCTAACACGTACGCTAACTCTAAAACGTTGTCATACACAAACCGGTACCCTAAACCATCCCCGTTCCCTAACCCTAATCCTAACCCTAACACTAACCCTTACCCGAAGCCTTACACTAACCCGTGCCCTAATCCTAAGCCGTACGCTAACACTAAACCATGCCCTAACATATACGCTAACCGTAAACCGTTGTCGTAACCTAACATGTACCCTAAACCATCCCCGTTCCCTAACCCTAAACCAAATCCTAACTCTAAACCTAACGCTTACCCGAAGCCTTACCCTAACCTGTGCCCTAATCCTAAACCGTACACTAACACCAACCCGTGCCCTAACACGTACGTTTACCCTAAACCGTTGTCGTACACGAACCTGTAACCTAAACAGTCTCCGGTCCCTAACACTAACCCTAACCCTAATCCTAACCCTTACCTGAAGCCTTACCCTAAACTGTGCCCTAATCCTAACCCATAAGCTCACTCTAACCAGTGCCCTAACATGTACTCTAACACTAAACCGTTGTTGTACCCAAACCTGTAGCCTAAACAGGCCCCATTCCCTAACCCTAACCCTAACCCTAAGCCTTACCAGAAGCCTTACCCTAAACCATGCCCTCATCCTAACCCATACACTAACAGTAAACTGTGCCCTAACACGTACGCTAACCCTAAACAGTTGTCGTACACGAACCTGTAACCTACACAGTCTCCGGTCCCTAACACTAACCCTAACCCTAATCCTAACCCTTACCTGAAGCCTTACCCTAAACTGTGCCCTAAACCTAACCCGTAAGCTCACTCTAACCAGTGCCCTAACATTTACTCTAACACTAAACCGTTGTTGCACCCTAACCTGTAGCCTAAACTAGCCCCATTCCCTAACACTAACCCTAACCCTAAGCCTTACCAGAAGCCTTACCCTAAATCGTGCCCTCATCCTAACCCACAAGCTAACACCAGACAGTGCACTAACACGTACGCTAAACATAAACCATTGTGGTACCCTAACCTGTACCCTAAACCGTCCCCTTTCCCTAACACTAATCCTAACATTAACCCTAAACCTCACCCTTACCCAAAGCCAACCCTAACCCGTGCCCTAAACCTAACCCGAACGCTAACACTAACCCTTGCTCTAACACGAATGCTAACCCTAAACCATTGTCGTACACTAAACTGTAGCCTAAACAATCCCCATTACCCAACCCTAACCCTAACCCTCACCCTAATATTTACCCGAAGCCTTACCCTTACATGTACCCTAATCCTAAGCCGTTCATTAACACTAAACCATGCCCTAACACGAACATTAAACCTAAACCATTGTCGTACCCTAACCTGTACCCTAAACCCTCCCCATTCCCTAATGCTAACCCTAACCCTAGCCCTAACCCTAACACTTACCCAAAGCCTTACCCTTACCCGTACCCTAATCCTAATGCGTACGCTAACACTAACCCATGCCCTAACATGTACGCTAACCCTAAACCATTGTCATACACTAACCTGTACCCTAAACCATCCCCATTCCCTAACCCTAATCCTAAACCTAACCCTAACCCTAACGCTTACCCGAAGCCTTACCCTAACCCATGGCCTAATCCTAAACCGTACGCTAACATTAACCCGTGCCCTAACACGTATGCTAACACTAAACCGTTGTCGTACCCTAACCTGTACACAAAACCGTCCCCGTTCCCTTACCCTAACCCTAACCCTCAACCTAACCCTTAACCGAAGCCTTACCCTTACCCGAGCCCTAATCCTAATGTGTACGCTAACACTAACCCTTACCCTAACATGTATGCTGAACCTAAATCGATGTCATAACCTAACCTGTATCCTAAAACGTCCCCGTTCCCTGACAGTAACCCCTACCCGAAGCCTTACACTAAACTGTGCACTAATCCTAAACCGTACGCTAACACTAACACATGCCCTAACACGTGCGTTAACTCTAAACCATTGTCCTACCCTAAACTGTATCATAAACCATCCCCGTTCCCTAAACCTAACCCTAACACTAACGCTAACACTAACCCTTATCCTAACACGTGCATTAACCCTATCTCTTACGCTAATCCTCCCCCATGCCCTAACACGTATGCTAACTGTAAACCGTTGTCTTACCCTAACCTGTCCCCAAAACCGTCCCTGTTCCCTAACCCTAACCCGAGCACTAAACGTAACCCGTACGCTAACGCTAACCCATGCCCAAACACGTACAGTAACCCTAAACCGTTGTCGTACACTAAGCTGTTCACTACACCATCCCCGTTCCCTAAGCCTAACCCTAACCCGAGCACTAAACGTAACCCGTACGCTAACGCTAACCCATGCCCAAACACGTACAGTAACCCTAAACCGTTGTCGTACACTAAGCTGTTCACTACACCATCCCCGTTCCCTAAGCCTAACCCTAACCCGAGCACTAAACGTAACCCGTACGCTAACGCTAACCCATGCCCAAACACGTACAGTAACCCTAAACCGTTGTCGTACACTAAGCTGTTCACTACACCATCCCCGTTCCCTAAGCCTAACCCTAACCCGAGCACTAAACGTAACCCGTACGCTAACGCTAACCCATGCCCAAACACGTACAGTAACCCTAAACCGTTGTCGTACACTAAGCTGTTCACTACACCATCCCCGTTCCCTAAGCCTAACCCTAACCCGAGCACTAAACGTAACCCGTACGCTAACGCTAACCCATGCCCAAACACGTACAGTAACCCTAAACCGTTGTCGTACACTAAGCTGTTCACTACACCATCCCCGTTCCCTAAGCCTAACCCTAACCCGAGCACTAAACGTAACCCGTACGCTAACGCTAACCCATGCCCAAACACGTACAGTAACCCTAAACCGTTGTCGTACACTAAGCTGTTCACTACACCATCCCCGTTCCCTAAGCCTAACCCTAACCCGAGCACTAAACGTAACCCGTACGCTAACACTAACCCTTATCCTAACACGTGCATTAACCCTATCTCTTACGCTAACACTAACCCTTACCAGAAGCCTTATCCTAACCCGTGCCCTAATCCTAAATGGTACGCTACACTAACCCATGCCCTAACACGTATGCTAACTGTAAACCGTTGTCTTACCCTAACCTGTACCCAAAACCGTCCCTGTTCCCTAACCCTAACACTTACCCGAAGCCTTATCCTTACCTTTACCCGAAGCTTTAGACTACCCTGTGCCCTAATCCTAACCCGTACGCTAACACTAACACGTGCCCTAACACGTATGCTAACTGTAAACCGTTGTCTTACCCTAACCTGTACCCAAAACCGTCCCTGTTCCCTAACCCTAACCCGTACGATAACACTAATACGTGCCCTAACACGTATGCTAACTGTAAACCGTTGTCTTACCCTAACCTGTACCCAAAACCGTCCCTGTTCCCTAACCCTAACCCGAACCCTTACCTAACCTGTTCCCTAACCCTAACCCTAACCCTAACACTAACCCTAACCCTTACCCGAAACCTTACCCTACCCCGTGCCCTAATCCTAACCCGTACACTTACACTAACACATGCCCTATTACGTATGCTAACCTTAACCGTTGTCGTTCCCTAACCTGTACACTAAAACATCCCTGTTCCCTAACCCTAACCCGAACCCTTACCTAACCTGTTCCCTAACCCTAACCCGTACGATAACACTAATACGTGCCCTAACACGTATGCTAACTCTAAACCGTTGTCATACGCTGAACTGTACCCTAAACCGTGCCCGTTACCTAACCCTAAACCTAACCCTAACCCTTACCTGAAACCTTACCCTAAACCGTGCCCTAATCATAACCCGTACGATAACACTAACCCATGCCCTAACATGTACAGTAACCCTAAACTGTTGTCATACGATAAGCTGTTCACTACACCATCCCCATTTTCTAACGCTAACACTATACCCGGGCCCTCACACGTACGCCTAACCTAAACCTTTCTCGTAACCTAACCTGTAGCCTAAACCGTCCGTGTTCCCTAACCCTAAACCTAACCCTAACCCGAAGCCTTACCCTAACCTGTGCCTAATCCTAAACCGTACGCTAACACTAACCCATGCCCTAACACGTACACTACCTTTAAACCGGTGTCATAACCTAACCTGTACAGTACAATGTCCCCGTTCCCTAAATCTAACACTTACCCTAACACTGAATATAACGCTTACCCGAAGCCTTACCCTAACCCGTGCCCTAATCCTAAAACGTACAGTAACATTAACCAATGACATAACACTTATGCTAACCCTAAACTTTTGCCGTACTCTAACCTGTACCCTAAACGGTCCCATATTCCTAACACTAACCGTAACGCTAACCTTAAATCTAACCCCTACCCGAAGCCTTACCTTAACCAGTGTCCTAATCCTAAGCCGTATAGTAACACTAACCTGTGCCCTAACACTTACGCTAACCCAAAAACGTAGTCGTAAACTAACCTGTACGGTAAACCGTCCCTGTTCCCGAACCCTAAACCTTACCCTGACCCTTACCCGAAGCCTTACCCTAACCCGTGTCCTAATCCTAAACCATTCACTAACACTAATCCTTGCCCTAACATGTACACTAATGCTAAACTGTTGACGTCGCTAACCTGTACCGTCAACCGTCCCCGTTCCCTTACCCTAACGCTAAACCTAACCCTAACACTTACCTGAAGCCTTACCCTACCCCGTTCCGTAACCCATACCCGTACACTAACACTAACCTGTGCCCTAAAACGTACGCTAACCCTGAACCATTGTTGTACACAACTCTGTACCCTAAACCATCCCCATTCCCTAACCCTAACCCTAACCCTAACCCTTACCCTAAGTCTTACCCTAACCCATGGCGTAACCCTAACACGTACGCTAACACTAACCCATGCCCTAACACATACGCTAACCCTAAACCGTTGTTGTACACTAACCTGTATCCTAAACCGTCCCCTTTCCCTAAGCCTAACCCTAACCCTAACTCTAACCACAACCCTTAACCGTAGCCTTACTGAAACCCGCGTCCTAATCCTAACCCATACGTTAACAGTAATCCGTGCCCTAACACGTATGCTAACCCTGAACCATTGTTGTACACAAATCTGTACCCTAAACCATCCCCATTCCCTAACACTAACCCCAACCCAAAGCCGTACCCTACCCCGTGCCCTAATCCTAACCCGTACGCTAACACTAACAAGTGTCCTAACACGTATGCGAACCCTAAGCGTTGTCGTTCGCTAAACTGTACCCTAAACCGTTCCCGTTACCTAACCCTAACCCTAACACTAACACTAACACTTACCCAAAGCCTTATCCTAACCCATGCCCTAATTCTAGCCAGTAAGCTAACACTAACTCATGTCCTAACATGTACGTTAGCCCTAAACACTTGTCGTACCCTAATCTGTACCCTAAAACCTCTCCATTCCCTAACCTTAACCCTAAACCTAACCTTAACCCTAACCCTTACCCGAAGCCTTACCCTAAACTGTGCCTTAAACCTAACCCGTAGGCTAACACTAACCCACGCCATAACATGTACGCTAACCCTAAACCGTTGTCGTACCCTAACCTGCACCTTACACCATCCCTGTTCCATAACCCTAAACCTAACCCTAACCCTAACTCTTACCTGAAGCCTTACCCTAAACCGTGCCCTAATCCTAACACGTACGCTAACAATAAACCATGACCTAACACGTATGCTAACCCTCTACCATTGTTGTTCACAAACCTGTATCCTAAACCTTCCCCATTCCCTAACCCTAACCCTAACCCAAACCCTTACCCAAAGTTTTAGTCTAAGCTATGCCCTAACCCTAACCCGTATGCTAACACTAACCCATGCCCTAAAACGTATGCTCACTCTAAACCGTTGTCGTACCCTAATCTTTTCCCTGAACCGTCCCCTTTCCCTAAACCTAACCCTAACTCTAACCCTAACCATAACCTTTACCCGAAGCCATACCGAAACCCGCGTCCTAATCCTAACCCGTACGTTAACACTAACCCATGCCCTAAAACGTAGGCTAACCCTGTACCATTGTTGTATACAAACCTGTACCCTAAACCGTCCCCATTCCCTAAACCTAACCCTAACACTAACGCTAACACTAACCCTTACCCGAACACGTGCTTTAACCCTATGTCTTACGCTAACACTAACCCATGCCCTAACAGGAATGCTAACCCTAAACCGTTGTCATACCGTAACCTGTACCTTAAACCATCCCCATTCCAAACCCTAAACCTAAACTGAAGCCTTACCCTAACATGTGCCCTAATCCTAAACCGTACGCTAACACTAACCTGTGCCCTAACACGTACACTAACTCTGAACCGTTGTCGTACCATAACCTGTACCCTAAACCGTCCGTGTTCCCTAACCCTAACCCTAACCTTAACCTTAACCCAACCCTTACCCTCAGCCTTACCCTAACCTGAGACCTAATCGTAACCCGTACACTAACACTAACCCATGCCCTAACACGTACGCTAACCCTAAACGGTTGTCATACCTTAACCTGTACCGTAAACTGTCCCCGTTACATAACCCTAACCCTAACCTTAACGCTAAACTTTACTCGAAGCCTTACCCTGACCCGTGCCCTAATCCTAACCCATACGATAACACTAACCCATGCCCTAACACGTATGCTAACCCTAAACCGTCATGGTAAGCTAACCTTTACCCTAAACCGTCCACGTTCCCTAACACTAACCCTAACCCTAACCCTAAACCTAACACTTACCCGAAGCGTTAACCCAACCCGAGCCCTAATCCTAACCTGTACACTAACACTAACCCGTTCCATAACATGTACGCTAACCCTAAATCGTTGTCGTACCCTAACCTGTAGCCTAAATCGTCCCCGTTCCCTAACCCTAACCCTAACCCTAACATTTACCCGAAGCCTTATCCTAACCCGTGCACTAATCCTAAACCATATGCTAACACTAACCCGGGCCCTAACATGTATGCTAACCCTAAACCATTGTCGTACCCTAACCTGTACCCAAAACCATCCCCGTTCCCTAACCCTAACCCTAACCCTACTCCTAACACTTACCCAAAGCCTTAACCTAACCCGTTCCCTAATCCTAACACCTATGCTAACACTAACCCATGTCCTAACACGTACGTTAACACTAAAGCATTGTCGAAACATAACCAGTAGCCTAAACC
>NW_006770247.1:10688-20172 GCF_000442215.2 Lipotes vexillifer
CCTTACCCGAAACCTTACCCTACCCTGTGCCCTAACCCTGACCCGTACACTAACACTAACACGTGCCCTATTACGTATGCTAACCCTAACCGTTGGCATTCCCTAAACTGTACCCTAAATCATCCCCGTTAGCTAACACTAACCCTTACCCAAAGACTTACCCTAACCCGTGCCCTAATCCTAACCTGTACGCTAACACTAACCTGTGCCCTAACACGTACGCTAAACCTGAACCGTTGTCATACACAAACCTGTACCCTAAACCGTTCCCGTTCCCTAACCCTAACCCTAACTGTAAACCTTACCCGAAACCTTACCCAAACCCGCGTCCTAATCCTAACCCGTACGCTAACAGTAACCTGTGCCCTAACACGTATGCTAACCCTAAACCGTTGACGTACCCTAACCTGTACCCTAAAACATACCCGTTCCCTAACCTAACCCAAAGGCTTACCTAACCCGTTCCCTAATCCTACCCCCTACGATAACACTAATACATGCCCTAACATGTATACTAAACCTAAAGCGTTGTCGTACGCTGAAATTTACCCTAATCCATGCCCGTTACCTAACCCTAACCCTAACCCAAACCCTTACCCAAAGCCTTACCCTAAACCGTGCCCTAACACGTACGCTAATCCTAAACCGTTGTCGTACCCTAACCTGAACCTTCCACCATCCCATTTCCCTAACACTAACCCTAACCCTAAACCTCACCCGAATCCTGACCCTAAAACGTGCCCTAATCCTAACCGGTACGCTAACACTAACCCGTGCCCTAACACATACGCTAACACTGAACCATTGTCGGACACAAACCTGTACCCCAAATCGCCCCATTCCCTAATCCTAACACTAACCATTATCCGAAGCCTTACCCTAACCCGTGCCCTAATCCTAATGTGTACGCTAACACTAACCCATGTCCTAACACGTTCACTAACTCTAAACCGTTGTCGTACCATAACCGGTAGCCTAAACCATAACCATTCCCTAAACCTAACCCTAACGCTAACCCTAACCCTTACCCAAAGCCTTACCCTAAACCGTGCCCTAATCATGACCGTACGCTAACACTAACCTGTGCCCTAACGTGAACGCTAACCCTAAACTGTTGTCGTACCCCAATCTGTACCCTACACCGTCCATGTTCCCTAACCCCAACCCTAACCCTAACCTCAACCCAACCCTTACCTGAAGCCTTACCCTAAACCGAGGCCTAATCCTAACCCGCATGCTAACACTAACCTGTGCCCTAACACTAATGCTAACCCGAAAACTTTTTCGTACCGTAAACTTTACCCTAAACCATCCCCGTTCCCTAACCCTAACCCTAACCCTTATACGAAGCTTTACACTAACCAGTGACCTAAACCTAAACCGTACGATAACACTAACCCATGCCCTAACACGTACGCTAACCCTGAACTGTTGTCGTAACCTAACCTGTACCCAAAACCGTCCCCATTCCCTAACCCTAACCCTAACACTTACCCTAACCCTTACCCGAAGCGTTACCCTTACCTTTACCCATAGCCCTACCCTACTCCGTGCCCTAAACCTAACCCATCGGCTAATGCTAATCCATGCCCTAACACTTACGCTAACCCAAAAATGTAGTCATAAACTAACCTGAACGGTAAACTGTCCTTGTTCCCGAACCCTAAACCTAACCCTAAACCTTGCCCTGACCCTTACCCGAAGCCTTACACTAACCCATGTCTTAATCCTAAACCATTCACTAACACTAATACTTGCACTAACATGTACACTAATGCTAAACTGTTGAGGTTCTTAACCTGTACCGTAAACCATCCCCGTTCCCTTACCCTAACCCTAAACCTAACACTAACACTTACCTGAAGCCTTACCCTACCCCGTTCCGTAACCCATACCCGTACACTAACACTAACCTGTGCCCTAACACGTACGCTAACCCTGAACCATTGTTGTACACAAATATGTACCCTAAACCATCCCCATTCCCTAACCCTAACCCTAAACCTAACCCTTACCCTAAGTCTTACCCTAACCCATGGCGTAACCCTAACACGTACGCTAACACTAACCCATGCCCTAATACGTACGCTAATCCTAAACCGTTGTTGTACACTAACCTGTACCCTAAACCGTCCCCTTTCCCTAACCCTAACCCTAACCTTAACTCTAACCGTAACGCTTAACCGTAGCCTTACTGAAACCCGCCTCCTAATCCTAACCCATACATTAACAGTAATCCATGCCCTAACATGTACGCCAACCCTGAAGCATTGTTGTACACAAATGTGTACCCTAAACCATCCCCATTCCCTAACCCTAAGCATAACCATTACCCGAAGCCTTACCCTAACCCGTGCCCTAATCCTAACGTGTACGCTAACACTAACACATGCCCTAACAAGTTCACTAACTCTAAACCGTTGCTGTACAATAACCTGTAGCCTAAACCATACCCGTTCCCTAAACCTAACCCTAACGCTAACACTAACCCTTACCCGAAGCCTTACCCTAACCCGTGCCCTGATCCTAACATGTACAGTAACATTAACCAGTGACATAACACTTATGCTAACCCCAAACCGTTGTCGTACTCTAACCTGTACGCTAAACCGTCCCATATTCCTACCACTAACCATAACCCTAACCTTAAATCTAAACCTTACCCGAAGCCTTACCTTAACCTGTGCCCTAATCCTAAACCGTACAGTAACACTAACCCGTGCCGTAAAACGTACGCTAACCATAAACAGTTGTTTTAACCTAATCTGTATCCTAAACCGTCCCCGTTCCCTATCCTTAACCCTAACCCTAAACCTAACCCTTACCCGAAGCCTTACCCTAACCCATGCCCTAATCCTAAACCATACACTAACACTAAGCCGTGCCCTAAAATCTATGCTAATCCTAAACCGTTGTGGTGCCCTAACCTGTATCCTAAACCGTCCCTGTTCCCTCACGCTAACCCTAACTCTAACCCTTACCTTAAACCTAAACCTTACCCGAAGCTTTACCCTAACCCATGTCCTACTCCTAACCCATACACTAACACTAACTAGTGCCCTAACATGTACGCTAACCCTAAACCGTTGTGGTACCCTACCTGTACCCTAAACAGTCCGAGGTCCCTAAACCTAACCCTAACTGTAACCCTTACCCGAAGCCTTACACTAACCTCTGCCCTAATCCTAACCCGTATACTAACACCAAACCATGCTCTAACACGTGCACTAACACTAAACCATTGTCGTACCCTAATCTTTACCCTAAACCTTCCCCATGACCTAACCTTAACCCTAACCGTAACCCTTATCCAAAGCCTTACACTGACCCGTGCCCTAATGCTAACCGTACACTAACACGAAACTGTGCCCTAATACGTACGCTAACACTAAACCGTTATCATACCCTAACCTGTACCTGAAACTATCCCCATTCCCTAAAACTAACCATAACCCTAAACCTTACCCGAAGCCTTACCCTAACCCGTGGCCTAAACCTAACACGTACACTAACACTAAGCCATGCCCGAACACGTACGCTAACCCTAGAATGCTGTTGTACCTTAAACTGTCCCCATTCCCTAACCCTAACCCTAAAGCTTACACGAAGCCTTACCCTAAACCGTGTCCTAATCCTAACCCGTACACTAACACTAACCCGGGACCTAACACGTACGCTAACTCTAAACCGTTGTCGTACGCTAACCTGTACCCTAAAACGTCCCCGTTCCCTAACCCTAACCCTCACCCTAAACCTTACCCGAAGTCTTACCCTAACCCGTGTCCTAATCCTAACCCATACACTAACACTAACCAGTGCCCGAACAGTTACGCTAACCCTAAACCATTGTCGTACCCTTACCTGTACCCTAAACCGTCCCTGTTCCCTAACCTTAACCCTAACCCTAAACCTTACCCGAAGGCTTACACTAACCCGTGTCATAATTCTAACCCATACACTAACACTAACCCGTGCCCTAACACGTACGCTAACACTAAATCATTGTCATACACTCACATGTATGCTAAACCATCACCGTGCCCTAACCCTAAACCTAAACCTAACCCTAACCCTAAGCCTTACCCGAAGCCTTACTCTAATCCCTGCCCTAATCCTAACCTGTACACTAACAATAACTCATGCCCTAACATATAAGCTAAGCCTAAACCGTTGTACCCTAACCTGTACCCTAATTCATCCCCTTTCCCTGACCCTAACCGTAACCTTAACCCTCACCCTAACCCTTACCTGAAGCCTTATCCTTACTCGTGCCCTAATCCTAAACCGTACACTAACAGTAAGCCATGCGCTAACATGTACACTAACACTAAGACTTTGTCATGACCTATCCTGTAACCCACACCACCCCTGTTCCATAAACCTAACCCTAAACCTAGCCCTAACCCTAAACCTTACCTGAAACCTTACCCTACTGTGCCCTAATACTAAACCGTTGTTGTACCCTAACCTGTAATCTAAACCGTCCCGTTCCCTAACCCTAAATCTAACCCTAACCTTAAGCCTAACCATAACACTTACCCGAAGCCTTACCCAAACCCGTGCCCTAATTCTAACCCATACACTAATACTAACCCATCCCTAACACATACGTTAATGCTAAACAATTGTAATACCCTAACCTGTACCCTAAACCGTCCTGATTCCCTATCCCTAATCCTAAACCTAACACTTACCTGAAGCCTTACACTAACCCGTGCCCTAATCCTAACACGTACACTAACACTGACCCGTGTCCTAACCTGTGCCCGTATCCTAACCCGTACACTGACACTAACCCGTGCTCTAATACGTAGGCCAACCCTAAACCGTTGTCGTACCCTAACCTGTACCCCAAACCGTGCCTGTTCCCTAACCCTAACCCTAAGCCTAACCCTTTCCCGAAGCCTTATCCTAACCGTTGCCCTAATCCTAACCCCTACACTAACACTAACCCGTGCCCTAACACATATGCTAACCCTAAAATGTTGTGGTACTCTAACCTGTACCCTAAACCGTACCTGTTCCCTAACACTACACCTAAACCTAACCCTAACGCTAATCATTACCTGAAGCCTTACACTAACCAGTGCCCTAATCCTAACCCATGCACTAACACTAACCACTGCCCTAATATGTATGTTAACCTAAACCGTTGTCGTACCCTAACCTGTACCCTAAAACGTCCCTGTTCCCTAAACCTAACGCTAAGCCTAACCCTAACCCTAAACCTTACCTGAAGCCTTACCCTGACCTGTGCCCTGAACATTACCGGTACACTAAATTAACCCATGCCCTAACACGTACGCTAATCCTAAACCATTATCGTACCCTAATGTGTACTCTAAACTGTACCCATTCCCTAACCCTAAACCTAACCCTTACCATAAGCCTTACACTAACCCTTGCCTTAATCCTAACCCGAACACTAACACTAACCCGTACACAAACCCTAAACTGTTGTCATACCCTAACCTGTACTCTAAACCATCCCCGTTTTCTAACCATAACCCTAACCGTAACCCTTACCCGAAGCCTTACCCTAACCTGTGCCCAAATCCTAACCCGTACACTATCACTAACCCGTTCTGTAACACGTAGGCTAAAACTAAACCGTTGTCGTACCCTAAACTGTACCCTAAATCATGCCCGTTCCCTAACGCTTACCATAAACCTAATCCTTACCCAAAGGCTGACCCTAACCCTTGCCCTAATCCTAACCCCTACACTAACACTAACCCTTGCTCTAACACATACGCTAACCCTAAAACGTTGTCGTACCCTAACCTGTACCCTAAAGAGTCACCGTTCCCTAACTCTAACCCTAAGCCTAACCCTAACCCTAACCCTTACACGAAGCCTTACCATAACCCATGTCCTAATCTTAACCCATACACTAACACAAACCCATGCCCTAACACGTATGCAAACCCTAAACCGTTGTCGTACCCTAACCTGTACCCTAAACCGTCCCCGTTACCTAAACCTGACCCTAACCCTAACACTTACCCGAAGCCTTACCCTAACCCGGGCCCTAATCCTAACCTGTACACCAACACTAAACCATGCCCTAACACGTACGCTAACCCTAAACTGTTGTCGTTCCCTAACCTGTACCTTAAACCATTCCCGTTCCCTATCCCTCACCCTAACCCTAACCTTAAACCTAACACTACCCGAAGCCTTACCCTACCCATTGCCCTAATCCTAACTCGTACACTAACACTAACCCGTCCCTAACACGTACGCTAACCCTAAACCTTTGTCATACCCTAACCTGTACACTAAACCATTCCCGTTGCCTAAGCATAACCCAAAACCTAACCCAAAGCCTTACACTAACCCGTGCCGTAATCCTAACCTGTACACTAACACTAACCCATGACCTAACATGTACACTAACCCTAAACCGTTGTCGTACCATTACCTATGCCCTAAACCGTCCCCGTTTCTAACCCTAACATTAACCCGAACCCTAACCCTTACCCGAAGCCTTACCCTAACCCGTGCCCTAATCCTAACCCGTGCACTAACACTAACTCGTGCTCTAATACGTACGCTAATCCTAAACCGTTGTCATAACCTAACGTGTACCCTCAACCATCCCGGTTCCCTAACCCAAACTCCAACACTAACCCTAACTCTTACTTGAAGCCTTAACCCATCACATGCCTTAATCCTAACCTGAACACTAACACTAAGCTTTGCCCTAACAGGGACGCTAACCCTAAACCGTTGTGGTACCCTAACCTGTACCCTAAACCCGGCCCGTTCCCTAACCGTAACCCTAACACTTACACGAAGCCTTACCCTAACCCGAGCCCTAAACTTAACACGTACACTAACACAAACCAGAGCCCTAACACGTACTCTAATCCTAAACCATAGTCGTGCCCGAACCTATACCCTAGACTCTCCGTGTTCCCTAACCGTAACCCTATCCCTAACCCTTACCCTACCCGAAGACTTTCCATAACCAGCGCCCTAAACCTAACACGTACACTAACACTAAATTGTGCCCTAACACATACACTAACCCTAAACTGTTGTCATATCCTAAACTGAACCCTAAACTGTCCGTGTTACCTAACCCTAACCCTAACCATAATGCTAACCCAAACCCTTACCCGAAGCCTTACCTTAAACCGTGCCCTAATCCTAAGTGGTACGCTAACACTAACCTATGCCTCAACATGTACGCTAACACTACACTGCTATCGTACGCTAAACTGAACCCTGAACTGTCCCTGTCCCCTAACCCTAATGCTAGCCGTAAACCTTACCCGTAGCGTTACACTAACCCATGCCCTAATCCTAACCCGTACACTAACACTAACACGTTCCCTAATACGTACGCTAACCCTAAACCGTTATCGTACCCTAACCTGTACCCTAAACCATCCCCGTTACCTAACCCTAATCCTAACTATAACCCTTACCCGAAGCCTTACCCTAAATCATGCCCTAATCCTTAACCATACAATAACACTAAGCCGGGTCCTAACACATATGATAATGCTAAACCATTGTGGTACCCTATCCTGTACCCTAAACCATCCCCATTCCCTATCCCTAAGCCTAACCCTAACCCTAAACCTAACCCGTTCCCAAAGCTTTACCCTAAACCATGTCCTAATTTTTACCCGTACACTAACACTAAACCATGCCCTAACACGTACGCTAACTCTAAACATATGTTGTACCCTAATCTGTACTCTGAACCATCTGTTCCCTAACTCTAACCCTAAACCTTACCCGAATCCTTACCTTAACCCATGCCCTAATCCTAACCCATACACTAACACTAAATCGTGCCCTAACACGTACTCTAACCTTAAACTGTTGTCGTACACTTACCTGTACCCTAAACCGTCCCCGTTCCCTAAACCTAACCCTAACCCTAACAAAACTCTAACTCTTACACGAAGCCTTACCCTAACCCGTGCCTTAATCCTAACCCGTACACTAACACCAACCCGTGCCCTAACATGTACGCTAACACTAAGCTTTAGCCGTACCCTAACGTGTAACCTGCACTGTCCCGTTCCCTAACCCTACACCTAACCCTAAATCTACTCCTAACCATAACACTTACCCAAAGCCATACCCTATCCCATGCCCTAATCCTAACCTGCACACTAACACTAACCCATCCCTAACACGTATGCTAACCCTAAACTGTTGTCATACCCTAACTTGTACCCGAAACCGTCCCCGTTCCCTAACACTAACCCTAAGACTTACCCAAAGCCTTACCCTACCCGTGCCCTTATCCTAACCCTTACACTAACAGTAACCAATACCCTAACACATACGCTAACACTAAACCATTATCGTTTCCTAACTTGTACCCTAAACCGTCCCTATTCCTTAACCCTAACCCTAAACGTTACCAGAAGCCTTACCTTAAACCGTGGTCTAAACTTAACCGGTACTCTAACTCTAACCCCTATTGTAACACATATGCTAACCCTAAACATTCGTCGTAGACTAACCTGTACCCTAAACCGTCCCCGTTCCCACAACCTACCTAACCATAATACTTACCCGAAGCCTTACCCAAACCAGTCTCCTAATCCTAAACCATACTCTAACACTAACCCTTATCCTAACATATATGCTAACACTAAACCATTGTCGTACACTGACCTGTACCCTAAAATGTTCCCGTTCCCTAACTTTAACACTATCCCTTACCTGAAACCTTACCCAACACGTCCCCTAATGCTAACACGTACACTAACAATAACCCGTACCCTAACACATACGCCAACACTAAACTGTTGTCGTACACTAAACTGTAACCTATACGTCCCCGTTCCCTACAACTAACACTAAACCTAATGTTTACACGAAGCCTTACAGCAACCCGTCCCTTAAAGCGACCCGTACACTAACATTAACCCATGCCCTACCACGTACGCTAAATGTAAAGCATTGCCTACTCTTTTCTGTACTTAAATGGTCCACTTTCAATAACCCTAACCCTAAACCAAACCCTAACCATAACCCTTAACTGAAGCCTTGCCCTAACCCAATAAATCACAAAGGCATGACTACCCTAAAGTTTGGATCTGCTCTGTGTACAAGAACCTCGTCCACGGTACAAGGTAAATATCCCAGAGAGCGAAGAATGAATCATGAAGTTGTGGTACGTACGTGCAATGGAGAATCACTCAGCAATGAAATCAACGTCATCAGACCCATAGCTGCATAATGAGTGGTTTAGGTAAGATGATTCTAAGTGACATAAGTCACACAGAAAAAGAAACATCATAAGATATCACTAATACAGGGAATGGAAACGTGTCTACACATGAACTGAATTACAAAACAGAAGAGAGTCTCTCATTTAGAAAAGAAACGTATGCTTGCATAAGCGGAAAGGTGAGAGGGGGTGCAGCATAAATGCAGAGATTGAAACTAGAACAGATAACGCTCCATAAGCCAAATATGTAATAGACAAGACCACTCCTTGCTCCACGAA
>NW_006770248.1:0-1320 GCF_000442215.2 Lipotes vexillifer
ACCTGTGTCCCCTGCATTGGCAGGCAGATTCTTAACCACTGTGCCACCAGGGAAGTCCCTTTTCCTGTGTTTTGATTCAGATGATTTCTAGTGATGTGACTTTGAGTTTAAACTTCCTCTCTTCAGCTGTATTGTTTTCTTGGGTGTGGCCTTTCTGGTGTCCCAGCTGGTTGCTTGGGCTGCACCAAGATCTCTTCTCTTTGCTTCAACATCTCCCAGTCCTGCAGGACCTCTGCAATCTCTGTTCAGTTCTCATGTAGGACCTGCAGACAGAAGAGGTTCAAGGAACAGTTAGGTTGCTTTAATAAAACTTCCTCCAGTTCTGTTTACTTATGTGTATACATTTATGAAAAAAGTAGGGATAATACCGATTCTGTACCCTGCCTCATTCTAGTAATTCTCATCACTGGATATATGGACTAATTGTCAGGGAAAAAAAGCCTTAGACATTATTGAGACAAATCTCTAATATAATTCAACTCTTTAGTCTTAATCAAAACTTGAATTTTTTTTTGATGTGGACCATTTTTAAAGTCTTTATTGATTTGTTACAATATTGCTTCTGTTTTATGTTTTGGATTTTTGGCTGCGAGGCATGTGGGATCTTAGCTCCCTGACCAGAGATCAAACCCGCACCCCCTGCATTGGAAGGCGAAGTCTTAACCATTGGACCGCCAGGGAAGTCCCCAGGAGAAGTATTTTTATCATGAGACAAATTCACAGAAACTGCAAATTAAAAATATGTATGTATATATGAATCTCTCTCTCTCTCCAGGCATAAAAATAGGGTCATCAATAAATTATGTTCAGGGACTTCCCTGGTGGTCCAGTGGTTAAGAAGCTGCCTTCCAATGCAGGGGATGTGGGTTTGATCCCTGGTCTGGGAACTAAGATCCCACATACCGTGGGGCAACTAAACACGCATGCCACAACTAGAGAGCAGCCCGCACGTGGCAACTAGAGAGAAGCTCGCAACAAAGAGCCCACGCACTACAACGAAGACCCAGTGCAGCCAAAAACAAAATAAATAAATAAATAACGTTCAAGTATAGACACTTACTGTATTTAGAACGAAAATTGCAGGGGGATTTGAGTTTAAGAAAAGAGGATTTAATACAACTCCTGACCGTTAACCAAGAAATTATATATATGTTTATAAAACACAGGACAGTGGGTTTCAAACTACAGTGACATTTAGGATCCATTTGATACATTTAAGGAATGATGTCATGATTTTATTTTATTAAAAAAATTTCGGGGGGGCTTCCCTGGTGGTGCAGTGGTTGAGAATCTGCCTGCCAGTGCAGGGGACACAGGTTC
>NW_006770249.1:0-236 GCF_000442215.2 Lipotes vexillifer
ACAGAGTGAAGTAAGTCAGAAAGAGAAAAACAAATACTGTATGCTAACACATATATATGAAATTTAAAAAAATGGTTCTGAAGAAGTTAGGGGCAGGACAGGAGTAAAGATGCCGACGTAGAGAATGGACTTAAGTACACGTGGAGGGGGAAGGGTAGGTTGGGACAAAGTGAAAGAGTAGCATGGACATATATACACTACCAAATGTAAAATAGATAGCTAGTGGGAAGCAGCTG
>NW_006770251.1:0-266 GCF_000442215.2 Lipotes vexillifer
GTATCCTGCAAATTTACCAAATTCATTGATTAGTTCTAGTAGTTTTCTGGTGGCATCTTTAGGGTTTTCTATGTAGAGTATCATGTCATCTGCAAAGAGTGACAGTTTTACTTCTTCTTTTCCAATTTATATTCCTTTTATTTCTTTTTCTTTTCTGATTGTCATGACTAGGACTTCTAAAACTATGTTGAATTAGAGTGGTAAGAGTGGACATCCTTGTCTTGTACCTGATCTTAGAGGAAATGCTTTCAGTTTTTCACCATTGA
>NW_006770253.1:0-4379 GCF_000442215.2 Lipotes vexillifer
ACTACTGAGCCCACGTGCCACAACTACTGAAGCCTGTGTGCCTAGAGCCTGTGCTCCACAACATAAGAAGCCCGTGCACCACAACGAAGAGTAGCCCCCGCAACTGGAGAAAGCACGTGTGCAGCAACGAAGACCCAATGCAGCCAAAAATAAAGTAAATAAATCTATTTAAAAAAAAAAAAAGAACTGATTTTCACCAGATTTGAGATTATGTTTGGGATGATTTGGGTGAAACTAAAGATTCGAAAATGTGATAATCCCTCAGGGCAGCTGAAACTGAAGCACAATAAGGGGCCCATGTGACTATTCAATGGGAGAGACAAGCCACAGGCAACAGGATGCAAATGGAAGGGAGTAAATAAGCAATGGTTTCTAAGAGACAGTGATTCCAAGCAGTGGATGATTTGCAATTGGCTGCTTCCCACATGGGCAACTCTAGGTATGGTACTCCAGAGAAAGCAGCAATAGCAAATTATTTCTTTTTATATATTTATTTTTTATGATAATACATTCATAGGAGGACATGAACATGGGAAAAAGAAGTTACTATGTTAAACAAAAGACAATATTTACTAACCTCCAATAATTGCAAATTCAAAGCCTAGGAGAACTGGATTGGATTATGGTTTCTAAAGAAACTATTGGACCCAGCCACTGAGATTCCTCACCATTCTCTATGCTTCCAGAACCTGCAACCTCCCTCCCTTCTGCCACTTCCCCCATACACACAAGCAATGTGAAAGCAATGCTAATTTTTAGCTGTGATTAGTAGCTGATTCATACAATAAACTGAAAAGAGCCATTCAAGGAAAAAGAAAAATATATACTATAATAGAAGAAACATAACATTCACTCATTCTATAATATAGTTTCTAAAATATATATGTATTTATATATGATATATATAAAGATATATTATGCATAAATACAGTCACTAGGCAATCACCACACACCACATAAATTGTATATATTATCAAAATCTGGTATACATCATATTTCTATTTAATGCATCTGAATGCTCTAATGATTACTAAATAGAAGCAAGCTGATAAACTGCAAGCTATGTCTAGAAAATTGGTCACTAAGACTGTATTAGAAGTATTCTAGGAATAGAAGTAAACAGAAAACAGGTAAGTCTAATTGTTTGCATAATTGTAGTTAATATTAAGTTAAAATGTACTACATGGTTTTTAAACTTTTGATTTAAAATTTCCTGGTTGTAAATGTGAACAATGCCTCCTCTAAATTATATCTAAAATAAAACTTAACAGCATAAATACTTAATAGCTTAAATAACTATGATAGAGTTCTGTGTTTTATTCCTTTATTTTATTTATCTGGGTCATAAATGAAGGATTTCAATGCTTCATTTGGCATCTTTCAGAAGTACTACATTTATACACATAAAAAAGGAATTATATTTTTATTTCCTTATGTGATTTCAGAAAGTAAACAAACTGGTGATTTTATTAAGCATTTATTAACCTTATAATGATGCATCAGACTTAATGTTAAATATATTGCTTGTATATCCTGAAAATTTTTTTTAAATGGGGAGGAAATAAGCTATTTCTTCAAAGACAGAAGAAATACAGAACTAAGAAATAGGTTAGTCATAAACTTAAGAAGCATTTTTTTTTTGAGGGAGAAGAAAAATAAAACATTTTTCTTCTCCCTCAATTAGAGTTTTTTTTAAAAGATTAGTTACTTGGGGCTAATAATGGGAAGCATTAACAGAGACAATAGCAGAGATATGGTTGCTTGATATTATTGCTATGAGATTTCATTCAACCCTGCATGTGTGAGACCTTGCCCTGGCCCTTTAACTCTGCTGCACTCCAAGGTGTGTGATGGTGTGCAGTGGTAGATAGCTCAGGTGCCATGTGATTGAGGACTTTAAATGTCAGAATACAGAGATTGCCCATAATTTGTCAAGCAGTGAAGAACAACTGAAGATTAAGAGGCAAATAGGGGGAGGGTTATAATTAAAAAATAAATTCTTAGGAAAGGAACACAATAATTTACCTAGTGTAAAGAACTGGTAACTAAAAGAATTCAGAGTGAAGAATTTGAAAGACAGTATCTAACTCAGGCATATACGAATAATAATCATACAATCTATAACTGGACTTCAGAATGGGATACTAACTGATATGTCAGAGAGTCTTTAAGTTCAAGTGAAATCTTAGAGGCGAGTGGGGGTGGTGGTGATAAGTAGTTTTCAAGTATTTTTAGTAGTGAGCATTTAAATTAAAAATAAAAAAGAAGCAACCATGTACAACGTTTCACTAAGACCAATGAAAGCAGAACTGCTTTGGTTGACATGGGGATGGGGCACCCAACATGTCTCAGTATGGCCCCCAAGCTTCCCTGAACAATTTTAGAGCATTACTCCACATTCCCTCATCAATGATAAAGCACCCTGGCCTTTATAAAGGTGTGTCCTTAGATTGTTGCAAATCTCCAGATTAACCAATACCACCGAAATATGTAATTATTCCCACTAACTCCCTGTTGGGCTGCACTCCAAGCAGGCCTGCAAGCCCTGTACTTGCCCAGCTTTAAGACTGAAGAAAGAGCCTGGAATCAGCAACAGAGACATCAGTGGTTTAATGGATGGTGGGGTGGGATCTTACATGTCTGAAGCAAGGTCCTGAGCGACACCCCACTGTGTGTGGCACAAGGGCCACAGTCTTTGCGGGAGGGAGAGGTTACCAGTAATGGGGGAAATGACGTCAGTTTGGCTCATCTGTTACCTAGCAGAAGGGCACTCCCCTCACAGCCCCTTTGATAAGCTCTCAAGGTGGGGATGTTCTGATCTAAAGATTAGAACAATCACCAGCTGGGGCCTGGGGCAAGTATGTAGGAAGGTCAGTCTTGTGAGGAGGGTGTAGGTGAAGCAGGTACTGGTCGAACAGGGGATGTACGGAGGAGGAGGGCAAGAGAACAGCCATCTTGGGTGGCCTGATCATACACTCCCTCTCACCCAGTGTAGCATAATTTTATCAGAGTTACTGCACATAAAATAAGCAGAAAACTACAGAAACATCCTGAAATGACAATGCTGGATAATTCCCTAGGCTCATTGTTACCTATGTAACTTGTTCCCTCACATCAACTTAGCATAATATAACTGTTCAGGAAGAGTTTTTTGCATAATTTTTTATATAATCCCAGTTTTGACTTAATGTTGGATTTAGTATTTCATTTCAAAGTGTGCATAAGCATATCAGAAACTAAATACAACCCACAATTTCATTTTCAGCATTACAAATTATGGAAACATAGTGAATGATTTTGTGAAGTTCATGTTCCAATTCTATATGTACTTTTAAGGTATGATGAAATTTTTGTATTAGTGAAATATCAAAATTGAAAACTTAAGCATGTCCATGATAAAAATACACATACACTCAGATGCAAAAAAAAAAAAAAAAAACTAACATAAAGACTTTCTCTAAGGAATTCAAAATGCTTCACAGATGATTCTTTATCATTCGTGTTAATGAAGGGCAGATGATCTTCATTTTAGTTAATGGCTGTAATTTTCCACCCTACCAAATTTTTAACTGACCCCACTGCTAAATAATTTAAGCTTAATATGCCATTTCTCCCTTTGCATCATCCTTTGAGGGGAGAGCTAGTGAATAATAAAAACACAAAATTGGATGACAGATCTAAAAAGGGCAAAAAAATTCTGAATGGTTCATAACTTATATAATCAATAGGTGACTACCCTATTTAATCTCATAATTCTCTTGTGAGCTAGAATGGGAAGATGCAATTTGCTAATAAAGAAACAGGCAAAGAGAATATATTCACTATGCTAATTCCACATGATTTATCCAATGTCACCCTGAACTGAGGCTCAGCATAGAATTGAGTGATTATTGAGATAATCCAAACAGGGCATTGGATTACTAAAGAAGCACATGGATCTCCTTCTCAGAAAATTTAAAAATAGGATTGGTGCTCATGTTGGCTTTGTATAGAGATAATTTTGTTAAAAGATACAATTATTAACTCTGGGGAAAATAATTTCTTTTAAAATAGCGTTAGATATTTCAATTCAAATTAAAATTTTTGTTGTTTTTCCTTTTAGACTCAGGGTACTATGTTGTGCTGGATAGGTGCTGAAGGGCAGCAACATGCAGACCTTACCTTCAAGAGACTTTAAATCTAGGAGAGAGTATAAAATGTATGCCAATAGTTATTGGTTTTTTTGCGGTACGCAGGCCTCTCACTGTTGTGGCCTCTTCCCGTTGCGGAGCACAGGCTCCGGACACGCAGATTCAGCGGCCATGACTCACAGGCCTAGCCACTCCGCGGCATGTGGGATTTTCCCGGACCGGGGCACGAACCCGTGTCCCCTGCATCGG
>NW_006770254.1:0-2036 GCF_000442215.2 Lipotes vexillifer
AACTAACACACCATTGTAAAGCAATTATACTCCAATAAAGATGTTTAAAAAAAAAAAGAAGAAAGGTCTTCTCGATCACCCTGTCCACATTAGATCCCATTGCCCCACCTATTTACTTTCTATCATAGCAACGTGTTTTTTTCCCATCCACATTAGATGATAAAACTCAATGAAGGCAAAGATCTTATCTGTTTTGTTCAACAAGTACACCAAGGACCAAGCACAACATTTTCCATACATTTTGCATGAATGTTGAATGAGATATAATGAGAAGCCAACCAAAGAATTCAGTAGCCATGACTTGTAAGTCCTTACATATTTCCTAAACCATATTTGAGATTGAAAAATGTAAACAAAACAAAAATGTCTTACCTCCTGCAATGACAAAATGGCTTAGGGCATTTTTATTTCGGTACACATTTAGACCAGTGTTCACTGTACTGAGAAGGGAGGAGGAGGAAAACATCATTTTAAGCATATCTCATTTACCTTCTTGACTATAACTTTCACTAAAGTGATATGTATTAGTTTAGAAGAGCCTACTATGTCAATCCCTGGTGCTAGTCTAGGCTCCTTCAGTGTGTTTCAGATTGCTAATACGTCAATAAGCAACAGAACGTGAAGAAGAGTTCTGCAGAGTTCCTCTGACTTAGCAAACCTGTATCTATTTTGATATTAGTTGGCAGACCTTCATCCATGCATACAAAAGTACAACTGAACCAATCTTTTAGGTAGATAAAAGTTCTTAAGAAAAAGGTATCATGAATCACTTTTATATGGGCGTTCAAATTTTATAATTCTACTGCTCAAAAAATGTGCTCCTAAAAGAATACCCAAGACCGTTCGTCACAATTCAGAGAACTTACTTGAATATAGTCACAAACATGGCCGTTCTCCAACTCCAGCGCCAGCCGTACCGGATGAAGCCTCGTGTGGCAGCACGATGTGCAGATTGCTAAAGTTAATAAAAAGGCTATGAGGTTATGAGACACCCTGACACTTTCCCTATTATAAAAATGTGGTGGAGGAATGTCAGCTAGGCATTAAGTAGGGACACCTGAACAAATAGAAATAATAGGAAAATGTCTAGAAATATCATTCTTTAAGTACTGAAACTTAAGTGAAAATGCCATGGGCATCATATTCTATCAGGAGGTGTAAAAGGAACTAAGAGATGCAGTGTCAAACAAGTAATCCATCAATTAAGTAGCAACTAAGAATCTATATGACAAACACTATGACAGACATAAAATCAGTATTAGACATACTTTCTTTCAAGAAATTGTGGGGGGAAAAAAACACAAAATAAAGAAGCACAGAGTATACTGCAAAGGGTAAGGATTAAAGTTATACAGATGTGCAGGAAAGGAGGAAAGGAAGAAAAAAAAACAATCTTTACTGACCACCTTCTATGTAAACATTGTTAACATATTACCTCACTTTATCTTTACAACATTTTCTTCAAACAGGCATTTTAGTTTTAACTAAAACATAGAGAGGAAGCTTTTCTCAGCCAATAAGGAATAAAGTCAGAACTGGAAGTTAGGTTATCTGTTTCCACAACTCATTTTCACTAGACCACAATGAAGCAAGTCTGGCATAATACTGTGAGGGTAAAGCCAAGATTTTTAAAGAATGTGACAGAAACCCTAAGTGTAGCCTTAACTACTATATGATATTGGGCAAGTCAAAACCTCTCTGAAAGGTATCAGTGTGAACTCATGGCTTTTAATAAATGGGTAGATAAATATAGAAACAGATATATAAATGTGCATGAATGTGTATATAAGTCACACACACATACATACACATACACATTTCCTAACTCTATCTGCCTAGAGCCTAGAAGCCATGATACCTCAGTAGCAGTGAGCATACCTAGCACTAGAACTTGGTTTTTAAATACCATTTTAAAAGAAACTATAGGTCTTTGGTGAAATGGGCTTATGCCAGGGCTGGTGCTTAAAAAGTAAAAGATGGGGCTTCCCTGGTGGCGCAGTGGTTGGGAGTCCGCCTGCCGATGCAGGGGACATGGG
>NW_006770255.1:0-922 GCF_000442215.2 Lipotes vexillifer
GATTTCATTGCTGACTGATATTCCATGGCACATAAATGCCACAACTTGGCGATCCAATTTTTCTTTTCGTAGGTATTTAACTTGTACCGTGGACGAGGTTTCTGTAAAGAGGGCAGCCCCAAAATTTGGGGTGGCTCTGTCTTTTTGATTTCTGTTTCCCTAAGACTAGTGCACTAGGCTATGTACCTTGCTTTTTAGATGTTTCAGGAAATACCATACATTTCTCCAGGATGGCTGTTGGCAATTTACATCCCGCCCATCAGCATAACAACGCTCCCTGTTCTCCCTGGCCTGTCCTGCCTTTCTGGATTTTACACTTTTTTCATATGGCCCTTTTGACAGGGTGAAGTGAGAGTTCATTTTTGCACAGATTTCCGTTGCAAGCTTGCTTGGTTGGCCAAAAAGGGCGTATGCGTTTTTTCCTGAATATATTCAGGAAAAAAAGCATACGCCCTTTTTGGCCAAGGGCATCCTGCTCGGCGTTCGGCTTATTTTCTTAGACTTTAAATGCAATTCCAAACCACCTCCTGAAATCGGTTTCCTGCAGTTCCGCCTCACATTCAAGTTCTCTTCGGAGCCTTACTTCAATATATTTTTGGACGAAAGCTGTCACTTATAACTCTGCAGGTTTGTGAATTACAGTGGCCCTGAGCTCCTTTTCTCCCCTCACTTTCTTGTGAGTGAGCTGGCCGCCATCCCGCAGGAATGCTTCAGACCCTAGTCTGGTTCAGGCACGGCATGCTGAAGCGTTGGTTCATTCTTTTTGCGGGTGGGAAATTAGAGTTCAATGTGCCTGTTCAAACACCTACAGATAGTCTCTCGTTGGTTCTCCCCATTCCTGTCCATCTTCCGCAAAATCTGCAAAGTGTGCCAAACAGGACGTTAAAGGCACTCACTCTACAATTGTGAAGAGTGTCATGAA
>NW_006770256.1:0-6031 GCF_000442215.2 Lipotes vexillifer
GAACCCGTGTCCCCTGCATTGGCAGGCGGATTCTTAACCGCTGTGCCACCAGGGAAGTCCCTAGTTATATATTTTATACATGGTATCAATAGTGTATATATGTTAGTCCCAGTATCTTGAGGACATTAGGCTAAGGGAAATAAGCCAGTCACAGTAAGACAAATACTGTGTGATTCCACTTAAATGAGGTATCTAAAATAGTCAAATTAATAGAACCAAAGACTAGAATGGTGATTGCCAGGAGCTAGGGGTAGGGGAAAATGATGAGTTACCAATCACTGGGCATATAGTTTTAGTTCAGCAAGATGAATATGCTCTAGGGATCTGCTGTACAATATTGTACCTATAATCCACAATAATATGTTGTACATTTAAGAATTTGTTAAGAGGTAAGATCTCATGTTAAGTATTCCTAATATGACTAAATTCTCACAATAAAATAAAACTTTAAGATATTTATACTATTTTCATATTAACAGTATTATAAATAATTTGCATAGTACAGAAAACCAAAAAGAAGAAAATAAAAATCACTCATCGCATCACTCTGAGATAATCCCAAATTACTTGATACTTAACCTACTGGTTCTTTATGGCATGCACACCCTTTATACCTTAAATAACACAATCCTAACAATATGATTTAATTTTTTCTTAAAAATAACACGTTACTACAGCTATATTTGGCTTGAAATTAATCAATGTAAGTATGTTACATCTGTTTTAGGCACTGTAGATACAAAGGTTATCAAGACACAAACACCAGTAATGTCCAAATTGATAATGTATGAATAAAATATAAAAAAAGGTATGAATAAAATAATGGAAAAGCAAATCATTAATTCAAAAAAAGCGTCACAGAGGGGGGAAGTACCCTTCTGAGATCTTTATAAGAATTAACAATCCTGTGAAAGAAGCATAATTATTTCCTTAATTTTATACATAAGAAAACTGAGATGTAGATTTCAAACGAAGTCACATTGCTAACATGTGATGTGGCCAGCATTTAAACACTGGTGGTCTAATGGCAGAGCCCATGCTCGTTTAATCAACAGGTGATGCTTTTCTTTTCACCAACAGGACTTTATTTAGCAGAAGGTAGGTACAAAGGCAAGACAATAAAAGTCCATGATCTACTCCAGGAAGAGCCAAATGTTTTCTCCACTAGTAGTAGAGGGTCAATGTAAGGTGATGGAAGAGATGAGACTGGAAAAGTGGTTGCAGATAGATTATAAAAAGCATTTAATACCATGGTAAGGAATTTGGACTTTATTCTGTAAGTAATACGGGAGGCACTGAAGGATTTTAGGCAGAGGAAGAAGACATGTTTCTGTGTGGACTTCCAATTTATAATATTGGTATCACCAGTCTTAAAGTTAGAAATCACTTTTTAATTGTTTTCTTCACATCATTATATTTTAACTTTGCCCCTCTAAGTTATCAACAAGAACATTAACAGTAATAACAGCTTAGATGGAGCAAGAAAATCTGAACCTAACTCCATGGGGAAGTTGGGAAATGTTAGGATGAGTACCGTGCACCTTTGTCTAGATATAAATGGTTTCAGAGCTTTTGCCTCCGATGGCAGGACCGTCTTCTTCCTGTTTCTTGTGTTGCCCAGGTAGCCTTGGTCTTACTGTAGAAGCTGAAGAAGGCACAGGTCAGTGAGCCATTAGCTTTAAAGATTAAGATGATAGAGATGATTAAGTAAAGGAGTGTACACGTACTATTGGAGAGAATAGTTCTGATGAGGGAATATCTTCTGGTTATGCTGCTACAGTCAATTTTACTGCTTTATGACTCCAGCAAGTGCATTCTTTAACTTCATCTTCACTCCTTGAGGAAAACACAATGATTTTACCAGAAAATATAATAAAATTTCAAATCAAGGATATAATTTAAGATGTCATTTCCCAAACCTGAAACATTTTGCTTATCCACTTGGAAATCTGTCTTTTGATTTTCTGTGATATTAAATGTCATATAGAAGAAGCATTTTGGAGATTTAACAGTCTTACTTATTTTAAACCAACATTTGCAGTTTCTACCTTAACCCTCTTCAAACAACCAAACAAACAAACAAACAAAAACCCCCAACTTTTCCTAGAGCTATTAATTGTTAAAAAGACTTGGTTGAAGTTTCAGATCTTGATTTTTTTTTTCTCCTTTCCTCTTTCTAAGTAGGAGTGCCAGAGAAAACCAAAATGACAAAAAGATGTGAAAAAAAGGCATAAAGGATAGAGCTGAATCATTTTCAGAACACTGATAATAGGATTTGTTCATGCTCTATTTTAACAGATACACATTGAAGGGACAGATCATGTTATCTTATCTGGCAAATTAGACCATTTCCTTTCTTAGTTAACTGTAAACAACCAGCCAAGCTTTATGAGCTTCCTTTGATTTTGCAACTGAAAGCTGTAGAACTATGGACACTGTTATCCTGCTTCCTAGAGACCAAAGGTAATTAGTCATGGTTTGCCAAAAATCCAGTCTCACAAGCAGAATATTAAATTAAGATGAATAAGTATGCCACACAGTTAGGAAACTTAAGCAGCACGGCAAATAAAAAGGGAAAGAAGTTTTGCTCTATTGGGTAGATTAACAGCTAAAATTGAAGCTTGAATTCTAGAGCTGAGTTCTGCCACTTCCTTCTTATCTGTTTATGAGAAAATGTTTAAGCCAGAAAAGCCCCTAGGCAAACATCTCACATTATTAATCTCTCCATTTTATCCCTCTCCTGCCTCTCTGTTCTACACATGCTGCCTGGCTCCATCTCCAGCTGCCTCTTTTTTAATCTAATTCACACACAGGTAAAAGTGAGTTGATGTTGGTGGATGATGTCTGGAACAAGCAAAGCTTATCCCAAAGGAACAAGGCTCTAATAATGAACTTCAGGTAGTACAACATCTGGATACTGTTCTGAGGCAGATGAGTTCAGGCGGTTCTCCCAGGTCTCACGAAATGCTCATTACACAGCATGACTTTGCTCTTCTGAGTACCGTCACTGGATCTAGACTGCCTGGACTGGAATCCCAAGTTCACTGCATGCATACACTTGGCAGCAGCTATGGAAATGTACTTGGGCACAGCAATTCTTCCCCTTGATTTTAGTGTCCTCCCCTCTATGGCTGAAAGAGTAATAATGCCTATCTTATAGCGCTGTTGGAGGATTAAAGGAGATTCTAACATGTAAAGTGCTTAAAACTATTTTGGCCACAGCCAGTACCCAATAATTGTTAGCTGTTTATTTATTTATACCTTTTCTCAGATTTTCTTAAGGAAAAAGAAAGATGGCTGACATCAATTTTGGTATCCTTTCCCAAGGTTTGTTATTATTATGAAGGAAGAACATATGTTAACATTTTGACTTATGATTTATAGGTTCAAATATTTGTATTCCCCTTTGCCAAACTTATTATTTTTACTGAGCGCCTCCTCTTAAAAAGATGGTGGTAGAGGTAAGAGAGATGCTGTGTCATGATACAGTAGAAAATGGCTTGGACTTAGACTTATTTTAAAGCCTTGCTCTGCCACTTAAAATCTAGGTAGTTTATTAAGTTTCTCTGTTAGTCCTCTATGAAATGGAGGTAGCAGTTGCCCAGTTTGTTGGGTCATGGTGGTATATGGAAGATAAAACTTATCCATAAAACCAAATAGAATATTAAAGAACGAGGCTTTTGGAAGGGTATAGGGTCAGCCATGGTAAAAATTATATATTTCCATTTCTACTTTCTACTAGAAAGCAGTTTCTACCAAGTGATCCATTAAGTGTTGATCTGGACTGAATGGGTACTCCTTTCATAATGTCCTTTGGGAAGGCTAATCAGCCAATGTGCAGCATTAAGTAACTTTTTCTGCATGTTTCTCCATTGGCTTTTATAGCAACTTTTCTGATCTTCCTCCTACTTTATTGGCTGCTCTTTCTAGGATGGTTATTGTAGGCTTATGTTTTTTTAACCATTTAAAAGTCCAAGTTATTCAGTGTTGTTTCCTTGTCCCACTGCTGTTCATACCCTCTATCCCTCTCGGATGATCTCAGTAGCTTCAACTGCCATTAACAAGCAGGTTATTCCCAACACAAACCAATCTCCAGGTCAGCTTTCTCTCCTATACTTTGGACTAACCAGCTACTTGATGCAAACCTCGATGGGATATTCCATAATCATTTGAAACTCAATAGTCCAGCTCTGAACTGAACTCCTTCCCCAGATTAAAAAAAAAAATGGATTTTTACATTCTGTCTTAGACAGTGGCACTATTATCCACTCGTCATTCAAGCTAGAAACATAGGAAACATCTTAGAAAATTGCTTTGTAACCTCCATTATCACCTCTTACATATTCTTCTTCCTTAATATGTCTCACAGCTCCAGTCCACTCCCCTGTTTTAATTTAGTCCCTCATGGCTTCTTGAACTGTGTGAGTTCACAGCCTTAAAGTGGTCCCCCTATGTTCAATATCTCTTCCTCAGGTCTTCCTCACATTGTGACCATAGTGATGTCTCGTAAGGCAAGGCTGACCTTGTCTTTCTCCTGCTTAAAAAGTGTAATGGCCTCCCCCCCGCAACACACATAATTGTAATGGCCAACATAGCTTTTATGGCAAAACTTAAAATATTTATAGGCTAGTGCATGGGTGTTTCACACTCTTGCCCTTGCCTCTTTCCAGTCTCAGGACTGGAATGTGCATGCAGTATCCATATTTATCAGCCTGAGGTCACAGGACAGTTTCTGATAGAGGTACAAGGAATAGCAGTCAGATTCAGGCAGTGCAAAGAATTACACTTGAGATATTCCTTCTCTCATACCAAACTACCTCCAGAGACAAAGGAAGGAGGCTACCTATCATTTGGGAGTTGTTGGCTGAGAATCCAAGAGATGTTAGTGACACACTGTTTAAATAAAATTAGTTAGAATCCACAAACTGGTGTGAGCTGGGTGGGGTAGAGGGTATTTGGATTAGTTAATGGTGTATTTTCAGACCTTAAACACTTAGGGTGTAGGAATCATATATTAATGGACTTTTTATGCCTAGTGATTAATACAAAGCCCAACACATATTAAGCACTGATTAAATTATTTAGAGAATGGAAGAGAAAGCAATGAGAGAGGACACTATGAACATGTATTTGACTCTGTACTCACTTTTTACATTTCCTTCTTTACGAGAGTATTCAGTGATGTAGAAGATGAAAAAAGGAAAGGGGAATATTAACCAGAATTGTTAAACATTTTATTTTGAGGGTAGTGTTTATATACAGTTAATGCACAGTTCTTAACTGTACAGTATGATGTGTTTTGACAAGCGTATACACCAGTACAAACACCACCCCAATCAACATAAAGAAAACTTCCATCGTATTTTCATTTTTCATGCTCCTTTCAGGCAGTCCCCCACCCAAACAGCCACTTTGCTGATTTCCAACACCATAATTCGTTGGCCTGTTCTTGAGCTTCATATAAGGAATTCATACAATGTATACATTTTGTGTTTGGCTTATTTTGCTTATCATCTTTTAAACATTAATCTGTGATGGTGAACGTATCAACAGTCAGTTTTCATTGCTGAATAGCATTCCATTGGATGAATATAAATATACCAAAATTTGTTTGTACATCCACCTGTTGATGGACATTTCTACCCCTACCCAACACCCACTCCCAAATTTTTGGCTTATAAATCTCCTGTGAAAATTCTTATACAAATCTTTCTGTAGACATAATCTTTTCATTTTTCTTGGGTAGAAACTTAAGAGTGGAATTATTTGCTCACATGCTTTGTTATATGTCTGAGTTTGGAAGAAATTGCCAAACTGCTTGTCAAAGCAGTTGTAAGATTTTACACCTCTCCCAGCAGTGAACGAGAGTTCCAGTTGTTTCACATTTTCATAACACTTGCAATTGTGTTTATAATTTTAGCCATCCTAGTGAGTTTTAATTTGTGGGGGTTTTTTTGTTTTGTTTTTGCTTTTTGCGGTACGTGGGCCTCTCACTGTTGTGGCCTCTCCCGTTGCGGAGCACAGGCTCCAG
>NW_006770257.1:0-8311 GCF_000442215.2 Lipotes vexillifer
AGCTGGGCCCGTGAGCCATGGCCGCTGAGCCTGCGCATCTGGAGCCTGTGCTCCACAATGGGAAAGGCCACAACAGTGAGAGGCCCGCGTACCACAAAAAATAAAAAAAAAGTTAACATTAACACAGGCCAAGGGATAAATGATGACAGATATAATTCCACCATATCTATTGACATATATTGTTGTGTATTTATTCACAAATATGTATGTAAATTATATTTCCATCAAGAAATAACCAAGGCCATCATTATGACAAATGTTACTTTTGTTCTTATAGTCACTTAGAATTTATATTCTGTGAATTAGTTTTATTTTTTTCCTCCTGCTCTCAGGATGAAGATTTGATCACATTGAATTTTAGTTACTCTTAGGAATTAAAAATTAATCATTTAAGTGAAAAAACAGGCCAGTAATCAGAATATCTAGTTTTGTATAATTATCAAAACTCTGAATATGATATGTTAATCTTATTCCTTCCCTTAGCTTGTAACTGTTATGAACAGGAAGACTATAGTTGGAATAGTGAGAATTCTGTTTCCTCTGTCTTCTCTGCCTCCTCCACTTTGAAACTTGTGTATTTTGATTCTGGAGGATGAACAGGGTAGGAAATATGCCTACTATCAAGGATCATTGTTCCCCGAGTTTGGTATATTTTTGACATTCTTTCTCCTTTAAAAACTCTCTAGCCTTTAGATTCTTGATATGAACTAATGTGTCTCAACTCTAACTGGTAACTTGAGATGACTTCTGTTCTCCTCAGCATTTCTTTGCCCACTGCCAGCTGCCTTATGTGGAAGTCTCACTGCTTCTCAAGATAGACAGGAGAGAAGAGAATAGGGTAGAGTAGGGTCAAAAGAAAATTTCTGTCATCTTTTCTTTTGCACGTGGCTCACAGAAAATACATACCCTTAGACTGATAAACTTAGAGCTCGGTCCTGATCCAGTAAAAGCAGCTTTCCTTTGGACAAATGCATCTTGAACACTGCCCATACAAGTGCTTATAGATTTACCTAATTTATTTTAGCAGAAGAATATCATGTCCTTCTATGAATGAGATATATTTATGTAATTTTCACAACTGGTGGTTATTAGGTTATTTCTAGTTGTTTGTGTTTCAACTACAAACAATGCTAAACTGAACTTCCTTAACATTTTGAAATAGTATGACATTTAGAAAAATATCTAGAAGCTTAATTGATGTAATCAATAGTTCAAAAGTTCTGAATAGACCAAATTTTGATCATTTGTTTTCTAATAAATGGTAGTAATTTACACTTTTAGTAACAATATAAGAAAATCATGGCTATTTTGCTTTGACATTCATAAGTACCCTTTGCCTTTAGTTTTCCTTTTTGGTATTTTCTTGCCTTGAATTTTGGGTTTGTGTTCCCTGTGTTTGCTTTCTAAAAACAACTTTAGATATACTTTCCTTTATGAACTATACTATTTTAAACAGTATCAGGGAAGGAAATCAAGATGGCAGAGTAGAAGGATGTGGAGCTCACCTCCCCCCATAAACACATTGAAAATACACCTACAATTCTCACTGAAGACAACCTGGACACTGGCAGAAAGACTCATACAGCCAAGGCTATAAGAAAGATCCACACAGATCTGGGTTGCAAGGGAAGAGAAGCAATCGGGTTATTACCTGCGCCCCTGGAAGGGGACACAGAAGAGGAACAGAATTACATGGGTTCACACGTCATCCCTGGGGAGTGAGTGGCTTGTACCACATATTGGGCACCCCAGCCCCAGTGGCCAATACTGGTAGGATGAGTCATTTAGCTGATTTGAAGACCAGTGAAACTGACAGTGAACCTAAACTCAGCTAGTGAGGACTGTATACACACTTCTTTACTCCCGAAACAAGGTAGAGGAAGCAGAATGAAACTGCCCTGAACTCTAGCCAGTTTCCCATGACCTCACCAGAGCATGCCCCAGCCTGAGCTGAGCCTCTCCAGCCACTCTTGCTCCATGGTACAGCACCACACCAGAGAAAAGGCTGCCATGTCCAAGGAATTTATGCAGTTGTAGGGGGTGTAGCCAGCTCACACCTGGCAGAGCATCTGAATGGGGTAAGGGCAGCCATTACTGGTGTCCATAAGTGTTACAGATAGGGAGTGGTCTGGAGCTCTGACTGGTGCTGGGACCACCCTGACCCATGCCAAGTAGTCTTTCTGGTGCCTCTTGCTTCAGTACTGTTACCCTCTGGGGCAAAGGTGTCAATGCTGGATGGGGGGGAGAGGGCACACTTAGAGGGAACAGAACCAGCTCAGAACCTGACCCTAAGGACTTCTGCTCCAGCAAGTTGGGACCCGAACCTGCCCCGATAGGGTGGTGTTCGTCACTGAGCAGAGGAGATCAGCTCACACCTGGCTCTGATTCTAATCCCTCTATCTCCAGCTCCACCTCCTAGCAAGGTGACAGTACCAACACACCCTGGAGAGAAGACGTGACTGTGCTCACTTCAGTTGCACCACTCCCACCCACCACTGGGCAAACACACACTATACAGGGACATACACACACAAGGACACTTCTTCAAGACAGGGATCAGTAAAGGTTTCACATAATTTCATAGAGAAAAAGAAAGGTAAGCAAATTGAGAAGACAGAGGAATTTGCTTCAAATGAAAGAACAACAACAAATCATGAAAAAACAACTAATGAAACAAATAAATAATTTACCAGAGAAAGTGTTCATAGCACTAGTAATAAGAATGCTAACTGAATTAATAAGGTAAAAAAATAGATGAGTACAGAATTTTAACAAGAGACTAGAAAATATAAAAGAGAACTAGTCAGGACTGAAGAATACAATGACTGAAATGAAAAAGATGAGAAGGAATTAACAGCAGACTAGGTGATTGAGAAAAATATGTAAGTTCTCTGGAAGACAGGATAATGGAAATCACTCGATCAGAAGAGCAAAAGGAAAAACAAATTTTAAAAATTAGAACAGTTTAAGAGACCTCTGGGACAATACCAAACATATCAGCATTCAAATCATAGGGATCTCAGAAGAAAAAAAGAGAAAGGGATAAAAAATGTATTTGATGAAATTAAGGCTGAAAACATCCTGAACCTGGAAAAGTAAACAGATATCCAGATACAGGAAACACGGAGGTCCCCAAACAAGATGAACCCAATGAGACCAATACATACAATTAAATGGCAAATATTAAGGATAAAGAGAGAATTCTAAAGGCAACAAAAGGAAAACTGTAACATACAAGGGGATCTCCATAAGGCTATCACCTGTTTTTTCTGCAGGAAATTTGCAGGCCAGAAGGGAGTGGTATGAGGCATTTAAAGTGCTAAAAGGGAAATGCCTACAACCTAGGATATTCTACCCATCAAGATTTTCATTCAGAATTAAAGAAGAGATAGTAAAAGACTTCTCAGACAAGCAAAAACTAAGAGTTCATCAACACTAAAGTGACCCTAAAATAAATGTTACAGGATCTTCTCTAAGTGGAAAATAAAAGGTTACAACAAGTAAGAATATATAGGAAAGGAAAACTCCAATCAGGAAAGGCAAATATACAGTAAAGGTCATGGATCAACCACTTAAATAAGCTAATATAAAGGTTAAAAGTAAAAAAAAAAAAAAGTTCTATCAATTATAACTAAACAGTTAAGGGATAAACATGAAGATGTAAAATATGACATCAAAAAATGCAAACTGTGGAGGAGGGGAGTAAAAAATGTGTATCTTTTAGAATGTGCTTGAGCTTAAGTGACTACCAGTTTAAAACTAGTAGATATAGATATAGGTCAACATATATGAGCCCCATAGTAACCACAAATCAAAGACATATAACAGATACACAAAAATTAGAGAGAAAGGAAGACAAGCATACCTCTAATAAAAATCATCAAACCACAAGGGAAGAAACAAAAGGAAGAACAGAGAAGAAGTACAAAATCAACTGGAAAACAAGTACCTATCAATAATTAGTTTAAATGTCAATAGACTAAATGCTACAATCAAAAGACATAGGGTGGCTGATTGGATGAGGGAAAAAAAACAAGACTCATTTATATATATGCTGCTTACAAGAGACTCACTTAAGAGCTAAAGACACACACAGGCTGAAAGTGAGGGATGGAAAAAGGTACTTCATGAAAGTGGAAACAAGAAAGTTGAGGTAGCAATGCTCATATCAGACAATAATTCAATAATGAAACAGTAGTCTTAAATAACACATAAGACCAGTTTGACCTAATAGGTATCTACAGGACATTTCATCCAAAAGAGTAGAATATACATTCTTTTCAAGTGCCCATGGAACGTTCTCCAGGATAGATCACATGCTAGGCCACAAATCAAGTCTCAACAAATTGAAGAGGACAGAAATTTTCTCAAGCATTTTTTTCCAACCACAATGGTATGAAACTATAAATCAATTACAGAAAGAAAAGTAGGAAAAACAAATATGTGGAGACTACTTATAACATGCTACTAAGAAACTAATGGGTCAATGAAGAAATCAAAGAGGAAATCAGAAAATACTTTAAGACAAATGAAAAAAAAATACACAACTTTCTAAAATATATGGGACAGAGCAAAAGCAGTTCTAAAATGGAAGCTTATAGTGATACAGGCCTACCTCAACAAAGAAGAAAAATTTCAAATAAACACCCCAACCTACCATGTAAAGGAATTAGAAAAAGAATAAACAAACCCCAAAGGCAGCAACAAGAATAAAATAATAAAGATCAGAGGAAATAAATAAAATGGAATCAAAAAAGCAACAGAAAAGATCAGTGAAACCAAGATCTGTTTTTTTTTTTTTATGAAAAGATGTAAAAATTTGTCAAGCCTTTAGCCAGTCCTGTCAAGAAAAAAGAGGAGCCAAATAACAAAATAAGAAATGAAAGAGGAGAAATAACAACTGGCGTCACAGAGATACAAAAAATCATAAGAGTATTACAAACAGTTATATACCAACGAATTGTATAACCTAGAAGAAATGGATAAATTTCTAGAGATAGACAATCCTCCAAGACTGAATCAGGATAAAGCAGACAATCTGAACTTAACCAAGGAGGTGAAATACCTATACTCTAAGAACTAGAAGACACTGAAGCAGTAAATTGAAGACAATAAAAATAAATGGAAAGATAACCCATGCTCTTATATTGGAATAATTGATATTGTGAAAAGGTCCACACTATCCAAAGCAATCTACAGATTTAACGCAGTTCCTATCAAAATACCCAGGACATTTTTCACAGAACTAGAACAAATAATACTAAATTTCCTATAGAATCACAAAAGACCTGGAATAGCCAAAGCAATCTTGAGAAAAAAAGAACAAAGGTGCAAGTATGACACGCCCTGACTTTAGACTATACTATAAAGCTATGGTAATTAAATCAGTATGGCACTGGCACAAAAACAGACACATAGACCAATGGTAACTAATAAAGAGCCTGTGAATAAACCATGCACTTATAGTCAAATAATCTATGACAAAGGAGACAAGAATATACAATGGAGAAAATACAGTCTCTTCAATAACTGGTGCTGATAAAACTGGACAGCTCCATGTAAAAGAATGAAATTAGAATATTTTCTCATACTATATACAAAAATATATTTAAAGTAGATTAAAGACCTAATAAATATAAAACCTGAAACCCTAAAACTCCTAGAAGAGTACACAGGCAAAACACTTTTTTGACAAAAATCATAGCAATATTTTATTGATCTGTCTCCTAAGGTGAAAGAAATGAGAACAAAAATAAGTAAATGGGACCTAATTAAAATTAAAATATTTGCACAGCAAAGGAATCCATTAACATAACAAAAAGACAACCTACTGAATGGGAGAAAATATTTGCACATGATACGGCCAATAAGGGGCTTATATCCAAAATATATAAATAGCTCATACATTTCAATATCTAAAACAAACACAAAAAAGCTGATTAAAAAATGGGCGGATGGCCTGGATCGACATTTTCCCAAAGATATGCAGATGGCCAATAAGCACATGAAAAGATGTTCAATATCACTAATCATCAGAGAAATACAAATCAAAACCACAGTGAGATATTACCTCACATCTGTTAGAATGGCTATCATCAAAAAGTCTACAAAGAACAAATGTTGGTGAGGATGTAGAGAAAAGGGAACCATAGTATACTCTTGGTGGGAATGTGGATTGGTGCAGCCACTATGGAAAGCAGCATGGAGGTTCCTCAAAAAACTAAAAATAGCAGTACCTATGATCCAGCAATTCCACTGCTGGGTTTATATCTGAAGAAAACAAAAGCACTAACTTGAAAAGATACATGCTCCCTAATTTTCATAGCAACATTATTTATAATAGTCAAGATATGGAAGCAATCTATGTGCCCATCAACAGATGAATGAGTAAAGAAGATGTGGTATATATATATATATATATATATATACAAAGGATTATTACTCAGCCATAAAAAAATGAAATTTTGCTATTTGCAACAACATGGATGGACCTGGAGGGTATTACGCTTAGTGAAATAATTCAGACAGAGAAAGACAAATACTGTTTGTTATCACTTATATGTAGCATCTAAACCATGAAAGAAATGAATGACTATAACAGAAACAGACTCACAGATAGAGAACGAATTATTGGTTACCAGCAGTGAGAGGAAAGGGGGAAAAAAGGTAGAGGTAGCGAATTAACAGGTACAAACTACTATGTATAAGATAAACAAGGTACAAGGATATATTGCACAGCACAGGTAATATGGCCAATATTTTGTAATAACATTAAATGGAGTATAATCTATAAAAAATTATTGATTAGTGTGTATGCCTGATACTAATATTGTAAATCAACTATACTTCAATAAAAATAAACAGCATCAGAAATTGATATTCCTTAAAAACTGAAAATAATTTACTTGTGAAACTGGGAATTAGGAACAATTTTATTTTGTTTTATGGAATCTCCTTAAATTTTTTCTAAGCTCTTTTTAATGTGATAGGACCACAGGAAGTACAGTAAAAATTTAAAAATCCCTTTTCCATCTCTTGATTATTGTTCTCCATGATTATCACTTTATGATGATTACTTTTATTTAAATTCTGGGATTTTATTTCCACTTACCAAGACTTTAGCTGTAGAAATTGTATGAGTAAAATTTGAAGTTATAATTATGCTTAGAAGTGCAATATTCTCTACCAACTTTATTTCTTGAGTGATTAAGTCTGCCCCTAGCAAAAAGCTAAACATAAAAATTGGAAGTATAAATTAAGGTATATATCTGTATAAGTATGCTAGAAGTCATCCAAACTTAAAGAGCATACTATAGTTATATTTTAGTCTATAAATTGTACAAATATTTTATTTTTTTTATATATGCTACTGATAAATATTACATACTCTGAAGTCGAGAAGAGAATTGTTTATAATTTTGTTTTGAATCTAATTTGTTATACAAAGAAATAATGTATGATTTTAGAATTGCTGGCATATTACTGTTTATTGGTGTTCTGCCTAAAATATATGAATATGAAAAAAACACAAATATATTCTCATGTATCTATTCATAATTCCATGAGCTTTAGAAATACTATATAGTTTTAAATTACTATACATGATACAATTCTAGAGCTTCTTACCATCATCATTCAGAATTATTAAATTCATTAAGTTCATTATTCATAGTTCAGATTATTAAAATAATCATATGCAAAGTAGTTATCATATTCCATTCTATATTATGGTTATTACATTTGTCTTCTCTTAAAGGCTTTGCACTGTTACAGTGAAAATATCATATATTGTTAATTTATATTTACTGTGATGATAAATATAATTCATAAATGCTATTCATAATTAACAATGTCCCCAAAATGTGCAGTAACTCAGTAAAGCTTGAACTATACAATATGCTACAATTTATTCAAAATACTGAATTACTGCACAATCCCATGAAGTAAGTGAAAGAGATAAATCATTTTAGAGGGTAAAGAAATTGAGACTTTACCAGAGGAAGCTGACTTTCTAAAGTCATAAAATTGGCTAAGCATACAATTTTGTTGAAACATGCACGATTATCAAGTTTTTGCAATAAATAACCCCAGGAATGGGAGTGTTCTGGGGAATTAACTGAGAATGAGATATCTGGATGGAAGGTTTTCCCTGCTCCATGGGCACACTGGATGAATATATGGATGGGCACACTGGATGAATATATGGACAAACACACTTTTTCATGTATGAAGGTTTTACAACAGAATGGCTAGTGGGAAGCAGCAGCATAGCACAGGGAGATCAGCTCGGTGCTTTGTGACCACCTGGAGG
>NW_006770258.1:0-850 GCF_000442215.2 Lipotes vexillifer
CCTGCCTCCTTGCTCGTCCGCCTGAGCACCAGCATTGGAAGTGTTAGAGATTCTAAAGACCTTGAAGGGTTCAGGAGAGAGATGTGCAGAGACGTTCTGGGGGGCGGTTTTAACCCACCCCACATTTGTTCGGCCACCTTAGGCTGCCCGTTTCTGCCAGCCTAGATGCTCTGACCAGTTGTCTGCACTTTCTTCAATTAGGCCCCTGAATTAATATAAAAACAGCACCAGGTGTCACAGCCCTGCCCGCTCCACTCCCACACAGTCCAGGGTCAGTAGTGATCAAGGACCATGATGGCCCCTGAGTCAACAGCCTTTTGAAGTAGCCAGGAGTCAAGCCGGTCTTATTGGCCACCATCATCACGGTGTCTGTAGGCTTTTATATGGTGACAGCATGACATACGGTTCCCCTTTCACTCTTATTAGCTCCCCTCTGGGTACAGTAAGTCCTGCAAGCAATAGTCTACTCTTTTGGGACACACTCTTGTTCTTTTCTGAGAGAAAATCCAGGTCAAATGATGGTCACACAAGTCATCATGGTGCCCCATTATCCCCGGTTGTGTCTCTGGAGGTGGCAGTTGGAGGGCCTCCTCACTCGAGTTCAGTGTGTCCATTGAGCGAACCCTGCAACTTCAGGTCACGGTGGGTTGTTAGGATCACCACGTGGGGTCCTTTTCCCGTAGCAGGGAGGTGGCCTTTCGGGCTGCTTATTTCCAAGGTTTTAGATACCGCCTGTATCTTGGCCAGATGTGGCGGTGGGCCAAGCCCCTTGGTGACAGTACTTTACCCTACCTGGATGGCATTCTTGCATTGATCCACTTCAAGTAGTCAAAATTTTGCACTAATACTC
>NW_006770259.1:0-213 GCF_000442215.2 Lipotes vexillifer
TATTACTCAGCTATAAAAAGGAACGAAATTGGGTTGTTTGTAGAGATGTGGATGGACCTAGAGGCTGTCATTCAGAGTGAAGTACGTCAGAAAGAGAAAAACAAATATTGTATATTAATGCATGTAGGTGGAATCTAGAAAAATGGTACTGATGAACCTATTTCCAGGGCTGGAATAGAGACACAGGCATAGAGGATGGATATGTGGACATGA
>NW_006770260.1:0-203 GCF_000442215.2 Lipotes vexillifer
TTATGGCAATATAGTAGATGGCAAGAGTAAGTTTTACACATACGTGTGCGGGTGCACACACACCCATATACATATGTATATTTCAATATTCAGCCTTTCCTCAGTAAGAACTTCTAAGATCATTGGGACAACTTCAATATATTGAACACCGATATTGTGAAATGTGTTCCTCAGGAAAGAGCTTGGGATCAAATAAACTTTTC
>NW_006770261.1:0-1753 GCF_000442215.2 Lipotes vexillifer
GCTCTGCCTCCATTCATCATCAACCTTGTTTAGTCTGTCTCTCTTATTCGCTCTCTCTCTCATTTTGTCACTATGCTTTGGTCTACCTCAGACCCTGACAGCCCAAGAACAGAACCGTCAACTCTCTTCTCTACCTTTATGAGCCTAGTAAACCACAAAGGACTTGAAGAGAAGGGGATTGTGTGACAGGAGGTAGTTCCTCGCATCTGTCACAGTACCTGATAATCTTCCATTAGAGCAGAGGATCTAGGAATCATGGTAGTCCGGGAACACAAAGCCTGGGAAAGACGGACATGCAGATGGATGCTGGAGTTCTGGCATTTTTCCTTAACCCCATAAGTAGGATAATGGCTTTTAGTATAACTGGACATTCTTGAAGGGCATATTGCTACTTCCCACCAGGGGCTATTTCTTATATACTGAGCTGAGCTTCAGTTTTGCTACCTTTACTCATCTTTACTCTCCAGGGTGGCATCAAACCCAGCAGAGAAAGAAAGTGCTTAGGGAAGAGTAGTGCCCCAAGTAACAGCTTAAGCAAGCTGCAAGGTCTGAGAATGGCAATCCCTCTGTCACTCTCTGTCCCAGGCTGGAGGACTTCTAGGAGCTGGGTCTATTGAGGCTAATGTAAAGAATATCTGTGTTCACCCCTATGGGTAAGGTCTGTTTAGTCTGTTTTGAGAGAAATCCTTAAAAGTTACTAGTATTTTGACGGGAAGAAAAATGAATATGGAGGCAGACAGGAAGGATATTAGTGGAAAGACAACATGTGCCAAGCCCTAGAGGAGGGAAGGCATACACTGTGTTTGGAGGCTAGAGTTAGGCAGAGTGGCTAGAATATGTGATCAAAGTATAGGCAAGAGAATGAAAAGAGATGGGGCTGCAGAGGTATAAAACAACCAGATTACAAAGATCCTTGGATGAGTATTTTTTTTTAATATCGAAATATTTTTAAAATCTACTTTTGAGAAACTTGAAGCTGAGGAAAATTTTTAAGCAGGAGAATGGGTGGATAATAGTAACAATAACAGTAATAATAATAAGCACTTATTGAGAGGTTATTACATGCCAGGACTTGTGCTAAGTGCTTTATGTATATCCTGTGCTATCCTGTTTAATCCTCACAACTACCCTATGAGATGAATAGGATGAGATACCAGTTCTATTTTGCAGATGAGGAGTTGAAGCACAAAGCAGATAGGGAAATATGTAAGCCAAACTGTGTTCAATTTTGGAGCCTCCTGTATACTCACTGTCCTTAGGAGTGGCCTGAGGCCAGTGCTGGCAAACTTATAAGACCTCAGTTCATCTTCTTTTGGTTTTTCTCCCTGGGCATCAAATGAGAAAGAGTCTGAGAGTATCAAGATCTTGCTGGGATAGTGTATAGAAGGATCCCTGCCTGGTCCAGTTGAGGCCTCCATGCTTGCCCCAGGCCTGACTGCTGGAACTTGGCTGTCATGGAAGACTCCCCTGAGGGTCCCCATCTCTGCAGTCTCACCTCTGCCACTCACCTGAACACATATCCTTCACTCTCTGGGCCTCCATCTCCTCACTTGTGACCTAAAGGAAAGGTATGTGCCATAAACTATTCTGGGTGCTGGAGGTATAGTGATGATTTAACATAGCTAAATCCCTGCATTCATGCAGCTAACATTCTAGTGGTGAGAATCAGTAAACAAAGAAATGATTATTTTAAATGACAATGAGAACCATGAAGAAAGCAAAATATGATAATGTGCTATGGAGTGACTGGGCA
>NW_006770263.1:0-4307 GCF_000442215.2 Lipotes vexillifer
TCCCAGACCAGGGCTTGAACCCGTGTCGCCTGCATTGGCAGGCGGATTCTTAACCACTGTGCCCCCAGGGAAGCCCGAGAATGGTTAATGTTTTAAGCCACTGTGTTTTGGGGTGGTTTGTTACAATAGATAGCTGAATAGATAACTGAAATGCCCCCAAAACACAGTCACATAAAACAATATTTTGTTCACGGATCCACAATTTGGACAGTGCTTGACTGGGACAACTCTTCTCTGCTTCAGGATATCTAAAGCCTTCACTGGGAAGATTCAAGTGGCTGGGGGCTAGAATCATCTTGAGGTTTTTTCAGTCACATCCCGGTACTTGGGCTGAGATGACTCAAAGGTTGAGCTCATTTGGGACTATTACAGGAAGAGCTTACAGCTCTCCGTGTATTTGGGGCTTCCTCACAGCATCACAGCCTCAAAGTTGTAAAACTTCTTAGGGTGGCTCAGGGCTCCAAGAGCAGGTGTTCCCAGCAAACAAGGTGGGATCACCTTCATGGCCTTTATGACCTACCTTCTGAAATCATAAAGCATCAATTCTGCTGTACTCTACTGAGACAGTCAGAAAGCCATCCAGATTTGAGGGGAGGGGACATAGATCTCCTACCTCTTGGTGGCAGAAACGTCAAAGAATTTATGTTATAAATTCTATGTTATAAAACTGCCACAAACAGTTTTTCTGTGATGTGTTAATATGGTTAACTTGCTTGAGGTTTATGGTGGTTATGAACTGAATGTGTCCCCTCAAAACTCATATGTTGAAATCCGAAACCCCAATGTGATGGTATTTGAAGGTAGAACCTTTGGGAGGTTGTTAGGTTTAAATGAGGTCATGAGAGTGAAGCCCCCATGATGGGATTAGTGTCCTTACGAAATGAGGAAGAGAAACTGGAGCTCCCTCTCTCTCCCTGCCAGGTAAGGACACAGGAAGAAGGCAGCCATCTGTAAGCCAGGAAGAGGTGCCACCAGGAACTGAATCTGCCAGAACGTTGATCTTGAACTTCCCAGCCTCCAGAACTGTGAGAAATAAATGTCTGTTGTTTAAGCCACCCCATCTGTGGTATTTTGTTATAGAAGCCTGAGCTGACTAAGACATAGTGCTGTTGGAATATGTGGCTGATGTCTTTGTCAGCTTTAGAAAATTCTCAGCCATTATCTCTTCAAATATACTTACACAATACTTTGTAGCCTTGATGTCAGAGAAGGTGATGGTGATGCCTCTAAGAATGTCACAGTATGATTTTCCAAAGTCTGTTCTTAGAGCCAGGAAGCAAAAAGGAAAATAGCTCATAGTCAATCACCTTTGGGACAGAGTTTTTGACTTAGCCGTCCAGAGCCAGATGCTCCCCTTCTTACCGTAACTCCTCTCAGAGGATTCTTCTCTAATCTCCATGAGAAAAAGGTCAGTCTGGCTTTCCTTCTATCAACACCTCTCTGTATATTTTAGCCAATAAAAATTCTACTCTGCTACCAGTAGTTGAACCAGTAGCAAACACTGAATGGCCATATTCTCTCCCAGTGATGGAAAAAGTAGCCCAGTATTTGTTCAGCTTTAATTTCCATCTGTGCCTCAAAGTGTTAAGTAAAAAAATCTAGATGAGAACACAAATTTTAATAGCGTTGATACTTTTTACTATTTAGTATTGTACACTTCTAATTCAATCTTGTACAGTAGGCTGTGTTACATTAGAAAAATTAATGACAAAATTAATCTCAAAAAAGTAACCTAAAATATAGCATTAATACCAATGACATGCATTTAATGTTATCCAGGGGACAAGTGATTCACATAAGATTATTAAACACTAAAATCTGACCTTGAATCTCTCCTGTCAATAACAGATCAATTATAATTTAGGGCATTTCAATTTGGGGCAAGCTCCAAGGTGTTTGGTGAAGAAGGTTAGAATTTGCTTCCAAGCATCTACCTGGGCCTTAGAATGAGCCCTGGGCTCTCCACCCCAGATCACAGGTTTGTCCAGTAATTTGTGTAGCGAAGCTGGGCACATGGGAAAGTAAGGAGGCTCAATGTAATGCCCAGTCCCAGGGTAAGAGACGATCTGGGGTTTTTCCTTTCCATGGGCCTGTAACCGTTCAGAGGCTATCTGGGCGTATAACTCACTCCTCCAGTTATGGTCATCCTGACCAACAATGAAGAGGATGGGCCCCTGGGCCTTCTCTATTGGAATCATGCAGGGGTTCTCACATCCCCCTACAATGTCATTCCTTATATCCACAATGTCCAGGAGGCCTGAAAAAGCTACCTTCATTCTCCTTAGGTCATGGCCCAGTGGTGGAATGCTATTCTCCTTGTAGTATATGGCTTTGTTTCCATTGAAGCCAGATCCATTGATGGAAACTGTAGCTGAGATGTTCTTCAAAAATGAGGCCATGGAGAGACAAATATCAGCCCCTAAAGAAATGCCCAGAAGTCCAATGCCAGGGCCCTTTACCTGTAAGAAAAGAAGGGGCAAGAGACAAAAGTCAAGAACCTACCCAACAGAAGAATGTTTTTCTAAATGCAACTAGAGATGCTGCTAGCTTTAATTTGTGAATTGGCCACAAGAGACTCAACCTCAGCTGACAGAGTTTCTTCCCATGTAGAGACTATCTTGCTGGACATACGGCAAACAAATCTTAAACTCACTGGCAAATTTGGGAATTGGTTGCAAACTTCCAGAGAGTCATCCACTAGAGAATGCTGAGTCATTGGAGCCTGTCAATTTCAGAGCTTCATTCAGGTTGAATTAAAGCATCAATGTTCCTGGGCATCTGTGTGGAACTAAATTCTGTTCCAAGAAGTGAATCTTTCATCAGACCCCATCTAAACATATATTGACAAATGATTAACTTTATAGAAACAAAGTAAAACTTCAGAGTCCAACTGAGTGGTTCTAAGCTTATGAAATGGGTGGACAAGTTTTGATCAAAATCTGAGAACATACTCTGCTATCAGAAAAATAAAGATTAAAAAGCATGCAAAGCTAAAAATTTAGAAACTCCACTTGCAAAAGAAATTTTAATATTACTACATAATTCCCTAAAATAAAATATCACATGAATTTTACAGTGAATTCTGCAATATTAATCCATCTGACAGAGAAAGTGGAGTAGAAGAAATCTCTGTGAAAGAAGAATAGAGCAGCATCAATGCACCTGGCACAGGTGAGTGCAAAGTGACAACCCCCTCTGGAGGTAGCTCTAGAGAGAATGATAAAGGACATTAGGAGAACCTGGGTGTGTTGAAGCATGTAGCACAGGGCTTCTTCAAAGTAGTCCAGGTGTATGGTGTCGAATTTCTTGGGAAGATCTTCAAAGTCACAATAAGCTAGAGCCAATGTGGCAAAGCCATGGCCAGCCAGAAGGCTGGCCCGATATTCCAACAGGGCTCCTCCAACACCAAAGATGTCAATGATCCCTGGGAAAGGTCCTGGTCCTAGAGAAGGTAATATTATAAAGAGAAGGCATTATATAATTTAAAGAAATTGCTTTCCTTTTAGAGAGCTTTCTAAAGTATTTAGTGGGTTCCCGTGAATCAAAGAAAATGGCTTCCTGAGTCATTATTGACAAGGGATACAAGTTCCAAGTTATCTCTAAGGTTCTAAGAATCTTTAGTTGTAAGGGAGGGTAACAAAGTCTAATGACTGCATCATTGAAGGAGGAATTTCACCTTTTAGACAGTGTTGAATTGCTGTGTTCTGTTACAGGATTGGACAGAGTTAAGAATTAAAACAAAGCTTTATACTGTGTTGCACCAACCCTTGGCGTTATTTTTGGTTCAGATGTCTACTTAGAGGAAAGAAAAAGAAATACCAGGCGAGGCTTCAGGTGAGGAAGGCAGTGAAGTCTGAAAAGTGATCTGTGGTAGAGAGGAACATGAAAAAGTGGGTAAGGGGCCCAGTGCACCCAGGACACTACAGAAGGTAGACATGGCAATAGATTCCTTGACCGTAATCATTTAGTGTAAAAGCGATCAGCTGATGCCTGTAGATCTGTAGCGTAGTTATTAATAGCAAAGTGAACCTACCGATCCCATCCAGTCTTTTTTTTTATCTGCCTAATAACAGTATCCACCGCATTGGGATCGTATAGAGATTAAATGAGATAATGCAAGCAAAACGCGTAGCATAGTGAGGAACATATCAAAAGCCTCCAATGTGGCTGTCAGGTCTCTGATTTAGTCAACATCCGCTTCTCTGACCGTGCTCCCAAGCCAAACTTCCTGGGAGGCGGTATCAGAACCCCAGGCAGCCCAGGGAACATGTTGTCGAGGTCCCAGCACCCCAGCCTTACCCGGCGGC
>NW_006770264.1:0-662 GCF_000442215.2 Lipotes vexillifer
GGAATTTTCTTTGTCTTGAGGCTATAAAGGTTGGCCACTAGTCCACAAGGGGGGTCGGCTCTCCCTGGTCTATCAGGAAGTCGGCCCGCTGTACCTGCAGCGCCCCTCACTAGCTCTGCTCTTTGTTCTCAGTAAACTCGCTCTTTTCCAAAACACTTCGTGTCTGGAAATTCTTCTTCCGACCCGCATGTGGACCACGACATTTTGGTGGCCCACACGGGGACATCTCTTGGGGGATCTCCCCCCCCCGACCTCCTCTCCTCATTTCTTGGAACCCTCTTTGAACAGGCAAGTTGCCTTGGAAGCAACAGAGGACTCTGGCCGGGGCCACACCCTGGTGTGTTCCGAAGGCTCCACAGTTCACTTCACCCCAGTAACTGCCGCCCAGAACGGGTGAGCGTCCCTCTGTCTTCCTTCTGACTGAGGACAAGGCCAGCTGGTATCGTGCGGGCATTTAAAAGCCATCAGGGCACCTGCCGCTTGAAGAATGCCGTGAAAGGATAAGGGGGTAACGGAACAGACCAGGCTGTTAGACCATCTGCCCCCAGAAAGACAACGTCCATGCACCGTGAGGCACATACCGGTTCAAGCAAAACACTGAGGGCTTCCCTGGTGGCGCAGTGGTTGAGGGTCCGCCTGCCAATGCAGGGGACGCGGGTTCG
>NW_006770265.1:0-2431 GCF_000442215.2 Lipotes vexillifer
TGTGTGTGTGTGTGTGTGTGTGTGTGTGTGTGACTGAAGCATGATAAACTGGAAGAAACATTTTTCCTGCACAATGAATTGTGATGATGATGATGTGCTAGTAAAGATGACATTTGCTCTCCTTCTAGATTTCCTTTTGACCTCTTAGGAAGTTTTAGACAAACTAGTTCTTGAGGTGCTACTGTAAGTGTCCATATTATTTTAGGTTTCCTGCCAAATGTGCTAGGTATTTCATGGCTTCTTAAATATCAGAAGTTGTACTAGGACAACATGGAGCTAGCAATGAACCAAAGAGTAAATATAACAGAAGATAAGAGTAAACAGGGCAGAAGGTACTCTTACATTTCAGGTTGAAATGTACAGATTGTAATAACCTGGAGGTTAGGAATCATATCTACTCATCTTTAGACAGTCCAGAGCCTGGACGCAGAGTAGGTCCTCAATACCATTTTCTAGAATGTGTGTTTATTCAATTCAAAAAAGGTTTTATCTCCACCACAAAAAGAGTAGGGAATTTCAAATTCCTTTAAATGGAATTCATAGTTCCTAGGGATTCTTAAGAATTCTGCTTTTAAAATCTACAGTTCTGCACTGCAGAACTGCCAAATGAGGCTATTGGTGATTCAGAGCAGAGATAGAAGTCATCAAATATGCCAGAAATAATATTTAAATTATACACAGTTATTTAAAGGATCTTCAAACCATGCAGCTATAAAGTCTAGACTGTGCTCTTTAAGAACTGCAAGAGTCTGGGTATTAGGAAGCTATCTGGAGTTATCACTAAGGATAAGGTGCAAGCCTTCTTTCTACAAATCACTCACAAGCAAGCAATTGCTACAAAACTTGTCGAAGTTGTCTTTTAGAAACGATTAAGCATAGAAGCACATAAATAGAGGTTTCCTTACAACTGAAAGAAATCCCCTTCCCTGCTGCTACTGATCCAAGGAACTTAGAAAAATACTGAAACATTGATTTAAGCCTCATCCTGGTAAGAAATGCCTAATGGGTCATGGGACTTTCTATCATAACACACAACTGCACCTTGATGCAGCCCATACCTTTCAGAGTGTAACCCTTCTTCTGATCACTATCATTCCTACTCATCAACTGCCTACAATGTGTGAGGGCCAGATCCTACCCCTATCAGTTTGTTTGATCATTTATTCTTCCCTGTGTGCAATAAATATTTAGTGAGAGTCTGCCAGAGTGAGGCATTGGACTCCGGGTTGATGCTACTGTTGTATCTGAAACAAAAAACATTCCTGCCCTTAAAAAGCTACCATTGGATCAGAAGAGAAAAGCACTAAACCATATACTAAGCAATTAATTATTTAATTTTAGGCAGATAAGTTCTGTAACGGTAAAATGAGAGCTAAAACCCAAAGTACTGACTGTGTTCAGGGGATATGTAAGGGCTTTTCTGATGTTTTGCCTGAGATCTGAAGTATGACGGTAGTTTGGAATTTATTTCTGCTGTTGGGTCTGAGATAAAATAAGGGTAATTTGTTCTGAGTCCCCTTTTTAAGATTTGAACTTCCAAGTTAGTGAAAAATGTTCTATAAGTTTTCCTAATCCCTCCTTCTATGATTCTAACTGGGACTTTTTCCCTTTTTTCTCTCTTCTTTCCTAGATATGGAAAGATAGAATAGCAGAAAAAGGAATGTAGGGAGAGAATTATTTCAATTCTATTTTTTAAATTATGAATTAGTAGCTACATTTTATTATAACTGAAGATATAAAACATGATAGTTTTTGCAGGCAGGCCACAATAGCCATTCAAAGCCTGGCCCATTCCCCAGAGAGTTGGTATGTAATAGTATGGCGACAATTCCAGCGAGAGCCTAAACTGGGATACAGACAAGTCTGGGCCTCTGTATGACCTGTGGATGGGCCTCCAGGGCAGAACATGAGCTGATAGTTCTGGGTTTCACATGAGACAATCTCTGGGGATGACCAGAAATAACCAAGCGCAATTTAAGGGAAGGGCTTGAGGTCCTTGAGCAGCAGGCAGGGAACACACAATAAATTGGGGGTATTAGCATTAAGGGGCCCATGGGCACCCACAGGCAGATGTGGTACGTGGCATCTTGGGTAACAATAGGCAAGTGAGGAACTTGTCCAGAGTTCAGGCTTGACTCACGCCTTTATTAGCTGTATGACCTGGGGCAAGTTCATTTACTCTTCCAAACCTAACATTGTTCGTCTGTAAATGAGGATAATAATAATAATAATAGTGAGTCACAGGGTTGATGTAGGGATTGGTGAAATTATACTGGGTTGGCCAAAAAGTTCGTTTGGGTTTTCTGTACTATCCTATGGAAAAACCTGCACGAAATTTTTGGCCAAGCCAATACATATCAGAAAGCTAAAGTTTAGGGCTTCCCTGGTGGCGCAGTGGTTGAGAGTCCACCTGCCGATGCAGGGGACACGG
>NW_006770266.1:0-1382 GCF_000442215.2 Lipotes vexillifer
CCCACGTCCCCTGCATCGGCAGGCGGACTCTCAACCACTGCGCCACCAGGGAAGCCCTATAATGAATATTTTTAACGTTGCATTTTAATCAGTTTAATAATGCAGTTATTTAATATTGCATTTAAATTTAATTGTAAATTAAATTACCTTTTGGGCCATATCTCTTTCTATGTATACAAGTATTAATATCTGTGTAGTGGTTCCTCCAGGGATTACAAATTTCATACAAGTAAGTTCAGTCTACTATGTGTACCACTTCACACAAAATGTAGAAACCTTGAAACTGTATAGATCTCTTTTACCTGCTCCTTCCCCAATCTTTGTTATAGTTTTACACACATTGAAAACTTTACAAGACAGCATTTTAACTTTTGATGTAAGCAGTCATATGTATTTTAAGTGAAAGGAGGTATTATGATTGTTTTATCAGCCAATAATCTATCAAAAGTACCTGCATGTTTATCATGCTTCATTTTCCCCTTCATCTTGGAGCTTACTTCTTGGGTCATTGTTTTCTGCCCGAGGAAGATTGTTTGGTATTCCCTTTAATGGATATTCGTTGAGAGATATTTTTTGGCTTTGTTATTTATCCAGTTCTATTAGTGATAACTTCCCTTTGGGTTATATTAAGATTTTTATTTCTCTTTTTGGTTTTCTGTAGTTTTATTAATGTGCCTATGTGTGGATTTATATTTATTTACCCTGGGATTTATTGTGGTTCTTCAGTCTATGACTTGCCATCTTTCTTCTGTTTTAGAGTTTTTAGTTATTATCATTTTTTAAAAGATTTATTATTTATTTATCTGTCTATATCTGTTTATGTGTTTATTTTTGGCTGCATTGGGTCTTAGTTGCGGCATGCAGGAACTTCATTGAGGCATGCAGGATCTTTGTTGAGGCATGCGGGATCTTTCGTGGTGCTGCTTGAGCTCTTTGTTGTGGCGTGCAGGCTTCTCTCTAGTTGTGGCACATAGGCTCCAGGGCATGTGAGCTCTGTAGTTGTGATGCACGGGCTCCAGAGCGTGTGGGCTCTGTAGTTTGTGGCACGTGGGTTTTCTAGTTGAGGCGCATGAACTCAGTAGTTGTGGCGCGTGGGCTTAGTTGCCCCACGGCATGTGGGATCTTAGTTCCTTGACCAGGGATCGAACCCGCGTCCCCTGCACTGTAAGGCGGATTCTTTACCACTGGACCACCAGGGACGTCCCAGTTATTATCATTTTAAATATTGCTTTGGTACCATTTATTTCCCTCTCATATTTCTCTGGGACTCTAATTACATGTGTGTTAGGCCTCCCATCATGTTGTTTTTGTTTCCTTTTTGTATTTTTCATACTTTTTTTTTTTTTTTTGCGCGGTACGCGGGCCTCTCACTGTTGTGGCCT
>NW_006770267.1:0-307 GCF_000442215.2 Lipotes vexillifer
TTTTACATGTAGCTGTCCAGTTTTCCCAGCACCACTTATTGAAGAGACTGTCTTTTCTCCCTTATATATCCTTGCCTCCTTTGTCATAGATCAGTGAACCATAGGTGTGTAGGGTTATCTCTGGACTTTGTGGTTTTTTTCTTTTACATCTTTATTGGAGTATAATAGCTTTACAATCGTGTGTTAGTTTTTGCTGTGTAAAAAAGTGAATCAGCTATACATATACGTATAACACCATATCCCGTCCCTCTTGCACCTCCCTCTCACCCCCTTATCCCACTCCTTTAGGTGGTCACAAAGCACCGAG
>NW_006770268.1:0-636 GCF_000442215.2 Lipotes vexillifer
CTTGATTGCTGCCCAGGCCTCTGGCTGGATTCCTAGAATGTACCCAGTGCCCCACCCAGCCTGCACCAGGCTTATGTGCTAGCCCCTCTTGCTCCGGCACTGCTCCCCACTGAGCTGAGGCCATTACCAATGAGTGTGTGTGCACTTCGAGGAAACAGAGCTAGCTTAGACCTTGGATCTGCCTCTGACCAGTAGAGACAGTCATTCCAGGTCATGTGTCCCTGCAGACACTCTGGAGAGAGTGAAGCTAACTACAGGCTGGAGACAGCCATCACAGGAACTCACTTCCCAGTGCACACTATGGATGTTAATAGAATGTTTACATGAATGTTAATAGAATGTTAATAGAAACCTTATTCATAGTCACCCCAAACTGAAAGCAATCAAGATGTTATTCAACAGATGAACGAATAAGACCATACATCTCTAAATGAAACATTTGTTAACAATACAAAGGAGGGAACTCTTGATACATGCAACAACTTGGATGAATCGCAAATGCATTATGCTAAATGAAAGAAGCCAGTCTCAAAATGTTACGTACTGTGTGATTGTGTTTGTATAATATTTGGAAAAGGTAAAACTATAGGGATGGGAAACAGATCACCAGTTATCAGAGGTTTGGGATGGGGGAGA
>NW_006770269.1:0-476 GCF_000442215.2 Lipotes vexillifer
GGGCTTCGGAGGTCAGATCCCAGGGAGAGGACTGGGGTTGGCTGCGTGAACACAGGCTGAAGGGGGCTAGTGTGCCACAGCCAGCCGCGAGTGAGTCTGGGAAAACGTCTGGACTTGCCTAAGAGGCAAGAGACCATTGTTTCAGGGCGCACTAGGAGAGGGGATTCCTTCCCTGTCTGCCCACAGAAGGCAGAGCACTGCCTAAACGAGCTCCAGAGACAGGTATGAGCCGCGGCTATCAGCTTGGACCCCAGAGATGGGCATGAAACACTAACTCTGCTGCTGCAGCCACCAAGAATCCTATGTGCAATCACAGGTCACTATCCACACACCCCTGGGAGCCTGTGCAGCCCGCCACTGCCAGGGTCCTGTGATCCAGGGACAAGTTCCCCAGAGGGAACACACAGTGAGCCTCAGGCTGCTGCAACGTCACGCTGGCCGCTGCTGCAGGCTTGCCCCACATTCCAATTATAACT
>NW_006770270.1:0-1183 GCF_000442215.2 Lipotes vexillifer
CCATGAGTCTACCCACTGCACTCACCTGAAAGCCCCCACACATCACAAGGAGCACAGAGAGCATACAGGCCATAAGATACACTTGACCTCAATTTCCTCCTGAGAGAGCACTCAGGGGCCTCCTTGGGATTTGGAGGTGTCAACAATTCACTGCATTGTGGCTTATGCCACAGAGCAATTTTAAACAAGGATTATAGTACCAGTAAACTTTAAGCACTGCTTTAAGTCCAATCACTTTACATTTAAAGAGAGAGCAATTGGGAGTTCCCTGGTGGCACTGTGGTTCGGACTCTGCCTGCCAATGCAGAGGACATGGGTTTGATCCCTGGTCTGGGAAGATCCCACATGCCGCCGAGCAACTAAGCCTGTGCTCCACAGTTACTGAGCCTGTGCTCTAGAGCCCACGAACTATGACTACTGAGCCCATGTGCCATGACTACGGATGCCTGCGCGCCTAGAGCCCATGCTCCGCAACAAGAGAAGCCACCGCAATGAGAAGCCTGCTCACAACAACTAGAGAAAGCCTGTGTACAGCAACGAAGACCCAATGCAGCTAAAAACAAATAAATGAATTAATGAATTTTTAAAAAGAGAGAGAGGAATGGAATATTTTAAACAGAGACATATGAGCCCTTTGAAGGGCAAAAAAATGTTGCTTGCAGCTTTTCAAATGGCAAAGGAAACAAAAAATGACCAGATTTGCTGTTTTCCTTGAATTTGTCTAGTACTAGCACGAGATAATATTGACGATCTTCATGCTTGATCACAAACAACATGATGCTGTAATGTTCAAACTGTTGCTGAAACTTTTTTAATCTCCTGATTTACTCTGGAACAATTGTGTTGACATAGGTACTGATGGTGCAAAAGCAAAGGTGGCAGAAGTGCTGGCACCTTAACCCAAATCAAGAGTGGCACCAAACTGTACTAGTTGGGCTTGTATTCAGTGTCATATACTTGTATTAACAGTGCCAGTTCCAGTTAAGAATGTTCTGTCTTCAACAGTAAAAATGATTTATGTTAGTAAACCGTGACCATTGAAATTGAATATTTTATAGTGTATGATGAAATTCAACATACAAACATCACACACCTGTATATCAAAGTGAATGGGAAAAAATTAGATCAGATACTGATAAAGAGGAAGTGGATGACATGGATGATAAATGTGAAAAATTAGCTA
>NW_006770271.1:0-1223 GCF_000442215.2 Lipotes vexillifer
AACATAGTGGTTCACAATTTTTAAAGGTTATACTCCATTTATAGTTATTATAAAATATTGGCTCTATTCTCTATGCTGTACAATATATCCTTGTAGCCTGTTTATTTTATACACAGTAGTTTGTACCTCTTAATCCCCTACCCTGTCTTGCCCCCCTCCCCCCTTCCCTCTCCCCACTGGTAACCCCTAGTTTGTTCTCTATATCTGTGAGTCAGTACAGTATGGTTCTTGTACGACTTAGCCATATTATCAGGGATCAGATTGGATTCTCAACCTGCCCTGTAGAAGTGCAGCTTGTTAGCCAATTTCAGTCCTTTGAGCTCAGGAGCTTCCCATGGTTGTTTAGATCACAAAACCATTCAGTATGCAAAGACTTGCTTCTTCCTTGATTAGAAACTCTTTATTGACTAAATTTACCAGCAATTCAAAATATGCTGTTGATTGGTCTTATCCTTACCTTCCAGGTTACATTGAGTGAGCTGCATTTCACCCTGAAGGTGCAGTTTTGGCCTTTTGATCTAATTTTTTCCCCTCAAGTATGGACTAAGAATAAATGTAGTCTAGAAACTAAAGTAAGAGCCTACTTTAAGTAGTTCTCAAAGAAATGATCTTTTGGTTGGGCACAGTAACTTATGCCTGCCTTCACCTTGCAAGTAACAAACTCAGATGGTGTATTTATTCGTATGCACCACTTTTCATTCTAGCAAGAATGTGCGTTGTGGCTTGGAATGACAATATGGAGGTAGTGTCAGATTGCTTTTATGTTTCTTTGGCTGCAAATTCTCCTTGCATTCCAGGGTTGAAAGTACGGAACTCTTTTCTTTTTCTAAAAAACAAGACATTGTGGAATGAGACCACTGGTATGTTGTTTTTCAGGGAGAGCTTGAATGTTTCAGCTTTCCACTTGTTCCCTGAGAAGTAGATTTGAAGGATTATAACCTAAAGCAAAGACTTTCAAAGTTGTGGGTCATAAAACATAAAATAACCTTTTCACCTCTTAGAAGAAGTTATGTCTCTATTATGAGTTGTTAGTAAGTTCAGGGCCCCTCAAAGATACCACATCTCATCAGGGTTGTTCAGCGTACTTTTGGGGCTCCACTGAGGATGTGATTTCTTATTTTTCATGTTAATTGTAAACACATAGAAGGTCCTTCTAACTCCCAATCTGTTTTCCAGAAGCACTTTTACAAGGTGCTTTTTTTTTTTTTTTTTTTTTTTTTTTT
>NW_006770273.1:0-4039 GCF_000442215.2 Lipotes vexillifer
CACAGGTTCATGTCCCACATGCCACGGAGCGGCTGGGCCCGTGAGCCATGGCTGCTGATCCTGCACGTCCAGAGCCTGTGCTCCACAACAGGAGAGGCCACACAGTGAGAGGCCCGCATACAGAAAAAAATAAAAAATAAAAAATAAGGGAACCCCTGTTAAAGCTATCAGCTGATTTTTCTGCAGAAACTTTGCAGGCCAGAAGGCAGTGGCATGATATATTCAAAGTGCTGAAAGGGATAAACATTCAGCTTAAAATACTCTACCCAGCAAGGTTATTATTCAGAATTGAGGGAGAGGTAAAGAATTTCTCAGACAAGAGAAACTAAAAGGTTTTAATAATACTAAAGCTACCTTAAAGAAAATGTTCAAGTCATCTCTAAGTGGAAGAGGCTATAACAAGAAGTAAGTATCTATTGGAAAAAACAAATTCCAATAGTAAAGGCAAATGTATAGTAAAGGCTGAGGACCAACCTCTTAAATAAACTAGTACAAAGCCAAAAAAATGTAAAATCAAGTATAAGTACAGTAAGCAGTAAAGAGATAAATATGAAGATGTAAAATATAACATTGAAAACACAAAATGTGCAAGTGGGGAGTAAAAAATATAGATCTTTTAGAATGTGTTTGAACTTAAAAGATTTTAAAACAAGTAGATATAGCTATAAGTCAACATACATGAACACCATGGTAACCACAAGTCAAAAACCTATAATAGATACACAAAAGCTAGAGAGAAAGTAACACAAGCATACCACTAAAGGGAAGAAACTAAAAGAAGTAGAAAAGATCAGAGAAGAATCACAAAAAACAGGAAAGAAGCAATAAAATTGCAATAAATACATACCTATCAATAATTAAATGTCAATAGACTAAATGTTCCAATTAAAAGACATAGTGTGACAGACAATAAAAAATAAGACCCATCTATATGATGCTTACAAGATACTTACTTCAGAGCTAAAGACACATAAAGACTGAAAGTGAGAGGGTAGAAAAAGATATTTCATGAAAATGGAAACAACAAGAAAACAGGGATAGCAATACTCATATGAGACAAAATATACTTTAAAACAATGTCTGTAACAAAAGACAAATGAGGGCATTACATAATAATAAAGGTATGAATACAAGAAGAAGGTATTACACTGACTACCATATATGCATCCAATACAGGAGCACCTAAATATATAAAGCAAATATTAACAGAGAAAAAGGGAGTAACTGACAATAATACAATAATAATAGGGGACTTTAACAGCCCACTTACATCTATGAACAGATCATCCAGACAAAAATTCAATAAGGCAACAGTGGTTTCAAATGACACAATAGACCAGTTGGTGTTAATAGATAACTTACAGGATACTCAATCCCAAAACAATAGAATACACATTATTTTCAAGTGTACATAGAACATTCTACTGGATAGATCACATGCCACAAAACAAGTCTCAACAAATTTAAGAGAATAGAAATTATATTAAACATTTTTTTCTGACCACAGTAGTATGAAACTAGAAATCAATTACAGGGAGGAAAATGGCAAAAGCACAAACACGTGGATACTAAACAATGTGCCACTAAAAATCCAATGTGAGAATGATGAAATCAAAGTTGAAATCAGCCTCAAGACAAATGAAAATGAAAATACAACCCTCCAAAATCTACCAGATGCAGCAAAAGCAGTTCTAAGAGGGAAGTTCATAGTGATACAGGCCTGCCTCACAAAAAAACAAAAACAAACAAAAAAAAAAACAAAAACAACCCTCAGATAAACAGCCTAACCTTCCACCTACAAGAATTAGAAAAAGAAGAACAAACTAAGCCCAAAGTCAGAAGAAGGAAGGAAATAATTGCAATCAGAGAGGAAATAAATAAAATACAGATCAAAAAAACAATAGGAAAAAATCAATGAAACACTCAGAGAACATACTAGTGGTTACCAGTGGGGAGAGGAACTGAGGGAGGGGCAAGTTGGGGGTAAGGTATTAAGAGATACAAACTGCTATGTATGAAATAAATAAGCAACAAAGATAATTGTTCAGAACAGGGAAATATAGCCATTAATGAGTAATGACTTTAAATGGAATATAATGTATAAAAATATTGAATCACTATTGTATACCTGAAACTAATATAATATACTTAATCAATTATGTCAATTAAAAAAAAACAAAAGACAATATATCATGAAAAAGCTTATTTCTCACTCCTTTTTTCTCCTTCCTGTCGACTGACTCTATTTTCTGCTCCTTTCTTTCTGATTTTAAAGGACCCATCATTATGTGGACAGCTCCTGAGTCTATAATTACATAGATGCCCAACCAAGACATACTATTAAATTTCTAGGTCACTCTGGGTCACAATTCAAAGAATCCAAAAGGGATAATCTGCTTGGACTGGCTGGGCTAAGGCACCCATGCCTCATTTTTGCTGAATCTTAGAAAAATTCTCTATATATGGAACTTTGATTAAGGAAAACTTACTATCATGTCTACTATATTATGTCTTCCTTGTAAAAGAGAGAAGTTGCTTAAAGTACTTATTATGGGTATCATTCTCAACTTACCTTTAATTTGTTAATTAGTACCATTGAAATATACACAGTTCATAATTAGTGGTTCATACTTGTAAGCACTTTTATTTATTTTGAAAGTCTCACATTTAATAAATAATATCAAAGTAAAAAAAAATAATTACTATTTCCAAAAATGGGCAAGTAGCTAGTATATATGCAGTAAATCCTCAAAACAACATTGGCAAGTGATAAGACCACATTCTCAGGTACATAATATTCAGAGAGGTTAAATACTTTGTTCAGGTACTCACATTTAGTAAGAAGCACAGCTGGAAGTCAAATATAAATCTGACCATAATTTCTATGCTTTCTTTGAGTGATAGAATCATTCTCTCTGTCAACAAGGAGTGCAACCTTCGATCTGCCAGTACTATTGTTTCATAGTAAAACATCCATGAAAATTTAAGAAAAACAGAATAAAATGAAAATAAAAGTAGTAGAATAGCAAATACTTACACAGTGCTTACCACTTGCCAGACCTTCTTTTACACATTTTACATATATTAACTCATTTAATTCTCATGGTAATTCAATAGGTCAGCTTCCATTACTGTCTCCTGAGGAGGAAAATAAGTCAGCTCAAAACAGATCACAAGAAGTGGACAACCACATTAAATATCCACAAGTAACACACATGCCAAATGGCCTTATTTATAAAATTTTAACAATATACTAGGAAATATAAAGTCGTGTAAATCAGCAGAAGTGGTGTGTATGATTTTTACAAAAATGGAAGTAAAGAATAAGAGTACTTACAGAGACCTGTTAGCATTGCCTCTCCTAAAAGTATTTTCCCCCCAAAGGAGGATTCTCCTGGCACAAAGATATACTGGTCTGAGTGTAAAGATAACTTTACAGATGGAATTGTCACTCTAACTTAGCTTCTTGTCAGTAAATATTCAAATTATGTAATTAACCCCCTTGCTTAGATTCTGTGTTTATCTGGCAAGTTTTAATTACACTGTATTTTCCCACTCAGATTTCTCAGCACTAAGAGACTGTGATATTAACAGAGATTAAATGTATCCTCTCAAAAGTTCTGTTTATAAATACAGATTAACAAATGGTCATTAGTGTAGTATAATGGTAATGTCAGATGGTTAATGTAATTCTCACTCTTCATGTGTTGTCAAATTGGACTTTGATATTCCAATGACAGAGGTTGACCATGGTGATTTATGAGAGGCACTTCACAAAGAGCCCTACTTAAGTGAGAAATTTCACTGGATTCCATACAGTACTGTATTTAATTTCCTAACTACTAGAACTGAGCTTGTTTATTCTTCCTTAGAAATATCCCCTGCTTCCAATTTTCCATTGCCATTTTAGTGACTCAGACCCTCAATAATTAATACCATGGGCATTATAATAAGATCTCTTCTCTCCTGAAATCAGCCTTTATTTCATTCAGCTCACCACTTTGAAATTAGACTTTTTTTTTTTTTTTTTTTTTTTTTC
>NW_006770276.1:0-1958 GCF_000442215.2 Lipotes vexillifer
CTTGTGAAAACAAAAGCTGTAGTGAGGGTTTAAAACAAACCTTTTCAGAAAAAAAAAAAAAAAGACAAATAAACTACTACCAACAAAATGCAAATAAAAATACTTGTGATTACATTTCTGAGCTGCTACTTAAACGTTCTGTGTTCTTTTATGGGATGGTCAGTCAGATGTGGCCACAAGAAAGAACACAAGAAAGGCACCAGAAAACAAAGTTTATTATACTCACAGGTCCTAGAGAAACAGAGTTACCACAGGTCAGGAGGAACCACATGGGGTGGGGGGGGAGTACCAAGGAATAGAGCTCGACTAAGCAGATCCGGGACTCATGGTCAAATACCTTCATTGAAGGTGGTAGTGGGGTACACAAGAAAAGGCATGAGAGGATTTCACTGGTGTGTTACTAGGTCATGGACAGGGGAGGGAAGGAAGGAGAACTTGTTGTAGGGAGGGGCCATCCCTATCATGCTGGTATACCTGATCGCTTGGGCAGGGTGTGCATAGCCTGTTTGCAGGGATGCTTAGGCAGCAGGGAGAAAATATGAAGTTTCAAAAGTTTGTAGTACACTATAATGCTCCTAAAACACAGTACGCTGTGTTACCTTACAGATGACATTGTGTGTCCAAGGTCTCCAAGACCAGCCTCAGGTTCAGTTGTTCACTGGAAAGATTCACAGAACTCAGAAAAGCTGTTATACTTATGATTATGGTTTATTAAAGTGAAATGATACAGATTAAAATCAGCAAAAGAAAAAGGGATATGGGTAGAGTCCAGGAGAGACCAGGCACAAGCTCTCAATTGTCATCTTCCAGTGGAGTCATATGAATAATACTTAATGATTCATGTAGTGATGTGTACCAACACATATGAAATACTGCCAACTTGGTAAGTTAATCCAAGCCTTAGTGTCTAGGGATTTTACTGGTGGTAGGCAAGGAGCACCAACATGTTTGATCTTAGGTACTCAGTCTCTAGTTGCACCAGAGGTCAGACTGATTCTGCATGGCTCAAGACTCCCACCATAAGTCACATAGTCATCATAAACTATCTGATGTGTATCAAGTCCCAGGTTAAACAAGGATACTGTTATGAGGTAGCATATTTCAAGGGCTTAGAAGTTGTCTGCTAGAAGCAGGTCAAGGGGCAGACGTTTCTTGAGAATGTATAGGGCTTGAACAACCCCAGACCTGCTAGTCAACCATTTCTTTTAAACTTTATTGAGGTATAATTGATGCACAAAACATTGCATACATTTAATGTAAACATTTTGATGAGTTTGAATGTATGCATGCTCCCAAAAGTAAATACTAAACATAACCATCACCTCCAAAAATTTCCTTGTGTTCTTTTATGTTTGGTTTTCTTTTCTTTTCTTTTCTTTTTTTTTTGGTAAGGACACAACATAAAATCTATCCTCTCAACATATTTTAAATTGTACAATACCATATTGTTAACTTATGGGTACTTTGTTGTACAGCAGGTCTCTAGAACTTATTCATCTTGTGTAACAGGAAATTCATACCCATGGTAAAACAATTCCACATTTTACCCACCCCCTACCCCTGACAACCACCATTCTATTCTCTGCTTCTATGGGTTTGACTATTTTAAATGCCTCATATTAATGGAATCATGCAGTATTTGTTCTTCTGTGACTGGCTTATTTCACTTTGTAGTGTCCTCTAGTTTTCTATATGTTGCTGCAAATGGCAGGATTTCTTTTCTTTTTAAGAACTAATCTTCATGGAGTAAATAATATCCCAGGGATGGACTATTATAAACAATATTCCACTGATATACACTGTATCTTCCATATTTTCTTCATCCATTCATTTCTTTTTTTTTTTTTTGTGGTATGCGGGCCTCTCACTGCTGTGGCCTCTGCCGTTGCGGAGCCCAGGCTCCGGACGAGCAGGCTCAGCGGCCATGGCTCACGGGCCCAGCCGCTCCGCGGCATGTG
>NW_006770277.1:0-883 GCF_000442215.2 Lipotes vexillifer
ACACCAGGGCTTTTTCCAAATCAGTGTCTCCCCGAAACCCAAACTGGAGAGATTTTTAAGCTAGGGCTACAGATATGTTCATTAAGGGTCTTGTGAAGTAGGCATAGTCCGAACTTTAGATGATTGAAGTCTTCAGGGTCAGAAGCACTCACCATTGTCTTCCCTTAGTTTACATTTTAACTGTCATTGATAGATGATGTCAATATAAATATCTATTCTTTTTCAGATTATTTCTGCTTATAGGTTATTGCAAAATATTGAGAGTAGTTCCCTGTGCTATACAGTAGTTCCTTGTTGGTGATCTATTTTATACATAGCAGTGTGTATGTGCTAATCCCAAACTGTTAATTTATCGCTCCTCCCACCTTTGCCCTTTGGTAGTAATAAATTATAAGATTTTATACTTGTCAGAAATGGGGGAGCTGGAAGAGAGGGATCATTTTCAATGGAAAAGTATTTTAAAAAGATTGAAGCTTTAACCAAGATTATTAGATGTACATTCTTAGAAAGAAATCACTTCATTTCTCTAATATTGACCTGATAAATAAGACAAACCATTTCACTGAACTTGCTTATAATTAAGTGATGGAAATATCAAATGGAAGTGTTAGAAACATCTTACATTATCCGAGCCTTATACACTTTTCTATGTTAATTACACTTTGGGTGATACATCTGTTCATTGAAGTTACAATGTTCTCAAATTCTGTTACTAATCCTTTCAGAGTGGACCCCAACAAGTGTCCCCCTGCCCAGTGTCATTAGAGCCAACAGATCGAGACTGAGTTTGGTTCAGAAGCAAAGGAAATTTTATATTTTAACCAGAGAATGGAGAGGTGAAAACATGCCCTACCCTGCGTGCTGTGTGCTAGGCTGCTGCGTA
>NW_006770278.1:0-584 GCF_000442215.2 Lipotes vexillifer
GCAGGGGACATGGGTTCGTGCCCCGGTCTGGGAAGATCCCACATGCCGCGGAGCGGCTAGGCCAGTGAGCCATGGCCGCTGAGCCTGCGCATCCGGAGCCTGTGCTCCACGGCAGGAGAGGCCACAGCAGTGAGAGGCCCGCGTACGGCAAAAATAAAATAAAATAAAATAAAAAATAAAAGCGCATGATCAATAAAACAATGGATAGCTGGTGGGAATCTGCTGTATAGCGACAGGGAGCTCAGCCTGGTGCTCTGTGGTGACCTAGATGGGTGGGATGGAGGTGGGGTGGGAGGGAGGTCCAAGAGGGAGGGATATATGTATACATATTACTGATTCGCACTGTCGTACAGCAGAAACTAACACAATATTGTAAAGCAACTATCCCCCAATTTAAATAAATCAATAAATAAAATAAAACAATTTTCTAAACTACAGGTAAGATAAATGTTTTCAGGCCAACAGAAGGTAAAATAACTTTTGCCAGAAAAATTGCACTTGAAAACAAACAGACAAAAACCCATTGAGGGGCTTCCCTGGTGGCGCAGTGCTTGAGAGTCCGCCTGCCGATGCAGGAGACGCGG
>NW_006770279.1:0-3097 GCF_000442215.2 Lipotes vexillifer
CCCCAGGGCTAGGAAGCCTCCCAAGCAGCAGGGCCTTGCACTCAGCTTAACTACCACCCAGGGCCTCCTACCCCTCCCCTGGCAGGGGGGCCCTTCAGATTCCAGGGCCCCAAGATCCTCCCCACCGACTTCTGACCCCAACTGCAGGGTAGGCGACCCCCTCCATGGCTTCGTTTTTCTTGCTCCCAGAATTCCATGAAGCTGTTATACGCAGAGCGGGATCAGGGCTGCTCCCTGCAGGGCGGCGCCTAGCGCCACGCCACTGGAAGCGGCTGCTGTTCGGCCAGACCCCAGCCGGCAACAGAAACGAATCCTGGTCTATGCTGCTGAAAACACCAGTGCGGGACGTTTGCCGTCCTCTTCACCTGGCGGGGAAACGGGCACATTGAAGTGGAGAGTGACGGGGTAGAGGTGGGAAATGTGGGGTGCTCGGAGACTGGAGAGGAGGGTTCCTGAGGGGGTGAGGCCACAGGGCGCAGGAGGGGGCCAGGGGGATGGACAGGGGGACGGGCATTGTGTGTTTGGCGCTGGAGCACCTGCATCCTCGCTCGGGCCTGCCCCCTCCCCCGAAGGCTGCATCTACTAACACAGGGGCCCCTAGAAGGGGGTTTTCTGTGTGGCTGGTTCACTGAAGCTGCGTGTCTGTGGGCACACAGGCCCGTCTGCAGTCTCAGTGAAGACACTGTTCTCTCCGGGGAAATGAGGTGGACACTCAGTCCCTGGTCTGTGGATGGTCTAGTCCTCTGGGTGTCTTGTCTCTTCTTGGGGGTCACTGGAGCTTTACCCTCACTCCATGGGGTACAGGAGGGGAGAGATGCACACACCCTGGGCTCACTGTGCCTGTGCTCCTGGAGAAGACCTCTCTGGCCCACATGTTCACAGGCCTCAGTCACCCCTGCTCGACAGCCCCCTCCAGAGACTTGGCAAGAGGACCTGCCCTGTGAAACAGGGCGCCTGGGTCGGGGGGCTGGTAGGTCCCTTCTCAGATGGCCACTCTCAGGTCTCTGGGTGGGTGCGGTGGCCTGTGGCCACTCCCTCAGGTCACATCACGGCTGTGGCTCCTTACTGGTGCCTGAGATGCCCCAGGGGTGGCTGGGGGATGGGGGGAGGTCTCTGTGACAGGGATGTGTGGGACATGGGTCCTGGGCACTCGGTCCCTCCCTGAGGAGGAGTGGGGGTCATGCCCAGAGCGGGGGCGGCCAGTGACGGTCCTGTGTGTCAGCAGGCACAATGCCACGCCCCGCAGACCGGGTGTGGGATTCCAGTGACCCCGGCACACAACACCAGATGGGGGGGCGGGGTTGGGACAGGGGACGCTTCCTCTCAGGCCTGGAGCCCAAGGTCAAGGTGCTGGGGGCCCGCACCTCCGCGCGTTCTGGGGTCAGTCGGTCCCAGGCCACTCCCAGCCCCGTCTCCGTCTCTGCCATGACATCGCCTTCTCCCCCATGTGTCTGGCTCCAAATGCCCCCCATGAGGAGGCCCGCACACAGGTCACTGACCTCGGCTCACTGCGGGCAGCTCTGCGGTGGCCCATCTGCACACAAAGTCCCATTCTGAGGTCCCGGGGAGTCCGACTTCCGGGGCGTGTTCCACACAGCTCGTGGGGGTGTGTGGGTCCCCCAGGCCGGAATCCAGGAGCCTCACGGAGGACACGGTGTCCTGACTTAGGGAGGACGGCCGGACAGGCAGAGGGGGAAGGGAGGCCAAGGGGCAGTCTGCCCTGCCCTCCGGGTAAGGGGGAGTCTCTAGAGGGCCGGGCCGGAGCTCCTCCGGTAAGGGGGGACGCGGCGGTCACAGGCGGGTGGCCAGGGCTGCGACAGGCGGGGTAGCTTAGGGGAACCATAACCCAGTCCCAGCCCTAATGCTGACCCTTCAAAGCACCAACACCAAGTCAAATCTAATCAAGTCACACAAATACATCATGAGAAAGAAAAGTACACCAGTATACCTTAGAAATATGAACGCAAGAATCCTCCACAAAATTAGAACAACATGGAGCCAACACAACATTAAATGGATGATGCCATAAGCAAGTATCTCTACACCGGAAATGTCAGGTTGTTCAACATATTAAACCAAAGCAATATATTGAAGAACTATAAAGAAGTGAAGTCAAAGCACATAATCCTATCAATTACTGCAGGAAAAGCTATAATCAAAATCCAGTGCTATTTCATGATACAAACACTCAAGAACGTAGGAATAAAAGGAAGTTTATTCAATATGAAAAAGAGTAGTATACAAAGCCACAGCAAACACCATGCTCAATGTTAAACACTGAAAGATTTACTCCTGAAATCAGGAACAAGGTCAGGAAGCTGGCCTCCACCGCTGATCAAAGGGTACTGGAAGTTCTACCCAGAGTTTTGAGGGAGGAAACAAAAGGCATCCATATGTGAATGGAAAAATTAAAACTGTGTCTATTCACAGAACACAGATCACACCATCTTATATATAAAACTTCCTATAACAACAAAAATTATTTGACTAATCAGTAATTCAGCAAAGTTAGAGAAAAAATATCAATTCACAAAAATCTATCTTATACATATATACTAGCGATAAGTAACCTGAAAAAGAACTTATGAAAACAATTCCATTTTAAATAATGTCAACATTAATATTTAGGAATATATTTAATCAAGATACAAGACTTGCGTTTCTGTATGTAAAGCTGTCTGAACGTTTGAAATTACTGGAAAGTCAAGTACTTTTCAAAACACCATGTCAAAACCATGCCAGAAAGGCAGAGGAAACATCAAACTTCCATACAGAGGCCAAGCCTTACCCAGATCCAGTTCACCCCAAGTCCACATGTCATTTAGAGGCACTGTGGCAAGACTTATTAGGACTTCCCAATAGAAAGGGCTTCCCTTTGTTTCCTCTTGTGGATGCCTTGGATGTGGTAGAAACACCGGGATTTTGAAAGTTCAATTTTCAACATCATTCCACACACACACACACACAAAAAAAACTGCTAGAAATAATTAATCAATTCAGTAAAGATGCAAAATCAGTACACACAACTCAACAACATTTCTAAACACTAATAATGAACCATCAGAAAGAGAAAAAAAACCCTATTTACAACTGCATC
>NW_006770280.1:0-204 GCF_000442215.2 Lipotes vexillifer
AATAAAGCAGAAAAAAGCAAAAGAAACTTCTCCTAAAGTTGTAGGACATGTGTGTGGGGGGGGAAAGAAAACGGCAGGGAGGGGAAAGCAAGCACTCAGCAAGGTAGTATAATGAAGCCTGAAATCAGACAGGTGGGAGGGGTAGCTCTGAATCAGCTGCTTGATAACTATGGTTCTAGGTGAGCAGATTAAATCCTATTTGCT
>NW_006770281.1:0-4495 GCF_000442215.2 Lipotes vexillifer
AAATTTTTTTTTTTTTTTTTTTTTTTTTTGCGGTATGCGTGCCTCTCACTGTTGTGGCCTCTCCCTTTACGGAGAACAAGCTCCAGACGCGCTGGCTCAGCGGCCATGGCTTACAGGCCCAGCTGCTCCGCGGCATGTGGGATCCCCCCAGACCAGGGCACAAACCCACGAATGGGAATAACTTTTACATAATCATTATCACATAAGTATTGGATATTGATCCTACTAAAACAGCTATATATCTATATTAGGAGGATGGGGGAATGGGAAATATGCAAATATATCACAGGTGCAGGGGAGAAGAGTGAAAGCTAAGCTCATCTTTTATACTAGGAAATAATATCTAAAGGGAAAATATCAAGAAGCAGCCAAGAAAACTAACTTCTCAGCCCCAACTGAGGCCAAACTTTGCAAAGTAAATGTAATGAGAGACTGGGAATGAAGTGATAAAACACTAACGTGCCAAGCCATCGTTGTCCAGGAGATTTTTTAAGTTGTTACTCAAAATGTATTATGGCACCACCCACACGGGGGACTACAAGAAAGGAGAGACTGCTACCAAAAACAGGCTCTAAAACTTTTCTCTCTTGAACACAATAGGACAAAAAGATCTGATCCCTCAAAAGGAATTCATCTGCTAAGGAAGACACAGACACCAATACTAAGTCCACTAGAAAGAGAACTGTGGTGTTGCACATCCATTGCCAGTTCTAAGAGGACGCTACAGAGAGAGGCAAAATATCCCATAGAAACCAGTTGATAAAGGCTCAGTGCTAAAGACTGGACTTTGAGTGAAGGCACAGACTGGAATCAGTAATAAAAGACTCAGAGTCTAGAAGAGAATTCTCCAGGCTAATGGAGCAAGAATAGGATCCTGACCTAAACTCTTCTCTAAGCACACAACTTGTGTTCTCACCAGCTTCTCAGGGATGTCAGAACACCTAGAGAGCCTATACAATTGTCTTTCAGCAATCTAGGTTCAGTTGCACCAACAATTAATTACTTTCCGCATCTTCATAAAACCTCAAGGTAAGGAATTCTTCTAGGCTTGCTATATTGAGATATGTAGTGAAGTAGTATCTTAAAATATTAACCTTTATGGCTTTATTTTTCTGCACTTCCTTGGACCCTATCTTCACCAACCTCAGGCAGTCACATTGCCTTACAGAGAATTAGGACAGTTATAGCAATAATGAAGGGAGCAGGGGATGGAGTTCCTATCATAATAATAAATTGGAAAGAGACTAGAGAATGGCAGATGATCCTCTTGGCCTCTCCCAAGTTAATCTCTGTCTCTTCCAGGATCCCTTGGGCTGGGATTCAGAGGAAAATAGTGGTGGGGGTGACATTTTTTGTAAACAACTGGAATGGACCTGGAAGAACCACATGGTAACTAATACCAGGGAACCACATGGAAGTTGAGCCAATACTCATGAACTAACCAATATCATTCTAATGAAAACCGTGTATCACCCACACTGAGGAGCTTTAGAGTGAAAGTACATTATTGAAAAAGGCCTACACATCATCCTTGAAGCATCTAACAGGTGGACACTCATTCATGCCCATGCTGAATTCCATATGAACTGCCTCTTAAGGGGAATTCTAGGAAACTCATAAGTGCATGACACCCAGAGGAGCAGTGGTTTATGAAAGGGGAGCCCTCAGCAGCTTGTGAACTTGAGTGAGACTAGACAGTAATGAAATCTACCCCAATCACAGACAACTGGACTGTGTGGGCTCTATTAGACTACAGAGTTACCCAAGCAGGCACTCTTTAATTAATTCAGTCTTAATAAGACTTATTTTTGTCTAGATATTTAAAAAGCTCATGCCATGTGTGGGAATATAAGTACTGTCCAAGTTTCCACTTCCCTATGTGAAATTTATCAAGGGGTAAATGAGTTCCCCTAAGAAACGAGCTCTGAAATTGAAAGTCTTAGTTAGTCTCTTATGTGAGTGAACGGTTCATTAGCAAGAGTCCCCACTGGAACTCTATAAATGCTCAGATGAGATAGCTGCTAATTCCAGACAGTGATCCAAGAATCCAAAACAACAACCAAAGAAAAAGGCGTAATACATCCCTTTGGGTACTTGGTACCTTTAAGCATTTATATGCTATTCTCATTTCTTTAAAAAATGCCTGTTTTAAGAGAGTCAACACCATTGCATTTATAGGCAAATGTTGAAAGTTCTACTTAAACCCTGCATCTCTGTTCAGTCTTCACCTATAATATATAACCAGTACAGTTGGCCCTCCACATCCACTGGTTCAGCATCTGTGGACTCAACCGACTGCATATCAAAAATAGTCCAAAAAAATTCCAGAAAGTTCTAAAAAGCAAAACTTGAGTTTCCATGTACCAGCAACTATTTATATAGCATTTACATTATATTAGGTGTTATAAGTAATCCAGAGATTATTTAAAATATACAGGAGGATATGTTTAAGTTATATGCAAATACTATACCATTTTACATAAGTGACTTGAATATCCACAGATTTTGCTATCTGTGGGTGTCCTGGAATCAGTTCCCCACAGACACTGAGGGATGACTGTACGACACTGTCAGTGTAAATCTTTGCCATCCTTGTTAAGCTCTACCTTGCAAATTTAATAAATACGTGGAAATCTGAGGTCAGCAATACTATGCATAATTAGTTAGGAGTTTTCTCAGAGAGGAAAAATGATGTAGTAGCCTTTTAAAAACAGAATGGACAATGATCTGGTAATAAATCTGTTTAATCAAGAGTATGAGAAAGAGCTCAGACCTTCTCTTACAGCAAGTAGGAGATGCCGCCTAACAAGACACCTGCTTACTCTTTAATGCGTATGATAGGACAGGGTCCATGTGGCATTAGATAAAAAAGGTGCTTCCAAGAGATGGACTAGAGTTGAAAGGGCCAATCACAGCCACCAAGTCCTAAGTGGAATATTGTAGCTCAGGGCAAAATGCAGTGGGAATGTAAATATGTGGGTTATAAACACTAGCTAAGGGCAGACAAGCTGGTTTGTGTCTGAGGCAGCTCCTAATAAATTTCTGGGTACCTTTTACAACCTTATCAAACTAGCTGTCCCAAACACAACAGCTGTGTTGTCTGACTTAAATAGGCTAAGTAATTAAGTCTTAACAAAATGAGGAGGAGTTGCTGCCATGATAAAAAGCTAACAGACACAGTCAGAATGTTGGTAAGGGCTTAAAGCAAGTGCTAAAAGGAACATGGAACACCGAGTAAGTATTCAGAAGGAAGCTGAACAGGAGCCTTGGTGAAAAATAAATGATATTTTCATCAATGCACTGAAGGTCAGAAAAAGGATAGTAGACTTTAGGGCAGGAAAAAATCTTACAGTACCTAACCCAAGACTCTCTTTTTTAACATATGAAGAAAATAAGACCCAAGAAAGGGTCTTTGAGACCCTTGTCACTTGAGACTTCTTTATTTACAGTTTAGATTCCTTCCTCCATACTATTTTGGTCTCCTCTACCTGAGTTTCTTGAGGACAGGGACTTTACCTTTCTAGACCATCCTTCCATTCCATAATCCTTGTTTAATGAGGGATTTTGTGGTCATAAACTCTGGCCTCTTAGGCTTCCTCCATGCGAGTCAATCCTTTCCTTCCAGTTCCCATACTCTATGCAAAGCAAGCAAATACTAATGCAACATGTTTCTCTTCATGACTTTATAGAGGAAGTAAATAAGCAGCCAGGTCTACCAGCAAATCATTCTGTTGCTCCAAAGATGAAGGAAGAGCCATACAAACATCATCCCTTGGAGAGACTAAAATTCACTCCTAGAGGAAGATGGAAAGCTAACATGATGTACATGCTACATAACAAATCTGACAAATCAGGTCTGCTGGTAGGAGAAAAAGCCCACATTATATGGTTGGTAAATATTTGCCCTGAGTCCCAGGTGGGTGATTCACAAATATCAAGTGAGGAGTTAATTTGAGAAGGTCATATGGGTAATTTCATCTCATTTTGATGATATAAATGCCCTTCACTCTCTTAGCAAATATTTATCTACTCTATGCCAAGCACTGATTTAGACACTGAATATATAGTGGTGGAAAAGCCAAAGTCCTTGTCCTTAGTCACTCAAACACAAAGTCATGGTCCTTCCGACAATTTTTTTCTCAGCCCCTCTGTTATTCAGTATGCTGCATCCTTTCAGGTGTCTCTTTTATTCCTTTATCCCCTTTATGTTTTTTTCTAGAGGCAGCACATTGAACCCAGGTTTTCATCATCTAAACCAGTTTTTGAACTTATCTCCCAATTTTCTTTCAATGTAAAATGTACATCCTGGGCTTCCCTGGTGGTGCAGTGGTTGAGAGTCCGCGTGCCGATGCAGGGAACACGGGCTCGTGCCCCGGTCCAGGAGGATCCCGCATGTCGCGGAGCGGCTGGGCCCGTGAGCCATGGCCGCTGGGCCTGCACCTCCGGAGCCTGTGCTCCGCAACGGGAGAGGCCACAACAGTGAGAGGCCCGCGTA
>NW_006770282.1:0-1952 GCF_000442215.2 Lipotes vexillifer
CATTGTCATGAAGCAGGAAGTTGGGAAAATAAAATAACATTGAAGATCTACATGACACTGACTTTTTTGACAAAGCAGTTAGGATTAACAGCCTCTGATATCACACAGGACCATCAGCATTTGCAACACGATTGTGACACAGCCAAAAAGCAAAATCTAACAGAGAGGAAGGCAGACCCGGAGTATAGGGCTAACAGGGAAGTAATTTAGTAGAAGCCAAGAAGAACAGCATCCAGGAAGAGTGATAAATTTGATATATGTCTAAAAGACAGAGATAAGAGGGGACTTTGTGGTCTTTGCACTTTGTTATTGATCTGCTTGCTGGGCTATTTAATGTGTCTGGTAATAATACATTATTTCCCCAGCTTCAGACTTAAAATGTGATAGTAAAAATTAATAAAGACTATTTTTCTCCTTTCTTGTGCATTTTTACTACACTGCATTTGTCATGGGAATAGTATGAAGTTACACACATTAAATTACCCTCTTATAAGCTATGATGATTAGTAATTTGAGCATCAGCAAAAGGGTGTCTATAATCCTAACAATTTAGCAGAGAGTCTTAGTACACTCTCTTGAATTCTAAGCATTCTTGACTGCATGAATCTGTGGAGTGAACATAGGCTTTGAAGTCAGACAGACCAAGCTTAGGCAAGTTATTTAACCTCCCTGAGCTCATCATAAAATGGAAATAATAAGGTGTAACTCATAGGGTTATTGAAAACATTGCAGAGAAAGTTCTTAACAAGCACCTGACACTCACAAAATGAAAGCCATCATTGTTGTTTAAAGAAGCAGACCATAAAGAACTAACATGTATAACTCAGTGTTCTAAATCCTGGTTGTTCATCAGAATCACTTTTGAAATTATTCTAGAGACACCAAACCCCATCCCAAGAGATATTTACTCAGTAGGCAAGGTGTAGCCATCTCTGTTTTTTAAAGAATTCCATGGGTGATCCCTATGTTCAGCCAGGACTGATAGCCACTTTTATAAAAATATTTTCCAAAGTCAAAGAAGAACTCAAAACTTTAAAAGTGAAGAAGTCTTTAATAAAGGACAACACTTCTGTCTTCCTATTGTCATCCACTATTGTATATACCACATAGAAAAGGGTGTGTATATACAGATAAATGCTGACTATGGTTCTACAACTGATATATACTTTCATCAGGCAAAGGACATTTTTCTAAATGGAAGATAAATATTCGAGCCAACCAAATATTTGAGCCAAATATTTGAGCCAACTAAAGAAGTTTATATCTATTTGATACTAAGCACAGCTAGCTCGGTTTGGACTGCAGTCCAAGATACAAAATCAGGAGCCTGAACTCAGACCATCTGGCCTGTGCTTCTGCCTTGGATTCAAGAATCCTACAATATGATATGTGTAAATTTCTCTTGCATCCCTAGACAGTGTTGCCTCTTTCCACCAGCCAGGCCCTCTCATTATGTTTCAGAACAGCATCTGGAGCCTGACCAAGTTCATAATGGTGATCACAGTAAATACAAGCCAAAATTGAAAAGAATCCAGCTGTGAATCAATATTAAGCTAAATGCCACCACGCCTCTCAGACTGCAATGATGGAACACATTAGAACTGAGTGCAGGATGGTGGATCATGCACAGAACTCAGAGCAGCTGAGATCAACCCTAGGATTTAAATCTGAATCAAGAGGTATGCAAACAGATTAGCATAACATTTAGGTTTTTCTTCTCTGTATTCATTTTCCACAAGAAATGAAGGAAACATCTCAATTCATTAAACATTATTCTCTTTGGAAGCTGTTAGGAGCAAAGTTTGATTAAACCACTACCATAAACATGTCAAAACAAACCTATCAGAACCTTATGAATGCTTTCCATTCAGTCATTAATAATAAGAAAAATGGGGCTTCCCTGGTGGCACAGTGGTTGAGAGTCCGCCTGCCGATGCAGGGGACGCAGGTTC
>NW_006770283.1:0-506 GCF_000442215.2 Lipotes vexillifer
CTTGCTCCACGAAATGGACTCAACACCCCATATTCAACGCATAGGAATGGACCTGACTGGTAGAAATCTAAATCCTATGTATCTATATGTATCCGAAAGAGAATCGAGCGTGCGTAGAGCGACATAGGCGCAGCAGTGAAAATCAGCCAAATCCCATTATAAAAATAAATTTCAAAACCAAAACACAATGACAGTGAAATAGAGAGACATTCTTACTAAATTCATTCACGGCTCGGGATGAAACCTGGATTTACCACATCTATACCCACAGCTGTGTGAGACATAAGGCTGGACACTAGGGGCTGACAGGATTGGTGAGGTTTGGTAAGCAAAGGCAAAGCCTTTGAAGTCATACTGCATGGTATCCATTCCATGGGGCCCAACTCCCCAGGTTTAATGGATTCTTCCTTCCGTTCCGCTAAAACATGCATGGGAAACCCAGTGTATGGTCCACCGTGTCATCGGGCAACGTTCCTAAAATGCATCTCAGTTTACGTGCCCTGGAA
>NW_006770284.1:0-589 GCF_000442215.2 Lipotes vexillifer
GATCTTTTCCTGTAATTGATATCTAGTCTCATAGTGTTGTGGTCAGAAAAGATACTTGATACAGTTTCAATTTTCTTAAATTTTTTTTTACCAAGGCTTGATTTGTGACCCAAGATATGATCTATCCTAGAGAATGTTCCATGAGCACTTGAGAAGAATGTGTATTCTGTTGTTTTTGGGTGGAATGTCCTGTAAATATCAGTTAAGTCCATCTTGTTTAATGTATCATTTAAAGCTTGGATTTCCTTATTTATCTTCATTTTTGATGATCTGTCCATTGGTGAAAGTGGGGTGTTAAAGTCCCCTACTATGAATGTGTTACTGTCGATTTCCCCTTTTATGGCTGTTAGTATTTGCCTTATGTATTCAGGTGCTCCTATGTTGGGTGCATAAATATTTACAATTGTTATATCTTCTTCTTGGATCGATCCCTTGATCATTATGTAGTGTCCTTCTTTGTCTCTTCTAATAGTCTTTATTTTAAAGTCTATTTGTCTGATACAAGAATTGCTACTCCAGCTTTCTTTTTTGGTTTCCATTTGCATGAAATACCTTTTTCCATCCCCTTACTTTCAGTCTGTATGTGTCT
>NW_006770287.1:0-206 GCF_000442215.2 Lipotes vexillifer
CGAAGAGTAGCCCCCGCTCACCGCAACCAGAGAAAAGCCCGCGCGCAGCAAAGAAGGCCCAATACAGCCAAAGATAAATAAATAAATTTGTTTTAAAAATTACATATTCTTTGTGGGTACAGATAAGGAAAAAATTTACTCAGAGTCACTGAGGGCTCAGCTACCCGACTCCAACTGAGTTGGCTCAAGTCCCCAGTCCGTCCTCC
>NW_006770288.1:0-1543 GCF_000442215.2 Lipotes vexillifer
AAAAAAAAAAAAAAAAAAAGACACACACGATAGGGACACAATTGTGATGAAAGTCTTTGACCAGATCAGGATATAAAAATTCACATGTGTACATAGGATTCGAATAAAATTATCCAGAGGTAATTTAACATATATATATTCATCAAACTTCCTACTCTACATTCAGAAGACCCTCATTTTAAGCAATTAGGGAACATTTACTAAAAGGAGGTATCTAGTGGCCCACGAAGACCATCTCAATAAATTCCTCAAACAGAAGAGACCCCGTCTATAGTCTCTGGCTGCCGTATAACACTAGGAGTCACTGACAGAAGCTGAAACAACTCAACATTCTCACACCGTCGAAAAATCTCATCTCTTTCTTTCTTCCCTAAATATCCATTGACTCAAAGAGGAAACAAAAGCCCAATCATTAAGGGCGGTTTAGAAAATGGTGATACTGAGACTGTTACACATCAAAACTCAGGAGCTCGGGTGTTTGATGAGGATCTTTTCAACAAAAAAGGACAGTAACGAACTGCCTTCGAAGCCCTCCTGTGCACCTCCCCGCCTGGTGCCCCTGCCAGCTCACGCGCTGCGGCGGCTGCTGCGCCCTGCTCAGCCCCGGATGCCCCCCGCGCCCCAACCCGTGGCATTTCCAGCCTCAGATGTGGAGCTGAGTGAGTCTCCCGTGCAGTTCAAGGAGCTTTTCCTTCCCAGTCGGTGCAAGGCCTGCCTCTTATATTTTACTTTATTTTATTTTGTCTCATGTTTGTCTTTGGTCTCACTGTCCCCTGATATCCAGTTGCCCTTTCTTCCTTTGTTGGAGCCCGTCTCCCCGCCTTCCTGGGGTCCGGGTGGGGCGCCCCCGGGTCCAGGGAGGGTGAACGGCAGAGCCAGGAGCCTGGCCCGATGGCCAGAGGCCCAGCAGCTCGAGCCTTGAGTTGCGGTCAGCTGGTCTCTGTCGGAACGACAAGTGGATGTCCCTCAGACGCCGGCCCCCGGCCCCTCCCCGGCCTGGGCACCTGCTGGCCTGTGTCTTTGCTGTGTGGCCGGCTAGGAGGGGCAGGGCGAGGCGCTGGTTCTGGACAGATGGCGGCCTTCGGTATTCGCGGAGCCTGTCTTTGCGAGTCCGCCTGCTGGCGAAGGCCCGCTCGTCCCACCGTCGGCAACGCTCGCGGCGCCTTCGAGGCCGTCCGCGGATGGACGTGTGCGGATGGACGGGCCCTGCCTTCTCGCTTCGGCTCACGCGTGAGCGAGGCCTCTTCCTGCCCCTTCGGGGCCGCGTTTCCGCTCCTGTGCTTTCGGTGGTGATTCTGCAGCTTCCGCGGCCCCCGGCCGAGGACTCTTCACATCCAGAGTCCTGAGCGCGCGAGGCCAGGACGTGCCCCGCGGAGGAACCCGTGTGCCGGGCAAGCTCCGTTCGGCCCGAGGGACAGCGCTGCCGGCCGGGTCAGTGCTTAACGAGCCATCGACGGTGTCTGTTCACTAAGGGGTCTTTTGTGTTGACCCATCGGGGAAAACGCCGTGACGAGAGGCTGGCAGGAAGCAGCCCGGTGTTTCC
>NW_006770289.1:0-803 GCF_000442215.2 Lipotes vexillifer
GGTCACTCTTACTCTGAGTACTATCACCTTGAGAACTGTCACCATGTACACTGTCACCATGAGCGCTCTCACCATGAACAATGTCACCGTGTGCACTGCCACCATGAGAACCGTCACCCTGTGAACTATCAACAGGGGCATTATCACCATAGGCAATGTCACCAAGGGTAATGTCACCGTGAGCACTCTCTCCACGAGCACTATCTCCATAGGCACTCTCACCATGGGCACTATGACTGAATTCACTATTTCCATCGGTACTGTCACCATGGGCACGCCACCATGTGCAATGTCAACACGGTGATTATCATCGTGAGCACTCTAAAAATGGTCACGGCCATCATGGGCACACTCAGCATGGGTGCTGTCATCATGAGCACTGTCAACCATGTTTTTGCCACAATGTGCACTGTCAGAATGGTAACTGCCACCATATGCAGTGTCACCATGTGCACTCTCACCACGAGCAATGCCACCTGGGGCAATGCCACCATGAACACTGTCACTCTGACAAATGTAACCATGAAGCTTGTCACCTTGGACACTTTCACCATGAGTACCTTCACCATGGGTTTTTTCACCATGGGCACTGTTACCATGAGTACTATCACAATGAGCACTGGCACAATGGCACTGGCACAATAGAGACTTTCACCACTATCATTGTAACCATAGACATTTTCGCCATGAGCTTTCTCACCATGGTCACTGTCACCATGGGCACTGTCGACCTGAGCACGATCTCCATGAGCACTGTCACCAAGGGCATTGACACCACGGGCACTATCACCATAAGCACTATC
>NW_006770290.1:0-4521 GCF_000442215.2 Lipotes vexillifer
CGAACCCGCGTCCCCTGCATTGGCAGGCGGGCTCTCAACCACTGCGCCACCAGGGAAGCCCCAGATCTTGATTTTTAAATACTATTCTCAAAAGGAACCAGGGCTCCTTGGAGAAGTATATGATTCTAGAACTGGAGCAGGGAAAATACAGGGTGATCCTGGAACACTTGCAGTGTTAGAAAGTAAGGAAGTGCTTTAAAAAAAATGATGGGGGGACTTGAAGGGAAAGGGAGAGAGAGAGGAATACAAAGTGAGTGGGGATCAGAGACTAGAATATTAGGAAAATATATGGTTGACTAAATCAGGGAAATTATAGGACAAGCCAGTGCGGGGTTATGAGGGAGTTTGGTATATTCTATAAATGTCAGTAGGTCAAATTGGTAGATAGTATTTTTCATACCTTTGATACTCTTACTGTTTTTCTGTGTAGTTCCATCAAATACTGAGCAGAGTAGTGTGATCTCCAACTATAATTGTTAAATTCCCCTTGCAATTTAGTCAGATTTTGCTTCATGTATTTTGGAATTCACTTGTTATGTGTATATACATTTATGGTTGTTATATCTTCCTAATATATTGACTCTTTTATCACTATATCTGTCTCTATGTGTCTCCAGTAATATTTCTTGTCTTAAAAATAATTTTGTCTTGCACAGCAAAGGAAAGCATCAACAAAATGAAAAGGCAACTTACTGAATGGGACAAAATATTTGCAAATATATCCGATAAGGGGTCAATATCCCAAATATATAAAGAACTCTTATAACTCTGTAACAGACAAACAAACAGAAAACCCCCCAAAAATCTGATCAAAAAATGGACAGAAGATCTGAAGAGACATTTTTCCAAAGAAGATGTACAGGTGGCCAGCAGGTACATGATAAAATGCTTAACATCACTAATCATTAGGGAAATGCAAATCAAAAGCACAATGAGATATCACCTCATATCTGTTAGAATGGCTATAATAAAAAAAAAACAAGAAATAACACTGTTGGTGAGGGTGTGGAGAAAGGGAAACCTCTGCATTTTGGTGGGAATGTAAATGGGTGCAACCACTGTGGAAAACTGTATGGAGGTTTTATGAGGAAACTCCATCCTCAAGTAGCTCTTTTCCTTATAGAACAACTTCTGTTGCTACAGTTTTCTTATGTGTAATTGAATAGTATGTCTTTTGGTTATTCCTATAATGTTTGGCTTTCTGGATTTACACAGAATAAGTCTCTTATGTATGAAAGCAGGTCTTCTTTAGTTTTTTCTTTGCCAAGGTCAACACTCTCAGTTTTTTTTTAGCTATTTGAAAAATAAAATTATTTCCTCTCTTGGTGCTTTTCTTTGGATGCACTCCAAATGATTAGTATACTGCTGAGACTATTACAGCTGAAAGTGAATAATACCACAAGTACCATACTAATAAGAATAATAATACCTACCCTTTATAGAGCTCTTATTATGTTGCATGCATAGTGCTAAGTCTTCTACATCTCTACAATAACAGTAGATGAAGAAATTGAGGCGTACAGAGGTGCCTTTGTCTGTCACTTTTGCAACTAACAAGTGACCTTTATGCCAGAATTTGAACCTAGGTTTGTTTAACTCCAACTCTTCACTATGCTGCCCTTGGCTGGCATAGAATGCAGTATGGCCATGTTACCTCCTATATTCTGGATATTCTAGTTCTGTTAATTTAGTCTGATTGCACTAATCCTGATTACTAATACCATATTTGGTAGCATATCACTGACTTATATTAAGCTTATATTCAACTAAAACCGACAGATCTTAATAAGATCTTAAATATTCAAACTTCTGTCTGATTTGGTCTTCCCATCTATGTAATTAACTTTCAGTATAAATGCAGTACTTTGTGTTCATGTCTTCACCCTACATTTTGGAGATTTCACTCTTAGTTTCTAGGGTCCCAAGATAATTTTGAATTTTGAGTCTACTATCTATGATATTAACTCTTTTCCTGGACCTGTGACCTTGTACATCGTTGATAAGTGTCCTTGCTTTGTGTTTATCTAGTCTTTAACACAATTTCAAACAGATAAGGGTTAAATAAAGAGTCTATAGGGAGTTTGACCAAGATGGTGGAAGACCCTGAGCTCACCTTCTCTCATGGACACACCAAAATCACAACTATTTACAGAGCAACTATTGATGAGAAAGACCAGAATCTAACTGAAAAGATCTTCTGCAACTAAAGATATAAAGAAAGAACCACAATAAGATGGGCAGGAGGGGTGGAGTTGTGGTATGGTCAAGACCCATACCCCTGGGTGGGTGACCTATAAAGGGGAGGATAAATAAAATTTCAGAGGTTCTTCCCAAGGAGCCATGGGTCTGAGCCCTTGCCTGAGGGTCCTGTACTGGGAAGATGAACCCCCAGAATGTTTGGCTTTGACGGCCCGCAGGGCTTACTTTCAGGAGACCGAGAGGGCTGTGGGAGATAGAAACCCCACTCTTAAAGGACACACACAATATCCCACACCTTCCAGGACCTAGGGCAGAAACAGTAATTTGAAAGGAGCCTGGGTCAGACCCACCTCCTCATCTTGGAGAGCCTCTTGGAGAGGCAGGAGGCAACTGGAGCTCACCCTGGGGACATAGACACTGGCAGAAGCCATTTTGGGGAGCTCGTTATACCATGTGGACACTGGTGCTGGCAAACACCAATTTGGAATTCTCCCTCTAGCTGATTAGCACTGGGACCTGGCCCCACTCCCAGCCTATTGGTACCAGTACTGGAATGCCTCAGGCCAAGCAACTAGCTGGGCAGGGATACAGCCCCACCCACCAGCAGGCAGGCTGCCTTAAGATCCCCTAAGCCCACAGCCACCCTGGGACAAGGCCATGTCCACCAGAGGGCTGAGAACTGGGCCTGACACACCCCTGTTGCAGGCACTAACCTTGGGACACCCAGGGCCCTGCAAGGGCCAGAGACCCCAGGACCAAGCTCTGTCCATCAGTGGGCCAACACCAGCCCCAGGGCCACTGCAGCCCTGCAGTCTGCATGGCAAAACCCAGCCCACCCACCAGCAGGCTGGAATAAGCTTTGGGACACCCTGGACCCTGCAACCAGCCCCACCCACCAATGGGCCAATACCAACTCCCGGACCTCCAGGGCCCTGCTGCCAGATATCTTGGACATGGCTCCATCTACCAGTGAGCCAACATTAGCCCCCAAACTCCCAGGGCCTTGGCCCCACCCATCAGTGGGCTGACACCAGCTATAGGACCCCTGGGCCTTTCAGCTGGTGACCCCAGAACTCAGCTCTGCCTGCCAGTCGGCTGTCTTTAGTCCCAGGACCCAGCTTCACCCACTGATGGGTGAGCACCAGCTCCAGGATCCTCTGGGCCCCAACTCCACCCATCAGCAGGTGGACACCAGTCCCAGGACCACCATAGCCTTGCAGCCTGCTGTACCAGGTCCCAGCCTACCCACCAGGCAGCCAACCCCTGCTCTAAGACACCTGAGGCCCCTCAGCCAGCTGTCCTGGGATCTGGCCCCACTCACAAGCAGGCCACAAGCTTTGGGACACCCTGGACTTAGCCAGCTGCATCAGGAGCTGGCTGCCCGCCAGTGGGCCAGCATCAATGCCAGGGCCCTGCAGCCAGAGATCCTAGGAGTTGGCTCTGCCCATCAGTAAGCCAGCAGTCACCTCTGGACCCCCTGGGCCCTGACCACATCAAGCATCAGGCTGATACCAGCCCTGGAATCCTCTGGACCCCAGCCCCACCCACTAGCAGGCCAACAGCAGCTGAGATACCTTAGACTCCTCAGCCAGCCACTTCATGATCCAGCTCCACTCATCAGCAGGCCAACACCAGCTTTGGGACACCCTAGAACCTGCAGCTAGTTGTGTCAGGAACCAGCCCCACCCACTGGCAGGACACACTAGATTCAGGAACCCAGGTCTCACAGCCACCAACTCCAGAACCTGGCTGTGCCCACCAGTGAACCAGCACTAGCCCCAGGACCCCCCAGGGTTCCACAGACAGCCACCTTGTGACCCAGCTCCTCAACCAGCAGCTAGCAACCTCCACATAAGGCAGGGCCTGGCAACCAACTGAACTGTGGATAGCCATGCCTACAAGACTGCCCACAGCAGTCAGCCCTCCACAACAGAAGGACCCATGCTGCCCACATAGGGGGCATGCCTAGAGCATACGGTTCTGGTGACCAGAGGGGAGTATGCTGCTGGAATGCATAGGATGTCTCCTACAAAAGGCCACTTCTCCAAGGCTGGGAAATGTAACCAACCTACCAGATATATAGAAATAAAAACAGCAGGGCTTCCGTGGTGGCACAGTGGTTGAGAGTCCGCCTGCTCGTGCAGGGGACACGGGATCGTGCCCCAGTCTGGGAAGATCCCACGTGCCGCGGAGAGGCTGGGCCCATGAGCCATGGCTATTGAGCCTGCGCGTCTGGAGCCTGTGCTCCACTATGGGAGAGGCCACAACAGTGAAAGGCCCACATACCGCAAAAAAACAAAAAAAACAACACCCCCCCCCCCC
>NW_006770292.1:0-233 GCF_000442215.2 Lipotes vexillifer
TACAGATGTACTGGAACTCGGTGTATAGTGGATAGCTACTGACACACACACACTTTTCCCCCTGGTTATTGTGGTAAGTCACGCTGAAATCCATGTCATCGTGATCGCAAGTGCATTTTCCACAGTGTCCGCCACACACCCATTTGTTGTCTTTGGACGTTGTCATTGCTGGTCTATGCAGAGATAGATTTTTATTTCCACTTGTATGGGTTTGAGCGTATCAGCCTTTCCTT
>NW_006770293.1:0-15377 GCF_000442215.2 Lipotes vexillifer
CCCGCGTCTCCTGCATCGGCAGGCGGACTCTCAAGCACTGCGCCACCAGGGAAGCCCTGTGTGGTTTTTTTTTTTAACCACTTCACCATTCTGCTTCAAGAAAAGTTGCATCAACTTATCTTGGATTCTAGATATACATGGAAGATATGCGGCTTTTAACCAGGATTTGGTGTAGAGTGTCTGACGGATGAAAAAAAAAATCCTTCAGAAGCATTTTGGGAATCTTTTAGGGAAAATGAGATTTTATGCTGATCATATTAGGGCATAGATTTTGAGATGAGGAAACAGTATCTTCAAGTCTAACAGAATAGAGAAAATCAATTAAACCAAAAGTTGGTTCTTTAAAAAGATCAACAGAATAACAACCAATGCCACAGAGACAAAAAATCATAAGAAAATACTATTAACAGTTATATGCCAACAAATTGGACAACCTAGAAAAAAATGTACAAGTTTCTAGAGACATACAGCCTGCCAAAACTGAGTCAAGAAGAAACAAATAATTTGAATAGACCAATCAGTAAAAGTGAAATAGAATATAATAATAATTTAAAAAAACCTCCCTGCAAACAAAAATCCAGGACTGGATGGCTTCACTGGGGAATTCTACCAAACATACAAAGAAGAACTTATACAATCCTTCTCAAACTCTTCCAAAAGACTGAAGAGGAGGGAACACTGTAAAAGTCATTCTACGAAGCCACCATCACCCTCATACCAAAACCAGACAAAGACACCATCAAAAAAGAAAATTACAGGCCAATATCTTTGATGAATATAGGTGCAAAAATCCTCAACAAAATATTAGCAAACCGAATCCAACAGCTCATAAAAAGGATCATACACCATGATCAAGCTGGATTCATTCCAGGGTTGCAAGGATGGTTCAATGCAAATTAATCAATGTGATATACCATATCAACAAAAGAAAAGACAAAAACCATATGATCATCTCAATAGATGCAGAAAAAGCATTTGATAAAATTCAACATCGATTCATGATAAAAAGTCTCACCCACAGCCAATACTCAATGGTGAAAAGCTGAAAGCCTTCCCATTAAATTCTGGAACAAGACAAGGATGTCCACTCTCACCACTTCTATTTAACATAGTATTGGAAGTCCTAGCCACAGCAATCAGACGTGAAAAGGAAATAAAAGGTGTCCAAATTAGAAAAAAATAGGTAAAATTATGATTATATGCAGAAAACATGATACTCTATATAGAAAACCCTAAAGACTCCACACAAAAACTATTAGAACTAATAAATGAATTCAGCAAGGTAGCAGGATATAAGATTAACATACATAAATCTGTTGCATTTCTTAGCACTAACAATGAAATATCAGAATGAGAAAGTAAAAAAACAATCTTGTTTAAAATCACATAAAAAAATGTAGTAATAAACCTAACTAAGGAGGTGAAAGACCTATACGCTGAGAACTACAAGACACTGATAAAGGAAACTGAAGATGATTCAAAGAAATGGAAAGCTATCCCATGCTATTGGACTGGAATAATTAATATTGTTAAAGTGGCCATATTACCCCAAGCAATCTACAGATTAAATGCAATCCCTATCAAATTACCCATGACATTTTTCACAGAACTAGAACAAATAATCCTAAAATTTACATGGAAGCACAAAAGACTCAGAATTGCCAAAGCAATCCTGTGGGAAAAGAACAAAACTGGAGGCATAGCCCTCCCAGACTTCAAACAATACTACAAAGCTACAGTAATCAAAAGAGTGTGGTACTGGCACAAAAACGGACATAAAGCTCAGTGGAACAGAATAGAGAGCCCAGAAAAAAATCCAGACATCTACAGTCAATTAACCTTCAACAAAGGAGACAAGAGTATACAATGGAGAAAAGAGAGTCTCTTTAGCAAGTGGTGCTGGGAAAGCTGGACAGCCTCATGTAAATCAATGAAGTTAGAACACTCCTTCACACCATATACAAAAATAAACTCAAAATGGTTTAAAGACCTAAATATAAGACATGACACCATAAAACTCCTAGAAGAGAACATAGGCAGAACGTTCTCTGACATAAACCATAGCAATATTTTCTTAGATCAGTCTCCCAAGGAAAAAGAAATAAAAGCAAAAATAAACAAACAGGACCTAATCAAACTTATAAGCTTTTGCACAGCAAAGGAAACCATAAACAAAATGAAAAGATAACCTCCAGACTGGGAGAAAATACTTGCAAACGATGTGATAAATAAAGGCTTAATTTCCAAAATATACAAACAGCTCATACAGCTCAGCATGAAAAAAATCAAACAACCCAATCAAAAAATGGGCAGAAGACATGAATAGACTTTTCTCCAAAGAAGACACACAGATGGCCAACAGGCACATGAAAAGATGCTCAACATCAGTAACTATTAGATTTCTCTAATAAGAAATCTAAGTCAAAACTACAATGAGGTATCACCTCACATAGGTCAGAATGGCAATAATCAAAAAGTCTACAAATAATAAATGCTGGAGAGGTGTGGAGAAAGAAAACCTTCCTACACTGTTGGTGGTAATGTAAATTGGTGCAGCCACTGTGGAAAACAGTAGGGAGGTTCCTTAAAAAACTAAAAATAGAGCTACCATATGATCCAGCAATCCCACCACTAGTCATACATTTAGAAAAGACAAAAACTCTAATCCTAATAGATACATGAACCCCAATGCTCATAGCAGTACTGTTTACAATGACCGAGACGTGGAAGCAACCCAAATGCCCATCAACAGATGACTGGCTTAAGAAGATGTGGCATATATATATATATATATATATATATATATATATATATGTGACATATATATATATATATATATATATATATATATATATATATATATAAATGGAATATTACTTGGGCATAAATGAAATATTGCCATTTGCAGTGACATGAATGGACCTAGAGATTATCATATAGAGTGAAGTAAGTCAGATACAGAAAGATAAATACTATATGATATCACTTATATATGGAATCTAAAAAAAATAATACAAATGAATTTATTTAAAAAACAAAAACAGACTCACAGACATAGAAAGCAAACTTATGGTTACCAAAGGAGAAGGGCTGGGGAGGAGGAATAAATTAGGAGTATGAGATTATACATACACACCACTATATATAAAATAGATAAACAACAAGGATTTACTGTACAGCAGAGGGTACTATATTCAATATCTTGTAATAACCTAAAATAAAAAGGAATCTGAAAATATATATTACTGAATCACTTTGCTGTACACCTGAAACTAACACAGTCCTGTAAATCAACTATACTTCAACTTAAAAAAAAGATCAATAGAATTCACTAATGTCTAGCTAAACTGATCAGAATAAGAGAAAGAGAAAACACAAATTACCAATATCAGAAATGACATGAGACATCACCACAAATCCTACAGATATTACAAAGATAGTAACGGAATATTGTTAACAACTCTATGCCAATAAATTTGATAACATAAATAAAACAGATTGCTTGGAAGACATGCAATCTTCCAAACTTTACAGAAGAAGAAATAGATAACCTGAGCATCCCTCTGTCGTAGCAATATGAAAGAAGACTAATATGTCATGACCAAGTGGGGTTTATCCCAGGAATGCAAGGCTGTTTCACCATTCACAAATCAATCAATTTAATTCACCATACCAAAGGACTAACAAAGAAAAGCCATACAATCATCTCAGTGCACACAGAAAAAGCATTTCACAAAATTCAACTCCCATTCATAGTAAAAACTAGGAATAGAAGGAGAGTTGAAAAGGTCATCTCTAAGAAACAAACAGCTAACATCATACTTAATGATGAATGACCACATCTCTCCCCATTTCTATTCAATATTGATGGTCGTAGCCAGCGTAATAAGACAGGAAAAAGAAATAAAGAAGTAAAATTTCTTTACTCGCAGGTGACATAATCAACTATATAAAGAAAATCCCAAGGAACCTATCAAAGTTATAAAACTAATAACTGAGTTTGGCAAGGTCATAAGACAGAAGGCCAATACACAAAAATCAACTGCATTTTTACATGTCAGCAATGAACAAATGGAAGCTGAAATTAAAAGGAAATATCAAACACATGATATAGGGATAAATTTAACAAAATATGTTCATTGAAAATAAAAAAACATTGTGCATTGCCTAACCCTAGCCCTAACCCTAACCCTAACCTTAACCCTAACCCTAACTGAACACATTGCCTTGCGTTCCTGGGATAAACCCCACTTGGTCATGACATATTAGTCTTCTTTCATATTGCTAGATTTGATTTGATAATATTTTGTTAGGTATTTTTACATCTGTTCATGAAGCATATTTGTCTGTAGTTTTGTAGGTTTTTACTTTTTTGTTGCTGTTGTTGTTAGAAAAATTAAGGAAGAATTTAATAAATGGATAGATATACCATATTCATGGGTTAGAAGACTCAATATGTCAATATTGAAATGAGATGTCATTATCCCTCAAATGATCTATTGCTTCAACATAATCCCAATCAAAATCCCAGCAGACTTTTCTGTAGAAATTGACAAGTGGTTCCTAAAAGTTGTATGGAAATGCCAAGGATCTGATTCTAAAATATATATGGAAATGCAAAGTTGGAGGATTCACACTATAGTTGACCCTTGAACAACACAAGTTTGAATTGCTCAGGTCCGCTTATTTGCAGGTATTTTTCTATAGTAAATACTACAGTACTATATGGTCCATGGTTGGCTGAATCTGTGGATACAGAGGAACAGTGGATCTGGAGGGCTGACTATAAGTTATTCATGGATTAACCCCCATATTGTCAACTGTTCTTGATAAAATGTAATAAAACATATTATATTTTAATATAAAGCCACAGTAATGAAGACAATGTGGTACTGACATAAGGACAGACATATAGATCAATGGAACAAAACAGAGTCCAGAAATAGATCCACCCTATATAGTAAGTTGACCTTTGACAAAAGTTCTAAGATGATTCAATGGGGAACAAATAGTCTATTCAAAAAATGGCACTGGAAGAACTGGATAGTCATATATGAAAAAAAGAACCTCAATCCTTAAGTCTCACTATACAAAAAAAATAACTTGAAAAGGATTGGAGACCTAAATATAAGAGCTAGAGCTATAAAACTTCTAGAAGAAAACATAGGAGAAAATCTTTGTGATCTAGGGCTAAGAGAAGATTTCTTAAACAGGACACACCAAAAGCACAAAGTATAAAAGAAAAATTTGATAATTTGAGCTTCATCAAAATTTAAAAATTCTGTCCTTTGAAAGACACTGTTAAGAAAATAGGACAAGTCATAGACTGGGAGAGAATATTTGCAAAACAAATGTGCTAAAGGATTTGTACCTAGAATAAAAACAACTCTTACAGCTCAATAATAAGACAATCCACTAAAAATATAAGCAAAACATTTGAACAGACACTTTCCTAGAGACAACATATAAATGGCTAATAAGCACATGGAAAGATATTCAAACTAATTAGTCAGTCATTCAGGAAATGCAATGAATTAGCTCTATAACCCAATTAGAGTGACTAAAAATTTTTAAAAACTGGAAATTCCAAGTGTTGACAAGGATGCAGAGCAACTGAAACTCTCATATGTTGCTGATGGAAAAATCACAATGGTGAAACAGTCATTTTGGTAAAACAGTTCGGCAGTGTGACAGTTAATTTTAGGTGTCAAACTGGATGGGCCACAGTATCCAGATATTTGGTCAAACATTATTCTCAATGTTTCTGTAAAGATGTTTTCTGGATGAGATTAACACTTAAATCAGTGGACTTGAAGTAAAACAGATCACCCTCCATAACATGGGTGAGCCTCTTCCAACCAGCTGAAGGCCTTAACAGAACAAAAACCAACCTCCCCTGAGCAAGAAAAAATTCCATCAGCATACTTACTGCCTTTCAACTCAAACTGCAGCTCTTCCCCAGATCTCCAGACTGCTTGCCTATCCTGCAAATTTTAGACTTATTAAGACTCCATAATCACATGAACCAAGTCCTTAAAATAAATCTCTGTCACTCTCTATATATACATATCCTGTTGGTTCTATTTCTCTGGAGAACTCTACTATAGGCAGTTTCTTATCAAATTATGCATATACATACATACGATCCAGCAGTCCCATTCCTAAGGATTTACCCTCCTAAAAAAAAACAACAAATGTCTACACAAAGACCTTATATTTTGTGAATATTCTTAACAGTTTTATTCATAATAATAGAAAAATGGGAAAAAGCCAAAATGCACATCAAGTGGTAAATGGATAAATGCACATCAAATGATGTGTCTATATGACAGGATAAAAATAAGATGACAAAAAAGGAGCTGCTGATCCATGCAACAACATGGATTAATCCCAAATGTATTATGTTAAGTGAAAGAAGTAAAACATAAAAGATTATATGCTGCAATATTTCATTTATATGACATTCTTAAAAATAGCAAAACTATAGTGACAGAAAACAGACTGTAGCTGTCAGGGGCTGAAGGGGAGGGGAGGGGATTGATTACAGGGGTACAAGAAAACTTTTTTAGGTGACAAAAATGTTCTGTAGCTTGATTGTGGTGGATGTTACAAAACTGCATATGTTAGTTAAAACTCATCAAACTGTACACTTTACAAAGATGAATTTTATTATATGTGCATTACACCTCAATCTTTATAAAAAGCATAACAATTGGTTGTGAAAAAAGCATTATGAACACTGAAAATATTTCCATAGGTGCCTGTAATATTTCTTTTTCATTTATTTATTTATTTGTTTATTTGGCTGTGCCGGCTCTTATTGGCGACATGCGGGATCTGGTTCCCTGACCAGGGATCGAACCAGGGCCCCTTGCATGGGGAGCGTAGAGTCTTAACCATTGGACCACCAGGGAAGTCCTAATATTTCATTTTTTTGAAGCCCATGAGCTCCTTCTGAGGTCTTCCTTCACCTGCCCAGACCCAATGACCTTGCCCTCCTCAATGTCAACAGCCCCTTTTCCATACCTGTCATGTGGCATAGAATGGTGTCTGCCTTAGCAACTATTAGGTTGAAAGAAATAGGAGCTCACTGGGCTTCCCTGGTGGCACAGCGGTTAAGAATCCGCCTTCCAATGCAGGGGATACAGGTTTGAGCCCTGGTCAGGGAAGATCCCACATGCCGCGGAGCTACTGAGCCCACGTGCCACAACTACTGAAGCCTGTGTGCTACAACTACTGAAGCCCACGCGCCTAGAGCCCGTGCTCCAAAACAAAAGGACCCACCACGATGAGAAGCCCACTCATCACAATGAAGAGTAGCCCCCGCTTGCCACAACTAGAGAAAGCCCGCGCACAGCAATGAAGACCCAACACAGCCAAAACTAAATAAATAAGTAAATTTATTAAAAAAAAAAAAAAAGAAATAGGAGGTCACTCAAGCTGGCTTACGTATATGTGAATTTACTAGCGAGGACATGGATATTTTATGGAATTCGAAAAAAGGAAACACAGCTGACCTCAGGAAGGTATGAGACCAGGAACTGGCATACCTCCTCTCCTCCTCAAGAGCAGGTGGTATCTCATAACTGTTTCTCACCAGTCATATCTACCTCATGCTTCTTCTCTTTCTTGTTCCAGAAACAGCAGCCAAACACGGCCAGCCCAACCCTGTCTGGTCTCCTATCACCTCATATAGTTTCATCTCCAAATTCTCAGGAGAAAGAAATGAATTGATTCATCTTGAGGACTATTTGGCTAAGGATACAAAGCTCATATCCCAAGCCCCAATGTCCAGTGAACAGGGGCTGGCCTAGGAGACAACTCTCTGGGAAAGGGATCAGCTTTCTGACCTGTGAGGCCCTACCTGAGCGGACACTGACCACCATTTTTCATACCATTGTTCTTTAGCTCCTTGTTATTCCCAAGGACTCCATCATGATCCTGGCCTCAGTGTCTTTGCATTTGCTGTCTCTTTGTCTAAAAGGCTCTTCCCACAGATATTAACAAGGGTGACTCCCTCACTTCATCAGGCCTCTGCTCAAATGGTCAGCTTTTCCCTGGTTGCCATATTATCTAAAACAGCAAACTCTATGCCATATTCTTTGCCATTACTCTGCTTTATCTGTCCTCAGATCACTGTAAAACACACACACACACACACACACACACACATACCTGTTAATCTATTTTTCTCCATTAGAATGTAAGCTTCATCAGAGTGAGAACTGTTATGTTCCCTGCTGTATCAATAGGACTCTTGGTATCGGGCACAGAGTAAATGTTCCATAAATATGTCTTATAAAGTATTAATTGATTTTTACAGACCCATTTTAATTCAGTGACCATCATCACAGTCCATTTATCCCCACTGATAATACCCCATGGGGGGGTGGGGTATTTCCTACCATGTCTATGCCCGTATTTTCTACTCTTTCAATGTTGACCTAGTTTTTATCCATCCCCACCCCCCGGCCAAATTCTGCTGTTAGTTCTTAATAAGAGGTTCAGGTCAATTCCTCTTTAGCCATTTAATCACATTCTGGCAGTTTCAGTTTGGCTTTCCCTATCCATAAGACCCAGATGCTCTCACTAGAGAGTTCTATTTCTAGAGGTCTAGCAACCCCGTTCTTCTTTCCAACTTGGCCACATCTTAGATGGGACCTCAACAGTTTAAGCTTCTTTAGACACACCTACAGGACTGGGCACAGTAACTTGTAAACAAAATATGCTTAGCAAGTGCTTGTGGACTGAGAGTTACTGATTGATCATTCAGTACATAGGAACCTAAAATAAAAACCTTTGTTCCAGACAATTTGATAATAGTGAGCACGTACTATTGTTGCCCTGTACCGGGGGCTGGAGCCAGAAGAGATGAACAATACAGAGTCCTTAGACACTGCCAAGGGACAGGCTGTTCACTGCAGGGATTAAAACACCACACAGATAACTAATAAGGTAGATTATAAGAAGGGTACTGAGAGGGAAAAATATTCTCAAAGTCAAGGAGAGTAGAGCAAAACAGACTCTGGATGTGTGATGGGGGAGGTATTAGAAAGGAGGTAGCATATAAAAAACCTTCGAGAACGGAGAAAAGAAATACTTAGCACTGAATTAAAATGCAGATAAACATTACATGTGAAAAATATGGACATGTGGCTAAAACAGTATTTAGAGGTAATTTTATAGTTTTTAAATACAATTATCAGGAAACAAGGAAAGTTTTTTTGTTTTTGTTTTTTTGTGGTACGCGGGCCTCTCACTGTTGTGGCCTCTCCCGCTGCGGAGCACAGGCTCCGGACGCACAGGCTCAGTGGCCATGGCTCACAGGTCCAGCCACTCCGCGGCATGTGCGATCTTCCCGAACCGGGGCATGAACCCATGTCCCCTGCATTGGCAGGCGGACTCTCAACCACTGCGCCACCAAGGAAGCCCAGGAAAGTTTTAAAATAAATAAGCTAGGCACTCAAATATAAAAGTTGGGGAACCCCCCCCCCCAGAGCAAACACAAATTAACAAAAAGAAGTAAATAATTAAGGTATTATTTTTTAAAAAATTGAAAAATAACATTACCAAAAGATAGTTCTTTAAAAAGGTTTGATAAGATAGACATCTGCCAAGCCTGCCAAGAAAAAAGAGGGAAGATTCAAATAAAACAGAACATAAAAGGAGAAATTAGCATAGATAAAACTGAGGTTTAGAAATAAAAGAGTGGAGAATGTCTAGAGAGAGGGAGATGGGGGAAGACACTCCAGGAATAGGACACAATGTGAGCCAAGCCTGGGGATGGGCATGTTTGGGAGACCACAAGTAATTGGTTTGAATAGAGGAAGTTGGGGATATCTGTTGAAACTACAAAATAATTGTGGATGGAGAGCCAGGGTCCTAATGGTGAAGCCTCTTAGAAGCTGACTTTATTCTGAGTAGGGCCTGAATAGGGCTCTGGAAACGGAACCCTAGAAAACAACAGGGGGGGAAGAATATATCTGGATTGGAAGGTGACTAGAAGTATGTGTGGGGATGGGACTAGGTTGGTGGGGATGGGAGAGGTGTCAGATGCTGCCAAAGGGTCAAGCCTGAAGTTGCTGGACTGCTTATTAGGAGATGCAAGGTAATCCTCAAGATACAGTGTCAGATGGGGTTTAGACCGCAAAAGAGATATAAAGAAATTGGTTGAGGGGTTGAATAATTACAGCTTATATGTTCTTTACTGTTCCCAAAGCATTTTTCACCTTATTTGTGGCATAGGCAGGTAAGAAAGAATGTAACTTGTCCAAGCCACATGAGCCAAAAGAATTGAAGCCAATTTCTCTAACATGATCAAGACAGAAATTTGGTCAGTTATCTGAAAACATCAGTTAAAGTAAGAACTCATAACAACGTGACTCATGCAAAACATTTTTCTTTCATTCGGCTACCCCTGCCTGAACTTTATTCTGTGTTTGGTGAGTTCATCATTATGAGTCCAAGTTAGGCAAGAAACGAGAGAAAAAAACTAGATACCTGCTTGCCCAGTTTCTCTTGCAGCTCAAGGAAAGGCATATGACCTGGACTGTGCCAGCCAGGCAAACCTGTACAGAGGCAGACTCAGGAGCTCGAGATGTGAAAGGGGAAGAGGAGAGCTTGCTTTCTCTTCAGTGGTGGCAGAAGAGGTCATGGCCACTTGGCTGAGTACCTGACACAGAGATAGCTTCAGTGATCGTGGGACCAGTCACTGTGATAAAGTTAAGGTCCTGGGCGATCATTTTCTAATACACCTGGAACTAGCGTAGTGTTGTAGGTCAATTACACTTCAATTAAAAAAAAAAAAAAAGCAAAGACCAAAAAAAAAAAAAATTAAGGTCCTGGCAATGAAGTCATGAAGAGTTCAGAAGAGGTGGCATTTTTCTTGTCAGACCAGTTTGGAGGCTTGATATTGGGTGCTATTCAGGAAGCTCAACCTTCATCCCAGGCCTCCAGGTCTCTGAACAATTCTGTGAGCTACCCAGTAACTTTCCTGCTTGGTCAGCCAGTCACTTTCTATTACTTGCATCTAAGAACCCTGACTGATACACACTAATACTATAAATGTCACATATGTTACTCTAAATCCTACATGTGTATATTCATTCACTAATCTTATAACCAGTTGAAATCAAGTCCTCCAGCATATAAACAAGCTGAAAATAGGAAAAGTTTTAGTTTGATAAGCTCCTAGGCATCATTTTCTAGATTTATTAAAATTTATGATATTGTTAAGTGAAAAGAGGCGGACATAAAATAGCACACATGCTGTATTTTTGTTACACCATAATGTTAACAGTCATTACTTTGGGCTAGTGAGATAAAGAGTGATATTGATTTCCTTCACTTTGCTTATACACAGTTTATACGTTTTCTACCTTGCCTGTGTAACTCTCATATGATAAACAGTCATTTTAGAAGATATAGAAACATGTTTGATATTTTCTGCAGGTATGCTGATCATTACTTTCTCCATCTTAGGAGCAACTTCTTTCCCATGGTCTCATGTTCCCACAAGGGATATTGAGGAGTAACCCTCCCCAACTCTCAGCCACACCCCACTCCTAAACATTCATCCCTCCTCACAAGAGGGGGTGTGTCCCGTGGGACGTGGGAGAGCTGGGAGGAAGCCCTGAGCCTGCCCAGTTTCAACCTTTCCTCTCTCTCACCTCTGCCTGCCCACAGGTGAGCTTACCAGCATGCGCTGACCCTACTGTGGCAGGGCGGACAGTGTGAGTGAGACAGATTTCGGATAGTCCTTGGCGGCTGCAGACCAAAGGCACAGCTTCCAGCTGGCTTTATCAGTAACAGAGCTCCATTTGTCTCCTGCCTGATTTGCTCTCACTGGTTCCAGAGTTGGGAGGGGAATTGAGGGATGTGATCAAGTGGTCCCAGACACACCCAGGCACCCACGGACCTGTGATTAACACTATTTCTCTAGGCTTCTCAGTGCCCTCCATGCCTAAGTCCCGGGACACAGGGGAACACAGGGTGGTGGACAGCTCCTCTAATACCCTGTAACTAGGAAGACAGGCAGCCCCTGATGCACTGCCAGTCCAGCCTGCAGCCTCTCTCCCACTGCTTCGTTGGGAAATGTATCATTACTTAATATTCAGAAACCGCCTTCCCCCAAATAGGTCTCAATGCCTTAGTTACAGCAGTATATAACCTGTGCCATCAAATAAAATATCCGAGGCCAGGCCCTGAGGTTTCATTAGCAGCAAGACATTTTAATGAGATTACAGCTCTTTCTGTTCAGAAAGCAGGCACCACTGAAGCCTAGAAAGCTTATCTATTGATCTTAACCTTTTTGTTCACAAAGTATAAGAAAAAGAAGCAAATCATGGAATCTCAAATCTACAGTTCTACCCTGGCTATTTTACTGTTCTTCGCTTCCCTCAGATAAAGTATCTAAGTTTCATAAATCATTACTCTTAAAATCAAGCCATAAAAAACACACCCATCTTCCCGAGAGTTTATCAGTATTTTGCAAAGTAGCTAGATATGGCAAGTGCTTTAAAAAACCACAGTAAAGGAGCCAGCAAAATTCCAAATATTACATGTAATCTCTATCTGACAGCTTTCAGGGTAGACAATAACTTCTTTCTCAGGTTTCCTGACAATATTTTTCTCAAATTTATTCTTAAGTTATAACTCAAGGTCATGAAAGCAACAGTTTAAGATATGCATGTCATTAAACAGAAAAGCAAACCTCAAAATAACCAAGCTTTAAAAGTTGCTTCCTTAATGCACCAGAATGTATGCTATTAAAATATTAAGACTCAAGCACATAAAAATACACAAAAATGAAACAATACTATTGAGTATCTAAAAATCTTTAGGTAGAATGTTTCTAACAGCATTGTTTTCTAGGAAATCAAGCTAAAGGTGCCAAATGACCAGTGAAGCTCGTGATAAGTCCTTTTTAATAAAGAGTGCAGACTGTTGAGCAGGGTTTTGGTGCTGGTCTCTCCGGGAGTAGGTACGGGGCGGGTGACCGAGGCAGCGCTTGAAGGCTGAGCCACACTGCTGGCCCCAGCATGGGCCTGAATCCTGCACCAGCCCTCTGTGACTCTGGGTCAGAGCTCAAAGGCACTCGGATGTCCTTGTTTACAGTGTCTAGACAGGTGAAGGGCTAGTCACCTGCCTGGAAGAGCAGGGCACGGGTAAAAGTCCTCTGTGCTGGCTTCCCATAGTCCAGCTGCTAGACCCTTGGCCTCACCATTTCTCACCAAGAGTGATGCCCTTGAGGCAAATCTAAAGGGAGGTGAGAACAAAGTTAGGAACAAAACTATACCAGAGTCTGGGTCAGAAAACATAAATGGGTTTAACTTCACAACAAAGTTACAAGGAGCACTTGAATAAGTGGCTCTAACACACCTAAAGCCCAGGACATGGAAGTAATTTTTCCAATTAATCAGTAGTTGATACTATAAACTTTACTATTAGCAAGTTTACATGTAAACATGTTTATAAACATTTTACACAAACCATGCACCTATTTTAAAGACGAACTGATCAAAAACTTAACAAATTTTCAGTTTAAGAGCAATTGAAGAGCTTGGACCACTGGTGCTATGATAGAGCTCTATGGTTTTAGGACTCCAGATGCAGTCAGTTCAGAGCAGGTCTGAAGGATTGAGAAAGGGCAATTCAACTAGGCTAACTCCTGGTTCTTTGCTCTAGCCCTCAACCACGCTCTTTTCACAATAGCACTTGATCTAACCAAACTCAAGGCATCCCTATGGATTAGAACCTCATTTCTAAAGCTATGATGCTTGATTAGCATAATCTCTAGTCCGGACCTCCCCTTAGGTTCTAGACGCCTATATCCAAGCACCCACCTTTCGCCCCTCCTTGTAGACTTCACAGACACCTTACGGTCAGTGTCTTCTCCACTCCCTGCCCACCCTCCCAATGAGTCACCTTCCATTTTCCATCTCTTATTTCAGTGACTGGAGACCCCATGCCTCCAGCAGAACCAAAAACCTGGGCGTCAGCCGTGATGCCCCTTATTTCCTCGCTTCGCACACCCAGTCCATCCCCAGGTCTTGATGACTTTACCTGCTAAATATCTCTTCAGTCTACCCATCTCCCAGCTCTTCTACCAGCATTGTCCAAACCATCACCTCCCCTTTGGAGTTCTATGATGGGCTCTAATGGGAATCACCTTCCCCTTTGCAAAATGTTTACAAATGTGCTTTCCCTTTTGCCCTCTTTCCAATCTACTGTCTCAGAAAAGCACAAATCTGACCGTGCTTTGAAACATTTAAACGGCTTGTTTGAAACATTTAAACGGCTCCTTTTTGTCCTCAGTATCCAGCCAGCTGCCTCCACTGTCCCCCCCCAGAAACCCCTTTCCCCTCCCAGGGCCTTGGTGCACCGTCTCCCTTCCGCTGGGGTTACGTCCTCTACCTCATCTCAGTCACTTTCCCACACAGAGAAGCCCTTCCTGAGGGACCCCGGCAGGGTTGGCTCCCTGTCACACGTAAGCACCCTCACCTTTCCTTCACAGCACTTATCAGGTGTAATGACAGCAGTGACATTTCTGTGGTTAGTGTGAGTACCTGTCTCCTGGGCTCAACTCTAAATTAGTTCCCTGAGGGGAGGGGCTCCAGGGGCTCTGCTCCCATCAACTCCCTGGGCCTCACACAGGGTTGGCACATTGTCCATGAGTAGCAAACACGTGTAGAATGAATGTGTTGGAGGGTGAACACTGAGAAAGGGGTTAGTGCTCAGATCACGGTGGTTAAGGCCTCTCTCACCGAGGATCATTCTCCTGCCATAAAGAGGCCGGTCATACAGAGGCCGGTCTTTCAGGGCCTCAGAGGGTCTGTAGGAACATCTAGGCTCTCCCCTTAACAGATTTCCCCAATATAACCTCATGGCTTAAAAAGGGGGAGAGAGGTATTCTTTTTTTTTTTTTTTTTTAATTTTTATTGGAGTATAGTTGATTTACAATGTTGTGTCAGTTTCAGGTCTATAGCAAAGTGAATCAGTTATACATATACATATGTTCACTCTCTTTTAGATTCTTTTCCCATATAGGCCATTACAGAGTATTGAGTAGAGTTCCCTGGGCTATACAGTAGGCACTTATTAGTTATCTATTTTATATATGGTAGTGTATATACGTTAATCCCAATCTCCTAATTTATCCTCCTCCCTTACCCCCTGGTAACCATAGGTTTGTTTTCTACATCTGTAACACTATTTCTCTTGGTATTCTTTTAATGTGATTTTTTTAAGGCAGTAGAGCAGGTTGGCATTCTTTAGGCATCTGATTAACAGAATGTGTTCAAGTAACAATAAAGATCTTAACTGCTACAGGTTTAATCTAAACTGAGAAAATGTCTAAGAATTGAAAAAGCAGGAAT
>NW_006770293.1:15553-17602 GCF_000442215.2 Lipotes vexillifer
TCTTTCCCTCAGCCCTCTCTCCCATGAATAAACAGAAAGATGAAAGAATGAGTTAAAAGGCAGCGTTGTATAGTGGTTATATGTGTACATACTCTGAATCCTGGCTACTTGCTGGCTGTGTGATCTTGGGCAAGTCACTTGACCTCTCTGTACTTCAGTGTCCTCATCTATAAAATGAGGTATATAATAATAGCAGACTTTATAGTGTTGTTGTGAGAATTAAATGAGTTAATGCATATTAAGTGCTTTGAGCAGTGTCTTATGTTATTCAACAGTGTCTTATGTGACAATATGTAAATGTTTTCCCTTTTATTACTACTAGGTGTTTTTTAAAGCTGCTTTACGGTATTCTAGCGAAAACGAATATAATTTGGTTCGAATGGGGCTCAATTAATGTATAAAACTAAGATATTAAAAATTATAGTATGCACTGGCTTGTTTTGTTGTGCATAAAACTATTTTTAATGAAAATATTCTGAATGCATAAACTTGTTGATTCAGATAAAGCAAACAAAATGTGTTAGTGGATGGTTGCTGACTTCTTAACAGAGTGTGACAAGAACATTCCTCAGATATGTATGAATAACCTGCTTGGTATCACAAGCATATGCCTCATTTACCTTTGATATATAAAGTAACAAAATCCCATTCTGTTAACGGAGTTGGACCATAAAAGAAATCAGAAAAAAAATCAACAAAACACATCTCTGCCTTAAAGCAGAACATGTATACCTACATCTATCCTTGAGTTATGAAGAGGATATGTTAAGACATCAAACAGAAAGGTATTTACAAAAACAAATGATTAAAATGTTTCCAACTAGACACACCAATCCTTATGATCAAGGAATTCCACTCCTAAATACATATCCAAGAAACAGGAAAAAAGACAGAAAGACATATACAAGAACGTTCATAGCAGCTTTGTTCATATAGCCAAAAACTGAAAATAACTCAGATGTCCATCAGCAGAAGAGATGAACAAATCATTGTGTATTTATACAACTGAACACTATATAGCAATGAGAAGAATGAACCACTGATGCCTGTAATAACATGCATGTAGCTCATAGATATTATGCTAAGTAAAAGAATCTGTACAAAAAAGAAGTACATATGTGATTCTTTTTATATGAAGTTCAAGAATCATCAAACCTGACAAATGATGATAGAAGTCACAACAGTGCTCACCTCCGGGGAGGGGGGAACAGGCAGAGGCTGGGGGAACTGATGGGGTGCTGGCAATGTTCTACACCCTGATTTGGGTGGTGGTTACACAGGTTTATACATATGGAAAATTCCTCAAACTGTACACTAAAGATGTACATACTTTTTGTATTTTACTGTATGTGTTTTACTCCTATTATAAAAAAAAAAATCTCCCCAACTAGTAATTTAAATCATGACCAATTGTACTCTGATTGAACAAAACTGACTGCCACGTGAGCACTTCATGTGTTGTTGCAGAGTTGGCAGAGAACTCTTCCCACGTACACACCAAACCACGTGTTATGGACTGAATTGTGTGCCCCCCGCCCCGACACATTGAAGCCTCAACCCCCAGTGTGACTGTATTTGGAGAGAGGGCCGTTAAAGAGGTAAAGTTAAATGAGGTCATAAGGTTGGGGCCCTAATCCAACACGGCTGGTGTCCTTTTAAGAAAAGGAAGAGACATCAAGTATGTGCACACATGAGAAAAGGACCATGTAAAGACACAGAGACTAGGTGGCTGTCTGCAAGCCGAGGAAAAAGGCCTGCCAACACCTTGATCTTGGACTTCCAGCCTCCAGAACGGTGAGACAGTTGATTTCTGTTGGACAAGCTGCTCAGACTGTGGTAGTCTGTTATGGCAGCCCTAGCAGACTAACACACCAAGCAAAGAGGCTTCAAGAAAAACTCCGGGAGCTTGACATAGGCCCTCTGGAGTTTGGGGACCCAGGTGTTGTTATCTGACTCTGGCTACGAGAAATCAAAAAGCTTAGGCAGGGGCTTCCCTGGTGGCGCAGTGGTAGAGAGTCCGCCTGCCGATGCAGGGGACACGGGCTCGTG
>NW_006770293.1:17704-34469 GCF_000442215.2 Lipotes vexillifer
AACAAAGGTAGAGGGCCGCAGAATGTCAAAAAAAAAAAAAAAAAAAGCTAGTCAGAACCGGCAGGGCAAAGGGAGAAGGGGCTGTGTTTGCAGCAAAAGGCAATTGTACTGCCAGTGGAACAGCGACATGTGTTTCTGGGCTCCACAGAAGCAGCCTGCTGGAGCTGGAGGAGGTGAAGTTGAACGCTCTACGTGTTTAACACCACTACACGCCTACCAGCACTGCTAGAGCTAAATGAACGGTGTGAAACCAGGTGCTGACGAGGACGGGGTCTAACCGCAGCTCTCATAGGCCACCGTTGGCGCAGTAAATGGGTCCAACCACTTTGGAAAACCTCTGGGGGACAGCTCAAAACCTAAATGTACACCCGTTCTATGACTCCGCCATTCCACTCCTATAGAAATGAGTGCTTATGTGCGCCAAAATAAACGTTCAAGGATGTTCACAGTGAGACAACCCAACTGTCCTTCAACAGGAGAATGGAAAATAAACTCAGTATATTCACACAATGGATTACCAAACAGCAATAAAAAGGAATGAACTACTGGTACATAGGACAACATAGATGAATCTTGAAAACAGTATTGAACAAAAAGGTCAGACACAAAAGGTTACATACTCTATGATTCCACCTATGTGAAGTTAAAAACGGGCAAAATGCTCTATGGTGATAGAGGTCAAATTAGTGGTTACCTTTGGGGTGTTGGTTGATATTAACTGGGAAGGGCCAAGAGGGAGCCTGGAGGGCAAGCGGGAGGGTTAGGATGTGTTCTGTATCTCGTCTAAGTGCTAGTTACATGGGTTTTAAGATACATGAAAATTCAACAGACTATATACACTTGAGATTTCTATACTGTGTTCAGGTTACCGTGCAATTTTTATAAGTCAGGAATGAGGCAGGAGTTTGGAATTTTTATTATTACACTGGACTATATTATGTGATCAGTAGACTGGATTTAACTTTTCACCGCTCAAGAGAGGGAAATCTAAAGGACCTGTCCAAGACTGGATTCCAACAGGGAAGAGAAAACAAGTCTGTTAAGTGGACCTGAAGGAGCCACGTAAGAAGAAAGGGGGAGGGTGGCTCTGTGCACCCTAGGGAACCTAACCCGTGTTCCACAAACCTATTCTACAGAGGGCAGTTTCTTTAATTCAAGATTCCCTAAATAACAAGACGGTGCTTTGGAGCCTGTCAAAGTTATTAGTACTTAGGTTTCTGTTTACTAGTTAACTGCCAAGATGAACTCTGATGTGATAACATGGGAACCAGGGTTCATGCTGACATCTGCAGTTTACCACGTCTGGTGGTACTATACAAAAATACTGGGGAAGACAGAAGTCCTCTTGCTTAGCCCAAAGATAGCAACAACAACCACTGACTCACAGTACCCAGCTAATGATTGTAACAGATTGTAACTATTCCTTTTGGCTAATATACCACTGTGCTAGGTGATACTAAGATTGGCTAATTCCCAACTGTTGGTGTACTTCCATGGAGTTGCAGGAATATAAATGTTTCAGCATATATATGTACATATGTAGATGTGTGTATATATGTTCAGATATATTTTTCAGTCCACAATTCTACTTTAGCTTTTATTTTGAGTGGCTCCTGGTTAAAGGTGGCAACTTGACTGTGTACATTTTTATCCTTTTCCTCTCAAGATCCCACTTAAATGAGTATAGAGGCAGAGATAAGCCATAAAGCCACAAAGAGAATAGGAGAGAGAATATCTACAAACGAGATTTTAACACATTTCTTTGGGAGTGACTAGACTGTAGAACCCCAGGGATACAGGCCTGGCAAAGGATGGAGGTACAGAAGGCTATGGAAACAGGAGATTCACTGTAACCAGACAGTTGGATCCCAGCCCTCTGCTCGATGTGACACACACATATCACCAGAAGCCAGCAGCCACTTCTCAGGAAAAAGGCTGGCATTTGGGGATTCCCAGGGAAGCAGCTGAATTGGCTCCCTGGCCGACCACTCCAAGGAGAAGCCACTGGTCTGGTGGTGGACAATGTTGGTGTCACATCCAAATCCCCAACCGGTCAACAGCCAGCACCTATGACTCTTGTGGGGAGGGCTGCACTAGCTTTGCTTTTTCAAACAGAGAACCAGAAATACCTGAGAATGTACGTCCCCCTCCCCACAGTAACCCCTCACGCCCAGGGCCTTTACCCAATGACTGACAGGTATGGAGTCTGTACTGCCAACCCCACTGACTCTGGTGGGGACAGTCCTGAGGCCACATCATACCAGAGCTTCCCCACCCTCGTGCCTTTGAGATCATACCCTGTTTGACTGCCTCTCCCCTCCCTTCCCAGTCTCCTCTGGGAGCATCTCTTTAATAAAGCAGTGCCTGCACACACCAACCCTCTTTTCAGTGTCTGCTCTGGGGAGCCCAACCTAAGACCTTTACAAACCCTGCCAACTAATACAGATGCCTGACCATCTTCGGTGTCACAGCCTTAATATGAATGGACAATCCATGATGACCAGACATTAGCTGAAAACCTCTGGCATGGAAGGGAGCCATCCAAATAAGCCATGAGATGTAAAAGAGCCCACTGTAATTCCCCAAGTGGAAGAAAGAAGGAGGAGGGGGCTGTAAGAAAGGAAAAAATTTACTCAGTACAAGAAGAAAAGGTAAGATTCACTGTGCACATAACATAATGAACAAAACCTTAATTATCCACCTTCATAAGCACAGTCTCTACTTCATCAAGGGGAGCTTCATGCCACACAAGAAACCGCAGACAGATGGGTAATTACCACGCCCCCACCTTGCAGTTCTCAGGTAAGCCTGCCCCCCTCCCTCGCCCCCTCTGCCTCTATCCACCTAGAGTAATTCCGAAAACAGTCTTTGCACTGCCAGTAAGTGGTATGTTGTGTCTCACCGGGAGCAGCTCAGACATAATAGGGAACAAAATCCTGAGCGCCTCAGACTCCATTCTTCCCCAAGCAGGCTTCGAATACCTCACACGACTTCAATGTAATATGCACTTCTAACACTGGATTAACATTCTGTCTTCAAGGCTAGACAGCATCTACCAGAGCAGTAACAATTTACGCCAAGTCGAAAGCACACTTGATAATTTCTTTTACACCAGCCATGGATCTTTTCTCCAGGTTAATATGTTTTGGCAGACTAAAAAAGGTAAGTGCTTATTTGAAAGCTGACCTAACTGTTTTTTTCCTTAACAAATTTTAGTAAGGGGCATAGACTATTAATGATTTTGGTTCCAATTTTCTAGCATATTCCTTCCCCCTCCTTAAATACACACACACGTACACGCACATATATTTAATTTTCTCATGACAGAACACAGAGTAATATCTTCCTCACAGACTATTTGGAAAAAATAACACACATGCATGCTGTAATTCCACCATCCAGTTTCTGTCCATCTTATTTTGAGAAGAAAATTTTAGATTTATGTATTTCCTAACACTGCCACTCGCGAGCCTATATACCTACTAAGATATAAAACAGGAGTTGTGTTCAAGGCTTTGCTCTTAAGAGATGTGACTCCTTGATACCTGTTGAGAAAACAGATGAAAAGATAATATACATTCTATCATTCTATCTTTATGTATAGCCAAATGCAGAGTTCTGGCCCCTGAGTTAAATTTTGGGGAAAGCACAGAAAAAAGCAGGGCTGCTGGCAGCTGAGGCACAAAGCACGTCAGCCTCCAGAGCTCCCACAGTGACAGAAAGCCCCAGGGAACAAAGCTAAACGTTTGGCCACTTCGGTTATTCTCTAATAAGCCCTTTTTACGCTGAAATGTTGGTTTTGTTTTGTCTGTTTGCTTTCCCCTTCTTTCTTCCCTGACATTCTTTTCCTTTTTTGGTTAATAGCAGGGGGGAAAAACATGATTCTTAAAGCCCTTAAATTTAATTACAAAATGTTAACTTAATCATTCCCAAAGGTTTACTAGAAAATAGAGAGAATTCCTTTTAAAGATGGAAAAATAAGATACATAGAAAAGTAGCAGATTTTCTTATCATATAAATCATATATTCAACAAATATGTATTCAGCATATACTATATATGTGTGTATATGTGTGCAGAATATCTACGTGCTATTAGCCTTCCCAGTGCTAAAGGAGATGAAAAAATGTCAGTGGGTGGGTGTATATTTTGGAAGGACAAGAGAGGGATGGAATAGAGTGAACACGCATTGCTGCAGTCCAAAGTGAAATGGAGTTGCTCACTAACAAGTGGTACAAAGCGCTATGAACATGTACACCAGGAGTCAGCAAGCTAAGTTCCATGCAACATATCTGGCCCGGTGCCTGGGAGCTGGGAGTGGTTTTACATTTTTAGATGGCTGGAAAAAAATCAAGGGAGGAATCAAAATTTTGTGACAAGTGAAAGTGATACGAAATTCAAATTTCAGCATCCAGAAATAAAGTTTTATTGGAGCACCGCCCTGCTCATTGCTTTACACATTGCCCACCACTGAATTTGCACCACAACAGCAGAGCTGAGAAGTTGTGACAGAGACCGCGTGTGGCCCCTTGGAACCTATTTACTATCTGGCCATATGCAGAAACAGTTTGCCAACCCCTAGCCTAGAGGAGGGAGATGTCACTTCTGCCCAAGGTCATTATGAGGGAAGTGACACATCTACCTTACTTTCCTATAGCCCTTGATAGCCCATGTGACCCTCCCAGTGGCCCTTTGGGGGACGAGAAGGGAAGGGCAGGTTTCATCATTCCCCCCTTTTACCGCTGGGGAAGCTGAGGCTCAGCCCAATCTAGAGACTTGTTCAATGTTGGTAGCTAATCAGTGGCAGTACCACATTACATCTGTCCTGAGTCTTTCTACCCCAGGGTGCGGAGATTGGAGAGATGCTGGTGCAACAGCTTTGCATACACAGACATCCCAGATGGGACAAGGGCACCATAAACAAGGGAGTCCAGCTGGGCAGCTGGTGTGGAGGGCTTCTGCTGGGCCCCAGGACAAAGGAGACAGGAGCTGTCAGGGCCTGCTCCCATCCCTGGACCCGAGGTGAGTCTCTCTGGCCCTGCCCTTTAGTCACTGAGAGAACCTCTGAGAGACTCAAGTCCTATCGGTAACATAAGTCCTCTCCTGATACAGTTATGAAGAGTAAGTGAGGTTAGTATGAGAAGCAAATGAGTTAACTGTGTATGTATAGTGCTTAGCACAACACCCGGCACTTCATAGCTATGATGTTAACCTGCTTTCATTCACTGGACGGGGAGCCTACTGGGCTATGAAAACAGGATTTGACATGTCTTTCCACTAGACAACAGGAGAGCCATAAAGAGTGCAATCACACCTGAACATCAGACTAGGTTAGACCTTCATACCACTCAACACTATGGAAACATTCCACCTGTGGAACAAATTCTAGCTCCTCTAGGGAAAAAAAACCCTCCTAGGTATTAGCTCAGGAAAAAAAGACTCTTGTACTTTCAAGCTATTTGGAAGAGAAGTGGGTGTAAAAACTAGTTTTACATCTAGGAAGAAATGTTAGGTTGAAATTGAGAATTAAGTAATTGAACCGAACATCTAGAACTCCTGGGGTTTGGGGGCAGTGGTTTGAGAAAGAGACAGGAAGGGAGAAGGGCAGGAAAGAACCATGAGGAGAGATTGACCAGACCCATGAGTGACGATCAGTCCAGCAATGCAGGGCCCGAGCATGGTTCATACAGCCCAGGAAAGCCGCTAGATTTAAGAACCAATCCATTCATCTTGCTCCACTTTCCACACTAATATTTCTTCTTTGGGAAATAAAACATCTACTCAAAAATAAAGTTCCCTTTAGTATTACTGTGACCTCCTACACTCATACTACCAAATATCCAAATATGCTAATAATTTGAAACAAATTTTAAAAACTCTCTGATGTGAAATTATTTCATAGTATAAGGAAATAGGCACTCTTCTGATGGATGTAATACAACAGAACACTGTTTCTTAAACCGCTTGTCAGGACCCATTAGAGCTGAAATCAGTTTACTGGGTTGACAACCATATAGAATAGAAGAGAAAATATCCAAGTGCATTACACATAATAAAGGACAAGTATTGTTAAGTGAATCTTTTCTTTCAGTTATATGTTTGTGTATGTGTGTGTTTACACACACTCATCTATGTTGCTAGGCTATGATGTAAATGGTATTCTCACTAGAGATCGTGGTCAAACAAGTTTAAAGGCATGGAAATAGAGTGTGATCCATGTAGGTAAATCCAGTATAAAAATCCTAATTCATTGAATAGCCACATGAGAGGGTAATTATTATTCCTGATAAGTGGAATTTCTTTAAATGATAAGCTCTCCCTTTGCATTTAAGATATGCTACAATTTACAGGATAAAGGATTTATGCACACCCTGTCATGTATACCTCTTCTCTAAAATAAAGCGTATCTGTCAATTAATACAGAATTGATCTTGAGATACAAAATTTATCAAAAGTCAGCAAGATAAATGGTTACATTGTTCAGAACGATGGCTGATCACCTGTTTCATGAAACAAAATCACCTAAGTATTTTTCACACTAATTAATCCACTGTGGAGCAGAAGAGGAGGCTGGAGAGCAAACAGTGGGCAGGGATGGCTTTTACCTCCACGATACTTGAACAACCCCCATGATTACTTGGTGTATACAAAATAAGGTGAGATTCCTAGTCCCCCCAAAATTAGATTTCGGAAAAGATAAAGTCACCTTGTATTTAACTCCATATGAAGTCTCCCATCCTAAGAGGCATTCCCTCAATCACTCTCTTCTGAATGCCAAAAAGCAAAAAGCCTATTATCTCCAAGATAACAGGAACTGAAATCAAGCAATTCATTAATCCTGGAGGTGATGGCAACTGATTTTAAAGGGAGAAACCATGTCAAAAACATTTACCTGGTAAGACTGAAGATTTTATAAAAAGGAGATGTATGTTTCAGAGGTTACTTGAGAACTATTTGGAGAAGATAGCCAGAAACAACTGCAATCAATACTAGATAGGGATGCTTACGGAGGTCATAGGATTGAAATAGAATAGACGACTGAATGAATGAAGGGGGCCAAGATTTTAACACCAATTTAAGAATATACTCCTTCACAACTGCCTGTATTGGATGTCCTACAAGCCATGCTGGGTTGTGGAGAGCAGGGATATACGCCTATAGGAAGAAAGGAAAAAAACGATTGTTCTTACACAATGTGAATGGGCACACGGGGCTTAGAACTAAGTGTACAGGGGCAACATAATACGGAAATTCAAGAAGTACTACATTTCAAATGAGTTAGATAGAAACGAATATGCCGAAAGTGGCCTAATGATGAAAAAGACTCTGTAGTCAAAGCATTTGAAGAAATGATTTTGTGAAGTGCAAAAGTAGAAGAATGTCGTGTTTTTATTTTATTTTATTTATTTATTTTTGGCTGCGTTGGGTCTTCGTTGCTGTGCACAGGCTTTCTCCAGTTGTGATGAGCAGGGGCTACTCTTCATTGCGGTGCACGGGCTTTTCATTGTAGTGGCTTTTCTTGTTGTGCAGCACGCGCTCTAGGAGTGCGGGCTTCAGTAGTTGTGGCACACGGGCTCAGTAGTTGTGGCTCTCAGGCTCTAGAGAGCAGGCTCAGTAGTCGTGGCACATGGGCTTAGTTGCTCCGCGGCATGTGGGATCTTCCTGGACCTGGGCTTGAACCCGTGCACCCTGCATTGGCAGGCACTTAACCACTTAACCACTGTGCCATCAGGGAAGCCCCAAAGAATGTCATATTTTTAAATTACTAATTTTACATAATGTGAGTTAAAATATATGCAAGTAGATTAATAAATATAAGTAGATATTTCATCCTTTATTTACATCCCTAACACGTGCTTATTCAAGTTGATGTAAAGCCATTTAAAAAACCACCTCGTTGGAAAATCGGGGACCACCTCATAATCAAGGGTACCTTATACAGGGGCATATGTGGTAATCTCCATCCCAGATAACTGAGGATTGTCAATAGTTGGCTTGTGAGTGAACCTGAAGAGTAGGAAGCTGTTACAATACATTAAAATCCCTAAAATAAAATACCAGTAACTGCTGTCAAACAAATTCTTATCTGTTAAATATTCCCTATGATATGCCTGTGCCATGTGCAACAGAGGCTGTTGCTGTGCTGTCCCCTCAGCCCACCTGGGAGTTCACCTGTAGCTCTGACGGACAGTTCCCCTGCACACTGACAGCTTCCCGCCTCTAGCCCACTTTTACTCTCTGCTTAGCTACCCAACGGCTTTCTCTGGTGCCTCCAAAGCTTGCTCAGGCTAATACTGGCAGCACTAAAGTGCTGGGAACTTAATGCCCCCAGTATTAAATTGTGGATAAAGTCCCAGTTTCCCCACTGCTTGGTGGACAATCATAAAGAACAGAGCCTCCATTGCCCACAATGTTAATCTGCTCACTAATCTGCCTCTTTTCTTACTGGTTTTCCTTCCTTCCCTGTCTCATTTTCTCCATTCTTTCACATGTGCTTCTTGGGATCACCTCCCAAACAGACTACTTGTACCCAAGTCCTCGTCTCAGGCCCTGCGTGCATAAACTACTTAGCATCATGTGGTGATTTTGTGTCCTCTTTGAAAAACAGGTGTCTGCAGGAATCAAGGTAAAAGAGCTTTACCCTCATTCTTTACAACTGAATAGATCTTCGGAAATATCTCATCCATTCCTTTCAATAAATATTTGATGATCTCTTACTAATGCAAAGAGTTTTTCTACGGGTTGCAGGGTATGCCCAGATGAACAAAATATAGTTCTAGTATCAAAGACCTTAGACTTGAGAATGAGACATGAAAGATGGAAGAAGGAACCCTATCACTGAAGAGGACTCAGGCCACAGAAAAGTGATGTGCAGTTCCAAGAGAGGGACTACTTCCAGCTGACTAGTATTTCATCACTACTCAGACACAGCCAAATTTTCTAACTCACACATGCGATTGAGGACATCTATCTTTTTATAAACTCAGCACTGACTCACCCACAGGTCAGCCCAAACATGGTATGTGTGATACAGCCTTACGGGCAACTGATTCAATACCCGAAGGCAAGGCATCACATTGCACGGTCCCTAAGTGACCGCTCCAGGTATCATGTGTGACACCACATGGCCAGGCGAAGCAAGGAAACCAACCAGTGAGGCTTCCTTGATCATGCCAAGCATGTTCCCATCTCAGGTCCTTTGCTCTTGACATTCTCTGCCTGGAAGGCCCTGCCCTCAAATACCTGCATGGCTCAGTCTTTCAGCTCTTTAAGCTCTCTCTGCTCAAGGCCTTTCCTGATCACTCCATATAAAATAAAAGCAACCCCTACATCACCACACTCTATTCCTTCCTTGCTTTCTTCTTCATGGCATGCGCTGCCACACGACATATTATACATGTGCTTATTTATGTTTTAATCTCCTCCCTCTGAAAGGTCGGTGGTAGTAGGGACTTTCTCCCCCCTGCTGTATCCCTTGCACCAAGAATAGTGAATGGAAGAGAGAAGGTGCTCAGTGAACAGTTGTTGAAGGAATGAATAAATGATTTCATCATTAGAACCCCAAAATCATCACTCACCACAGTCGAATTTCTATATACTTGTCTGGAATCATGACATGACCTTATAACTCAAGGGCCTAAAGGGTACAAAATTATTTTGTGAAGAAAACTTTTGTAAAGCTTCAATGTGTATAGCAGGTATGAAAAAATAAAAGTTTTAATTTTGTCATAAACTTCAACAGGCCATGGAATGCAACTCATTCAATGTCCACAGTGTAAATAGGAAAGAAATCCTGAAATTTTAGGTCTTAGATACTGTACCTACTTTACTAAAAAAAATAACTTATTCATGTATTCATGCAAAAAATACTTATTGTGTGCCTATGATGGGCATGGTGTTGGGTGAAGTGCGATACTTGATTTTTCTTTTGCAACATTCTGCCATTACAGATAGGGAAAGTTCATCTTTTTAAAAACACTTACATTTTCCCCCATTATTTATTGAAGTCGGCAATCCCTGAGAGAAAATAGTCGCAGGAAATACTTCAGGTGGAGTCTTTTATTCAGCTAATTTTAAAGGCAAACGTTTTTCTCTTTTCATTGAGTTTAAGGGAAGGAGGAACCACTGTATTTAACAACATTTAATGTTATTAATTTTAGTAACAAAAATTACATAAATGGTTGTCAAACTAATTACATAGGGCTAACTGGTTCCACCACAAATTCATGCTCTCCAAACACAGGAGGCCCTCATAGTTGCGTGATAATCTTTTATTCAGCCCTGATTGACTCACCACTACATTTCCACAGCACTTCGTCCAAGTCTTTATTATTCTACTCATGACCTCAACCTGCCCTCCTCTCTCTGACTTGACTTAGAAGACTATAGCCAAATTCCTTTCTTTCTACCGCAAAGCTCCCATGCTTCTGTCTCAAAAGAGTCCCTCCTTTCAAGAGTCCCATCTTTTTAAAGATTCCGTCCCATCAGCTTCGCCTCTCCATTACATTTCTGATCTCTTTTCCCTTCAATGGTTTCTCCTCCTCCGCTTATAAAGTAGGCTCAGGTCTTCTTATACTAAAAACTTACTTTCCCTATACTACACCCTGCCTTTGATGTAGTAAACTTTCTCTCCCTCTCCTTCACCCCACTTATTAAAAAGGAGAGTCTGTCCTCACTTCTTCCATGTGCATCACCCTCTCCTCTTTAACCCCTCACAGCCTGGCTACGCTTCTACCTGCCTCAAGATAATCAAGGAACGCCAGGAGTCAAATCCAATGGCTCTTCCTTCACTGCACCTTCATCCCCCTGTGCCGTGCTACAAGAACAACGATGCTCCCCTCACCTTTCCCAGCCTCCATGACACCACACTACTGCCACCACATTCCTGCAACTGCCCCTTGTTTAACATTGTTCATATCCGCTTTTTTCTCTCTTCCTCTCCAACCCACAGACATCCCCCAAGGATCGCACCCTTAGCCTTTGCCTCTTCTTGCTCCATTTTCTTTACTGGCCATTCCTGAGACATTAAAATTGCTCCTAAGTAGATGACTTACAAACCTCTCTTTGTAGCTCTAACCTCTCTCCAAGACCTACCCCTGTATTGTAGTCCCTTCATTTGGACAAACCTGTCAGGCCCAAAATGAAACTTCATTTTTCCCCTCTTCCTCATCCTTCTCTGAAGCTCCTTCTTGACAATGACCCAGGCATTCTCTCAGCTGAGCCTGACAATGACCTCTGACTTCCGTGCTCAGTATTCAGGTAATTCTTGGGCCTTGTCTCTTGAGTCTGCCCTCTCCCCTTCACTCCCACTGTCTCATTTCCTCTTGCCCCTAATCTGACAATAGAGTCTATCTGGTCTAGCTACTGCCATTCTTTCCTCATTTCATACATCCAACACAATGCTTCAAGATTAGCACCCTGAAGCACAGTTCTGGTCCTGTCAACCTTCCTCCTCAGAAACCTCCCAAAGCTCCCTGGCAGTTACTGAATACAATCCACATAAAAGTTGCCCCACAGCCTTGAGTGACCCTCTCTTTCTTACCTTACCTTTCACTTCATCTCTGAGCATCTCCTACGCCCCAGCCAAAGCACATCATTCTTTTTTTTCCCCCATTTTTACTGAGAAAGAATTTTTAAGCACACCATTCTGTTCCCTGAATGGGCACACAATTTCCACCTTTGCTGCGCTGTTCCGCCCCCGAGTATGCCCTTCCTTCCCCGGCAGCCCAAACTCCACCTATGTAAATCAGAACTCAAAGCCTCCCTCTTCCAAGAAATCTTTCTTGATTCTTCCTTCTGAAGTCATTGCTGTATCCTGTGAACTCCTACAGCTCTACAGGCATATAGCTTTTTCAGCACTTAACCATTTTCCACCATTCTTGTAGTTCGTTACATGCATGCCCTGTCTCTCCTTCCTGGCCATGAACTTCCTCTGGGCAGGATCTAAGTCTCCTTATTCTTCAAATCTCCAGCCCCCGTAACATTTCCCAAACCCTATCCAAAGGTATACACTGCCTGAGATGTAGTAGGCAACTAACAAACGTTTGTAAATTAATCATTGTGACCCAAAGGGTTAACTTTGGATTTTAGTGCTTGAAATTCTCTCAACTGTAACAACAATTACTTTTTCTTTGCAGGATGTAAGTCCCACCTCCCCCACGGTACCATAGTTTATTCCTTTTGGCCCCAAAGGTCAATTTTCAGATATCTTTTATTCCCAAGTCTTCCGAAAAACAAACTTCTTTAAAAGACCCAATAGTGGAAAAGAAAAGAATTAATGCTCCTTTAAGTGAAGAAGACGCATCCATGCAAAACAAATTACTTGCTGCAGGCTACAGCAAAAGGTACAACTGTTTACCAGACTGAATTACAGGATTCAAGCTGTATCATTAACCTTAATAGTCCAATCTTTAGAAAGCTGGGCATTGCATTTTAAAAATCATCACAGTTACGTTAGAAAGGAAATCACTAATTCCTGAGTCATCAATTGTGCTGTTGTATAATTATTCTTTTTCTAAACAGTTGATTTACCTTGATAATTGCTAACGTTCTTAAACTTCCTTGTAAGACATTGATATCTCCGTATTTTACTTGCAAATATAAAGACGACAATTTTTTTTTAAAAAAAGCTAAAACCTCTTAGAATGCCTTTTACATTCCAAAGTACTTTTCTCAGAAAGAAACTGGCAGAACTAATAAGAGAGTAAAGAACTAAGATTCCAAATTCATTTTTATAAATCTATGCTTAAACCTTGGATGCGATCCAACAACCTCATATTAAAATTTTAGAAAGCTTGACTTGAAGGACATGAGGAAATTTACTTTAATGCTCACAGCTCCAAGAAAACCTGGTCTACGGATCAACATTAATTGAGAAGAAAAAAACATACGTGGACAGCCCTGGTTCTATTACTTTCAGTGCAACCTCTGCAAAACAAAACAAAACAAAAATTTTTTAAAAGAGAAAGATACGTCTGATGCCAACGTGTCGTATACTTACTTGTGTAGCTATGACTGCTACAGGCTCTTCAAGAGGACCGAGGCAGCCAGTTTGGATTCTGACAGCAATGCAGTAGAATCTAAGGTGTTACGATTAAAATAGGTTCTAAGCAGGTTAATCTAGTCCCACAACATTTTAATAAGGAAGTATCAAGATATTAAGTGTAAAGGTGCATTCGTTCCTATAAATACCACAGGAGAAATACAGGAGCTGGGGAGTCAAACTGCAGTGGGCTCACATATGAATATGCTATCTCCCTTCCTGCCTCTCTCTGCCCAACCCCACACAAGCCTATCTTTATCACACAGAAACAATTAAACAGCTATAGACTTTGGATGCAATTCTGTGTCCTGGCTCCCACTGGGTGACTTACTGCCAGCTTGACATTTTCCAAATTCCCTACTAGCAGGCTACATTGGCTAGGAAAGCAGACACACTGACCTGGGACCCCATCACCATGGGTCTTTGGGGATTTCAGTTCCCGAATAATACATGGTACCACCTAGTCACTGTGAAGGCTGGAAGAGTGGATGTCACCAGCAGTAGAAATAAAGTATCCCCTTCCCTAAGGAAAACGCCCTGCCTGTGTGACGCTGACCAAGGCTGGAGGTGGGGGGATACCAAACATTTCTCAGTGTGATCTTTTTCTTCTTTTTAAATACTACCACCCATCTCTTACACACACCTCAAGAGTTCATTCTACAAGAACCCACAAAAAAGACCATATTCTTCAGCCGTAAGATTTCCAGCGTTTAAATGTGGAAGAAGGTCTAGTTGGCATTCAAAGTTGTGGGGACAGAGAGAAGGTTGTGACCATTAAAGACCCTTTTCTTCAGGTCAGACAAAAGATAAACAATAGAAACTGCAGAGTCAGGGCATCTAAGACCCTTACAGAACAGGGGCTGAGGAGAGGAGAAGTGTCACAGGATGGAAGCTCCCTTCAAAACCTGGATGTCAGCAAGCCCAGAAAGGGTAACCATTATCCTGTTTCCCTGCCATGTGCCCAAAGCCATATGCACACTTCCACATCCCCATGTCAAGAGACATGTGAAAAAAGGGGGAAGTGAGGGGAAGCAAAGGGAAGTGAGAATCCCTACACCCGGGCATCCACACAGCAGAAGCAGAACCGAGACTGTGCTCAGAGTTGCAGGGTCGAAATAACGAACACTGTCCTACCTACAGTCAACGGGTGGCATTAAGTCAGGGCACCCGCAGATCTCCAGGTTTGGAGAGCAGTATGCAATCACACGAGTATACACACGTACACAGATTCACACACATGGGATTTTACAAATCCTCAGCACCCCAATGCCTCCCTCCACACTCAAACACCTAGCGCATCCTGCACACTTCATCGTTGCCATCACCACACTCTTTCTCCCGGAGAAGTCAGCCGAGAGCTGAGGGATCCTAGCGGGGATTCCTGGAAATGTCATCTCCCAACACCTTCCCCCAACACCGTAGGCCACCCCCATCCCTTCGGCTCTACCTTTTACACACACACACACACACACACACACACACACACACACACACACACACACAAAGCACCGCATCTCAGCGCGCACAGGACACCACCTACCCTCAGCGCCCCCTTCCCCCTCCCCGTTAGCTCGATGGCTCAAGTCATTGCCCCCTGAATGTCGCCGGCTGTCCCCTCTCATCCGCACTATTGTTCCTTGCAGGCGCCCTTCGGCGAGGACCGGGTCTCCATCGGGGGCAGCATCAGCACCGGGGACCCCGCATTTACCCACCAGTCCCTGGCGGTGGTACCTTGCCTGACAGCTGGGTCCTCGGGCCCGCGGGAGCAGGCGGCGCTAACGACAGCGTTGGTGCCGAGGCTGGGAATAAAGCTCCACTCCAGCCGCTCCTACCTCCAGCGCCACCATCTTCTCCCGCCGCCGCCGCCGCCGCCGCGACCGCAGCCGCCCTCGCCCAGCTACAGCTGGGGCTCCGCAGCCGGCGCTCGGGCCCCTCCGGTCCCGCGGCCCCACCCCCTTCTCCCCACCCCTAGTGACGCGCGCCTGGGCTGAGCCGGCGGGCTGGCGAGGGAGGGCGCCGAGGGGAGCGCGCGCGCACGCCGCGTGCTAGGAGCGCCCTCGCCTCCCACGCCCACCTGCGCGCACGCGCGATGCGCGAGCCCGAAGCCGCGGGGCGGAGTCTTCCATGCACCGCCCCTGAAGCGCCACTGTCCGGGCGCGGGTGGGCGTGAGGGGCCCTACTACCTTTCGCAGCCCGTCGTGCCCGAGCTCGGGCGGGCGCGTCCTGGGGTGCGCGGGCCTCGCTGGAGCTCCCTGGACCCCCTCCGGCTCCCGGCCCGGCGCACGGAGCGGGAAATGCGGCTGCGGGACCTCCACCCTCCTCGGTAGAAGCCCAAAGGGGTCCCCGGCTTCTTCAGCAGCAGTTGTGGCCAACCTCTGCTCTCGGGACCGCGAAGCCCGGCCGCCGCGTCGGCTCCTGAGGGGTGTTCCCTTTCCTGTGTTACTGCCGAGCTTTCCCGCTTCTCCGGCCCCTTGAATGCTGCCTGCACTGTGCGGCCAGGCAAGCGCACAAGGCCCCCTAAGAAAATGGGGTTGCCGGTGTCTCTGGAGCGCGCTGCAGTTCTGCGTTTTCGCCGCTAAGCAGAGAGCTGCTCGGGTTTGGGCCGCGTTTGCAGCCCTTGAGGGGAACTGCCCAGTTCTGCGGGAAAGAGCAGGAAGCCTCTGGATTAGGATGCCGGGAGTGTATTTGAGCCTGGCTTAGGGCATCAGCCCCAGATATGCCTGGAAGGGAGTAAGGGAGGGGACCTCTGCAGCAGGGACCAGGTAACAGGCGCTCTGCGTTAATGCAAAGCAGTGGGACGGACAGGCCTCGGGAGACCTGGGTTCTGGCGCCAGCCTCACCTGTAATTGGCAGTGTAATATGGGCAAAATCATTTCCCCTCTTCACAGATTTCTCAGCAATAATAAGAAATGATATTTGCACAAAGCCTTATAGTTTGCAAAGCCATCTTCATACACGTATTCTCATCTAGTAAAATGAAGATAAGTTTTGGTTATCTAGATCCCTTGGGAAAGAGATCTTCTATCACATCGTGTTTCCATATTATTTTAGCACAGTGCCTCCAGAAAAATCTGGGTAGGTAGCCTGAAGCATTCTTGAAGTTTTGTGTTTCAGTTTTAAAATTCACATGAATTTGCGTTCTACTCGACAATGAATCTCTCTGTCTCCTTTTCGCTTTAATAAAGCAAATAATAACTTCCCCTCAAAAAGATCTTTTAGTAAAATTGAAATATTATATACTAGGAAGGTGTAACATACTTGCCCTGTGACCTTACATTTCCAGCAAATATTTATTCGACATATGCTCCAAACAAGGTCCTTGTTCTCCCAGAGCTCTCAGTACAGTGGAGGAAACAGGTATTAAACAATCAGACTAATAAGTGCAACCACAATCAGTTCTCAAATGCAAAGGTGCTAAGGGTTCACAGGGAAACCTAATATATTCTCCAGGATTGGGTAAGTCTTTCTGGGGAAGTGACCTTTCAAGTTGCCCAGGAGAGGCAGCACTGAGACACTTACAGGTAGACAGAAGGAAGGAAATGTGTAGAAGCCCACCCAGGTGGTGCTGAAGTGAGAGGGAAGGAAAGCCGGGTGGGAGAGGCAGGCAGCAGCAGCCAGAAACTGTGGGCCTTTTTTTTTTTTTTTTTTTTTTTTTTTTTGGGGGGTCCGCGGGCCTCTCACTGTTGTGGCCTCTCCCGTTGCGGAGCACAGGCTCCGGACGCGC
>NW_006770293.1:36043-38334 GCF_000442215.2 Lipotes vexillifer
ACACACACACACATACACACACACACACACACTCCTGCCATGACTGTCATCAGGCCCGCCGCTGCCCCCAAAGCACCGCATCTCAGCGCGCACAGGACACCACCTACCCTCAGCGCCCCCTTCCCCCTCCCCGTTAGCTCGATGGCTCAAGTCATTGCCCCCTGAATGTCGCCGGCTGTCCCCTCTCATCCGCACTATTGTTCCTTGCAGGCGCCCTTCGGCGAGGACCGGGTCTCCATCGGGGGCAGCATCAGCACCGGGGACCCCGCATTTACCCACCAGTCCCTGGCGGTGGTACCTTGCCTGACAGCTGGGTCCTCGGGCCCGCGGGAGCAGGCGGCGCTAACGACAGCGTTGGTGCCGAGGCTGGGAATAAAGCTCCACTCCAGCCGCTCCTACCTCCAGCGCCACCATCTTCTCCCGCCGCCGCCGCCGCCGCCGCGACCGCAGCCGCCCTCGCCCAGCTACAGCTGGGGCTCCGCAGCCGGCGCTCGGGCCCCTCCGGTCCCGCGGCCCCACCCCCTTCTCCCCACCCCTAGTGACGCGCGCCTGGGCTGAGCCGGCGGGCTGGCGAGGGAGGGCGCCGAGGGGAGCGCGCGCGCACGCCGCGTGCTAGGAGCGCCCTCGCCTCCCACGCCCACCTGCGCGCACGCGCGATGCGCGAGCCCGAAGCCGCGGGGCGGAGTCTTCCATGCACCGCCCCTGAAGCGCCACTGTCCGGGCGCGGGTGGGCGTGAGGGGCCCTACTACCTTTCGCAGCCCGTCGTGCCCGAGCTCGGGCGGGCGCGTCCTGGGGTGCGCGGGCCTCGCTGGAGCTCCCTGGACCCCCTCCGGCTCCCGGCCCGGCGCACGGAGCGGGAAATGCGGCTGCGGGACCTCCACCCTCCTCGGTAGAAGCCCAAAGGGGTCCCCGGCTTCTTCAGCAGCAGTTGTGGCCAACCTCTGCTCTCGGGACCGCGAAGCCCGGCCGCCGCGTCGGCTCCTGAGGGGTGTTCCCTTTCCTGTGTTACTGCCGAGCTTTCCCGCTTCTCCGGCCCCTTGAATGCTGCCTGCACTGTGCGGCCAGGCAAGCGCACAAGGCCCCCTAAGAAAATGGGGTTGCCGGTGTCTCTGGAGCGCGCTGCAGTTCTGCGTTTTCGCCGCTAAGCAGAGAGCTGCTCGGGTTTGGGCCGCGTTTGCAGCCCTTGAGGGGAACTGCCCAGTTCTGCGGGAAAGAGCAGGAAGCCTCTGGATTAGGATGCCGGGAGTGTATTTGAGCCTGGCTTAGGGCATCAGCCCCAGATATGCCTGGAAGGGAGTAAGGGAGGGGACCTCTGCAGCAGGGACCAGGTAACAGGCGCTCTGCGTTAATGCAAAGCAGTGGGACGGACAGGCCTCGGGAGACCTGGGTTCTGGCGCCAGCCTCACCTGTAATTGGCAGTGTAATATGGGCAAAATCATTTCCCCTCTTCACAGATTTCTCAGCAATAATAAGAAATGATATTTGCACAAAGCCTTATAGTTTGCAAAGCCATCTTCATACACGTATTCTCATCTAGTAAAATGAAGATAAGTTTTGGTTATCTAGATCCCTTGGGAAAGAGATCTTCTATCACATCGTGTTTCCATATTATTTTAGCACAGTGCCTCCAGAAAAATCTGGGTAGGTAGCCTGAAGCATTCTTGAAGTTTTGTGTTTCAGTTTTAAAATTCACATGAATTTGCGTTCTACTCGACAATGAATCTCTCTGTCTCCTTTTCGCTTTAATAAAGCAAATAATAACTTCCCCTCAAAAAGATCTTTTAGTAAAATTGAAATATTATATACTAGGAAGGTGTAACATACTTGCCCTGTGACCTTACATTTCCAGCAAATATTTATTCGACATATGCTCCAAACAAGGTCCTTGTTCTCCCAGAGCTCTCAGTACAGTGGAGGAAACAGGTATTAAACAATCAGACTAATAAGTGCAACCACAATCAGTTCTCAAATGCAAAGGTGCTAAGGGTTCACAGGGAAACCTAATATATTCTCCAGGATTGGGTAAGTCTTTCTGGGGAAGTGACCTTTCAAGTTGCCCAGGAGAGGCAGCACTGAGACACTTACAGGTAGACAGAAGGAAGGAAATGTGTAGAAGCCCACCCAGGTGGTGCTGAAGTGAGAGGGAAGGAAAGCCGGGTGGGAGAGGCAGGCAGCAGCAGCCAGAAACTGTGGGCCTTTTTTTTTTTTTTTTTTTTTTTTTTTTTGGGGGGTCCGCGGGCCTCTCACTGTTGTGGCCTCTCCCGTTGCGGAGCACAGGCTCCGGACGCGC